>NC_057814.1:564334428-564693029 GCF_018294505.1 Triticum aestivum
AAGAGACGGCCAGACAGATGACATGGCACAAAACGGGCAAAAGAACCGAACTAGATGCAGATGGGAATCTGATGATTGTACACACATCGGATGGTGTTGCGTGGAAAAAGTTTGATGAATTACATGGTGACAAAGCGGCAGATCCGAGGCATCCTCGAGTCGGCATCAGCACGGATGGGTTCAGTGTGTTTGGTATGACGGCAGCCCAATACAGTTGTTGGCCCGTATTTGTCTTTCCACTCAATCTCCCCCCTGGACAGATTATGCAAAGAAAGAACATTTTCCTGACGTTGATAATTCCAGGGCCCAACTATCCGGGGAAAAATATGAATGTGTACATGCAACCGCTTAAGGACGAATTGCAAGAAGCCTGGGATAATGGGTTCAAGACATACGATGCCTATAGCAAACGGAACTTCATAATGCGTGTCTGGTACATGTACTCGACGCATGACTTGCCGGCGTATCCGCTATTCGTTGGCTGGTGTGTGCACGGAAGGTTCCCGTGCCCCACATGCAAGGGAGCTCTTGAGTTTCGTTGGCTTCAGGCCGGTCGCAAGTTTTCTTGCTTCGACATGCATAGAGAGTTCCTGAATCCTCGCCATAAGTTCAGGAAAGACAAGAAGAACTTCATCAGAGGTAGAGTTGTCAAAAACTCTGCACCACATGCATTGACAGGCCAACAGACCCTGGATCAGTTAAACGCTCTCGAGCCAGATCCCGAGCGTCCAGGGTACTTCAAGGGGTATAATTCTAAGCACGCCTGGACTCACAAAACATGCTTATGGGATCTGCCTTACTTCAAAGACCTCCTTTGCCCACACAACATCGACGTGATGCACACTGAGAAGAATATCGCCGAGGCACTTTTTGGTACATTGTTCGGCATAGATGGGAAGTCAAAGGATAATACTAAGTCTAGAGTCGATCTGGAGGCGCTATGTGATAGGCTGTTACAAAACATGAAAGAACCGAAAGGAAAGCAGAACTGGACGAAGCCAAAGGCATGGTTCAATCTTGGAAGGCCGGCTATGAGGGAAATTATCTTGTGAGTGAAAATGCAGTTGATGTTCCCCGATGGGTATGCAGCGAATCTACAGAGGGGAGCCAGTCTTGATAAATTGAAGATATTTGGTCTCAAGAGTCATGATTGGCACATATGGATTGAGCGGGTAATGCCGGTGATGTTGCGTGGCTTCATCCCTGAGGATGAATGGCTAGTACTGGTAGAACTCAGCTATTTCTTCCGTGTTCTTTGTGCGAAAGAACTATCGCCTGGTGTGCTAGAAGAAATGGAAGAGTTGGCGCCGGAGTTGATCTGCAAGTTAGAGAAGATCTTTCCACCGGGCTTCTTTAATCCAATGCAACATTTGATTTTGCATCTCCCGACCGAGGCAAGATTGGGGGGGCCCGTGCAAAATCGTTGGTGCTACCCAACTGAGAGGATGCAGAAGACGCTTCAACAAAAATGTAAAAATAAACGTAGAATTGAAGCATCGATGGCTGAGGCATTCATCACTGAGGAGGCGGCAAACTTCGTGACAGCACACTACGAAGCCAAAAATCGTCATTTGCATAATCCGAAGCCTCGGTACAATGCTGACGACCCTAAAAAGGGTGGATCCAACCTCAGCCTATTCAAGAACCGCTATACTTCACCCCAAAACATTGAAGTAGACAGCGACAGTGAATCCGACATCACCCCAGAGGAGGAACAAGAAGAGCCGGAACAAGAAGAGCCGGAACAAGAAGAGGTTACTACTGCGGATGACCTGTCATTGCTTCACCGATTACGTCAAGGTGGCCTTGCACATGTTGATGCCACGGAACCCTATGAGCCCGTCATTGATTATAGTGATGATGATGATTATGCATTTATTGATGATACTGATCGAGATTATTAGTAGTGTCAGGTATTAAAATTTTTAATGTTGTACTTGATGATGATACACTTAAGTGATACACATATTATTATTCATGTCGGTCTTTTTTTTATGTTGTACTAATTTCGTTTACTGTTTGTCATGGCAGGTGTTGAAAGATGGTGGGCGCTGGTCGGGAGCGCGCCAAGGCCCCTTCTTCGTCGGCGCGTGGTCTGAGGTCTTCGATTCCAGACGTACCTCTCCGCCGAGCGTTGCTGGACAGTATGTCCACACCGCCGGGCCCTTCTTCGTCGACCGCGGTGCCCAGCAGGGGACGAGGTAGGAAGAGAGGAGGTGGGGCACGTGGTCGCGGGAGAGGAGGTAGGGTGACTGCTAGGGCACCTTCCTCGCCGCCACCCCCAGCTGTTTCACCCGAGCACGTGACTGCTAGGGTGGACTCGTCCGAGGAGGAGGCTACACGGACTCCGGTCCATGAGCCTCCGGTCCACGGGTCTTGGGCCCACGAGCCTCGGGTCGACTGGCCTTCGGCCCACGAGAGTTCGGCCCACGAGACCCCGGAGGAGCACACGTCCGGATGGGGTACCTGGCCGGATCAGCCCGAGGAGCCGAGTGGCCATGCTGGTGATGGCAGGGAGCCGACTGATCTTGAAGAGGAGGGTGGCACCGTGTACCAGCGTGGTGCTACACGGCTCCCGTCCGTGCCGGCGACCCGCGAGCAGAGGTGGTTGATCTTCCCTGATGGGGAGAGGTACGTAAGTGCATTTAATATTTTTGTACCTTCTGCATTCACGTTTCTTCAAATAACTAATGCGTTGGCCTTGTCATGCTGCAGGGGTTGGGACCACCATCATAGTGTCCGCCGGCCCAAATCCGTCCTTGGAGTTCTTTGCCGGCAAAACTTCCCGGGGTTTGTCACGTTGCCTGGTGAGGGTCGGCTTCCAGAGCTTGGGTTGAGCTGGGAGCACTACGTGGCTGCCCCGGCCCCGCCGGATGTCATTATCGACGGTGTCGTGTGCGACACGAGGGCAGACATGGTGATCAGGACGTTCTGGATAATTTCTCCTTTACACATTTCAAAATCTTCAACTAGCTAGTTATTAATTGTACTAATCAATATTGTCTCATTTGATTGCAGACATTCTACAGGTGTGAGGAGGGATACGAGGAGGACTGCGCAAATGTTATCCAGAACGTCTGCAAGTGCCTACTCCAGAACTTACGGCACGAGGCTCGGGTGCAGGCTGTTCGAGACTACTACGCCTTGCGTGGTATCAAGAAGACCAAGCCAGCGTGCCGCGATAAGTTCCTGAGTAAGGAGCAGTACATGAAGGTAATTCTTAAGGCCTTCTACTTAAGTTCCTTCATTTAGTAATTCTTAGCCGTAGCGCTCAAGTTTCTATTTGCTAACTTAGGCGCCTCCGAGATGGTGTGCGGATCGGATGGATTGTTGGGAGGTGTTGGTCGATGAGTGGTGCTCACAAGAATGGCTAGCCCTCCACAACCAGACCAAGGACAAACGTGCCCAAATGGAAGGTGTGCCACACCATCAAGGCAGCTCCAACTTATATCAGTTCGGGCGCAACTGGGTATGTGGTTTGCTTCATGATTCATGCAATTCATTCATCATGCTAGCTTGAGCCCTTTAATTACTAATTTTCATTGTTTCTCTCTTTCAGGCACGCCACAATAAGGCGGATAAGGTGCCAGAGGTGTACGACCTGTATGCCATGGCCCACACTGGCTCTTACAAGAAAGTCAAGGCTTTCTCTCAGTCTGACCTCAATGATGCAAACAACTTCACCAACATCTTCTCCCACAACAAGCTCGTGAGATATAGAGATGAGGGGAAGGCGAGGAAAGGGGAGGACTTTAACCCGAGCCAGGGTCCCATTGATCCAGAGCTGGTGATGATATCTGGTGGCGGGAGGTCCCATGGCTCCATAGCCATTGGAGATGGACTTATCCGTTGTCCTAGCACTCTCCCGGAGATCAAGGCGCGCCAGTCGAGCTCCGCTCCTGAGATAAGGCCTCGTGAACGGCCAGTGCAACTCGCCATCAAGGTTAGTGATACGTACTCAGTTATCTTTCTCCATTACATTGTGTGCGCTTCCATCAATGATTACAAATGGTCATGTGAGTGGTGTTGCAGGCTGCTATACAGACTGAGAGAGATAGAACGGAGAAACTTCTGGCGGAGGCGGCGGAGAGGCAGCGGGAGATGGAGGAGAGGACGAGAAAGATGATGGAGGAGGAGAGGGCACGGAATGACATGCAGACAAGGGCCATGTACGAGCTCCTTGTGGTAAGTTTCTTCTGCAGATTACTTGCTAGTCTTAACATTTGAGTCTCATTACTAACTAGTATGACTCTGTTCTGAAAACCAAATGTGCAGTCTGTGTGCGAGAAGTCCGGTCAGCCCGCTCCGCCGATGCCAGTGATTGCTCATGGGAGCACGGTGAGTTTAGTTTGAATGGACATTACTTGGTAGTCTTAACATTTGAGTGTCGTAATGCTAACGAGACATTGGAAATGATCTTTGGTGCAGCTTAACTCCAGAAACGCATCGCACGATCCTTCTCCAGGTAGCGGCACTAGCCACCCCGCTCCTACACCTCCCTGATCACGGTAAGTTTCTCTAGTGTTTTGCTTAACAAATGCATAAAGACCTAGACTTAGCTTTATTTCCTCCAATATGCTTACCATAATGACCTAGAGTTAGCTTATTTTCCTCCAAAATGACCCATTTTACCTAGGTTAGCTTATAAATGATGCAGTTCATCCAAGTTAGCTCAAAAATGACCCATTTTACCTACATTAGCTCCTAAATGATCCATTTTACCTACGTTAGCTTTAAAATGACCCATTTCACCTAGGTTAGCTCCAAAATGACCCATTTCACCTAGGTTAGCTCCAAAATGACCCATTTCACCTTACTTAGCTCAAAAACGATGCCCTCACCTTAGTTAGCTCATAAACGACCCATTTCAACTAAGTTAGCTCATAAATGACCCATTTCAACTAAGTTAGCTCATAAACAACCCATTTCAACTTAGTTAGCTCATATATGATCCATTTCACCTAAGTTAGCTCATAAATGACATATACTTCTTGTTCTAGTCTTCTTCTTGTTCTAGTCACCTATTTCTAACTTTCTTATTTACCATTTTCCAGATTTCATTCACTTGATGGAAGCTAGCTTGCTATGATGGAGTGCTTGCTTTTCCTTTGATGAAACTTTGCATTGTATCTAGCTTGCTATCTTCATGACACTTTGCATTGTAATATATATATGGATGGAACACTGTGTATGGATGGAAATTCCTTATGTATGAACAATGTGTATGGATGAAACTAATGTGATATGTGATATGAAACTTATGTGCTAGATATGTGTTGGATATGTGCTGGATATGAAACTTATATATGTGATATGTGCTGCAAATTGTGGGATTTAATAAAAAACAGAAAAAACAGACAATATGCAGGCTCTTTGCCGTCTGCCACCGACGGCAAAGAGATCTTTGCCGTCTGCCGCGGACGGCAAAGAAGCCACGTGGCAGCCAACTGTGCTTCCTGGGAGCTGACCCATTTGGTCAGTTTGCCTACAGTGGCAGACGGCAAAGACTTTGCCGTCCGTGGCAGACGGCAAAGAACCTGCACTTTGCCATCAGTGGCAGACGGCAAAGAACCTGCCATCTAGTGACGTGTAGATGACATCATAAGGCGGACGGCAAAGACCAGAGAAATTTTGCCGTCCGCGGCGGACGGCAAAGGTCTGCCGTTAGCCACTTAACGGACTGACAGCGCAATTATTGCCGTCCGCCCTCTTTGCCGTCCGCCGCAGACGGCAAAGAGCCTTTGCCGTCCGCCGCCAGGAAGCAGACGGCAAAGCAGCTGTTTACCGTAGCCTTCTTTGCCGGAGCCTTTTGCCGTCCGCGGCTGACGGCAAAGGTCTTTGCCATCCGCCTTTCGAGCCTTTGCCGTCCGCCATGGCAGACGACAAAGTAGCTGTTTCCTGTAGTGGTGGGTCCCAACCAGCAGGGGGAGTATTCATCTTTGTGTGCGTAATAAGGAGGTACTTCTGGTGGGTCCGAGGTGACAGCGGGGGAAACATTTTTTCACGAAATACGGTGGCCCGTCCGGTGGGTCCCAGCAGCTAGGGGGAACATTTTTTCGCCAAATACGGTGGCCTGTCCGGTGGGTCCCTGCTGTCAGGTGGAGGAATAATTATTTTCTGCATAATAAAGAGGCACTTCCTTGCGGCTGTCGTGGACGCAGCTGTCAGCCTCTCCATGACAGTACTCTTTCGATGGAAGTCGTTCCTTGACCATGTTGACCACGCCGCGCCGAGAGCACCAGGGCGGTGGACGACGGTGAGGCCTAGGAAGGGGACGACGCGGAGCCGGGGAAGATGCGGCAGTGGATGCCCACACGGAGAGGAGTACAAGGGTTCACTGGTTCGGCTGCGGTGTGAGGCTGCCGTCGCCACAGAATAACAGGGGGTGTGGGTGAGTAGAGGGATGCCTTGGCCAGTGGTGGGAGTAGTAGTGGGCGGTGAGGCCTGCACGGGAGGCGGGAGCAGACGGTCCCGCCGGCGTTGGATTTGGTGGCTGGAGCAAGAAGATCAGAGATTGAAGAAACACGACAGCCGTTGGATTGACATCCAACGGTTACGTCTGCTAGAACCGTTTGTTGACGTATATAATAACTAAAAAAATCTTGCATACGCGTCAACTTAATAGGCCCATAAGTCAGACCATTCCCTCTTTTTTAATAATTTATATATAGCTCATTGCGACTTCTTATGCAATTTATTGCAGTCCGATTTTTTGGTTGGCCAGGGCCAATTTCGCATATTTCTGTGGGTTCCAAACTATTTTTAATACCGAAATGTCGAGCCAGATTTGAATTACTTTGAAGATATATTTAAATTAGGTTAATTCCTAGTGAAATAGGAATCTGAAAATGTGAAAAACTTCAGAAATTATAAAGTAATTGCCAATTTGTCATCTTTTTTTATATTTACAACCAATTTCATATTACTTTCAAGATTTGCAGGTGTCTTGAAAGAGTTGCAGCCCATCAGGGCTAGAAAAATAAATAGGCATGGATTGGGTATTCTTCAGAAAAAATAAACTGGGCACATTTTCATAAAGAAAAAATAGCTGGGCTGGTCACATGGTGAACATAAAATATAAGCCTGGGCTAGACGGTCCACAGCCCAGTTCAAACCCTGCTCCGTCTCAACAATAACAAAAAAAAAATACTGCTTGAGCAGCTACGTCCCAGGTGTCTGCCGATCTTGTGCTGTTCTCTTGTCTATTGACTATATACGGTCACAATGTCGTGGGTCCCAGATGTCAAGAAAACACTAGGAGGAAGCATTTTATTTTTCCATACGCTGACATGGTGGGCCCATACTGTCATCCTCTCCACGTACTTTTGCCGATTCCTGTTGTTTGTTGACCATGTTGACAATGCGAGAGGGCTGCGCCGCGGCGAGCGCACCAAAGCGCGCGGAGGACGACGGCGAGGCCTCGGACGTCGGCGTTAACGATTTAGGAGACAGTTGGGCGGCAATGCGTGCGCTGAGGCGCAGCCAGCCGTGGGAGGCGGAAGCAGACGGCCCCGCCGGCGCTGGTTTGGTTTTGGCGGCTGGAGGAAGACAGGACTGAAGAAACACGACAGACTGTAAAAGCAGCAGGAGTACTTAACAACCTTAACTGAAACCAGCAGGGGCACTTAACAACCATATCTGAAAGCAGTATGAGTACTTATACAGGTTCAACCATACAAAGCACGCCTTGAACAGTGCTACTTTGCCTACAGTTAACCAAGGGTGAGGCCGCCAAGCCCCAGGACAAGGCCCAGGCGCCACCCCGCGCATCCACAACCTTCTGAAAGCGGCTTCATCTCGCAATGTGGTCAATAAACAGGATATTCACTTTAGAGCCATGGAAAAGCAGGAACATAATCTTCTGTCCTATTCTCCAAGATGGACGGGCCTTCATTATTTGAGACCACCCATGAATAAGTATCTTTTCACCTCCAAGGGGAATGGAGTAGGTCGACATAAACATCATGTTGTGACCAAGCGCAAGTCTGACCCGACCATTGTCAGGCATCTGTATAGGAACAATAGAACTTAGTTTCTGTTTCAAGAAAATCACACCTGTAAAGCTGTGTATAAGCAATAGTTTATGAACAACATATATAACAGAAAACATCTCGTACCATTAGTTTCTCGACACAGTTGGACCTGTTCAACGAGTGCAGCAGTGGCAGACATATCCCACATGGCCTTCCACCATTGAAACGCCCCACAAGGACCTCAAGACGAACAATAAAGTGTAGGAACTTGTGGATGTCGTCCCAGTCAACTTCAGTGCCATCAGTAATAGCCGAGTTGTTATAGAATAACAAACGAGCAGCTTGCTTAACTCTGAAAAAACCTACACGTGCCACCAATTATAAGAAAATATTAGTTAGAAGTAGCATCTTCGTGAGAGATTCGTTGCTACTTCTAAAGTTAAATTGTGATTAGTTGGACAGAATAGGTGGATTAAGAAGTAATCGAGGCAACAAGCAAGAACCAGATACAAAACTAACATGGATGAACAATTGGAACGACGTCAGGGTGGAAGATCGCAGTGAAGATGAGACCAGGTTCTGCTATTTCCATCAACATTCGTGCGCCAACGTTTAGTCTGTAACACTTGAGAAAGTTTATCCAAGTTCGTCCATAAAAAAAGCAGCGATCTTCTTGGTTCATGAACCCAACTCGGAAATTATATCCATGGCTTGTCTTCATTGTGACCATTAAACTGGTGTATTCAGTTATGGCAAGGCCAAGCATCTTGAGTACATGTGTTCTGGCAGAGCAAATAATGCACTGCAGGAAAAATAATATGAGAACACAATGTATTCCCTATCCAAATCTAGAAATAACTTCCTCCTTCATGTCAGTGTTGACCATCGTACTGGTAGTACCTTTTATCCAAATATAGCAATCCAAATTTCCAAATTAGTCGACAGCATGTTCAAAAATACCCCACCCTCCCGGATAGAAAAGAGGATTCTAGGAACATACTGTGCGCATTTTAAAACCCCGTGTTAGGATGAGAAGGAACAAGTGTGGCGTCTCGCCGAGGGCGCAGAAACTTGTAGGGTCCTCGCACTATGGGCACTGCAAATGAAACACACTAGATTCAGTAGGAAGAAAAATGCATCAATGGCGGCGGCTGCCATCCTAGGATTACCCGCGACCAAGGGACTTGGATTTATCGGGGATGGATGAAGAATTCGTACCTGGTTCTCCATGAGAAAACCCTATGCAATCGCCGAGAGGGGTTTTTCTCTGAACAAGCAGAGGAGGGAGAAGGGGATTCAGGCCCAGTGAAATATTGCCGCTTCGTCCGTCCAGCTTACTGCTAAAGCTGGAAGGGGGGGGGGGTTGTGATTTGATGGCTCATTGGGCATTACTGCGGCGCTACGACCGGGGTGTGTCTACCGTGCAGTTGTGCACTCTAATTTGTGCATATGGCACATGGACCCCGTTGCCGGATGCCCGACATATCAGCAAAAGGAAGTAGAAAGACAGGAGTAACTAGTTACACAAAAATATATTTTTGACAGAGAAATACTCCCTCTGTAAAGAAATACAAATCTTTTATACCACAACTTTATACATAAGAAAAATCAAGGGGAATATATATAACATATATAATTATAAAAAACAGAGTTGTTTTTAACACAGTATAGACGAGTTGGTGATGATGGTGTGCCTGCCATCCTGCAATATAGGCCGTCTGATTTATATCTGACGGATAGGAAGGAAACTATGGCAATTTTGCAAAAAGGTACCCACACACCTCTCCATATTTGCAAATAAGGCCTTTCCCTCGTTCATCCTTTTCTCTCACAAGATAAAATACTCATACAAATGCATCGTGATGTTACGTGCAACACACGGGCATTATGGGGGTTCAGCTGAGAATGTAATACTCAGACAGGGTCACGGTTCTGGACTTTGGGCCGCAGGCCCACCCTGCATGTTTGGGGGCCCATGTGTTCTACCTCAGCGCTTTTCATATGGCAAGCGATCGGTACGGCGCTGGTTTTAGATGCTGTCGCAAGGAGAATACACAAAATTGAATAAAGCACGGCAGCTGTTGGAATGAAATCGAACGACAGTTCCTAACCAGCAATGAGAGTTGCAATTCTATCAACGATATACCATGTGATAAATAATACTGTTGTATTACTTATACACACAGGATACTTGTTTCACCATGCCATATTATTACATCAAAATCTCTCATAGTATAGATCAGTTCGGCACTTGCGTGCTGCTACTAAAGAATTTCAAAGTTGATTTGGACCAGCTCTCCTTGCCGAGAAAGTTTGATTTTGAGATCATACCCTACCGCAAGATATGATTTAGATTTGAACCTTGACCATCCTTTAGCATTAATCATCATGCGACCATCCTTTGTACTTACGGTATATTGAGCAGGTTCATTCACACCAAGGCTGCACATGGTAAGAGAAACTTGGCCACTGTCGCCCGGATTGTTGAACGACTCCCTCGTTGCTCTAGGAATTCTCTGTTTGCAAACAAGAAGACATACCCAAATAGTTAGATTAACACAGTGAATCATGCGAAACAACATGGAAAGAAAAAAGAACGAAACACTTGGGCGGCCAATGCTTACCAAGAAGGTGGACATGTCGGTTTTTGTAAGGACTTTGGTATATGAAGTGTGAACTGCAACCCAGTCTGTTGCCGGTGCAACTGCTCGTTCCATTGCCACTGCACGGGCCGGAGCAGATGCAAGTGCAAGTGTTGGTGCAGGTGCCAAAGCCGCTGCTGCTGCCGGAGATGGTGCTCCTTGTAGAGCTGGTACCGGTGTCGGAGCAGGTGCCGGTGTCGATGCCCGATCCTCCGGTAGATCAGCCTGATCCGCTGACGCGGTCGGTGCCCAATCCTCAGCTGGATCAGACTGAGCTACTGCCGCTGTCAGTGCTAGAGCAACTGCCGGTGCTCGATCCGTTGCTGAAGGTGGTACCGATGTGCGAGACAACGGCAATCGTGTCTGGTCTGCTATGATCAGCTTTCTAACTTGACTAGGCTTCGTGACCATGATCCCGTTTTTTTCTTCATTTCTTTTAAACGCGAGAAGGACTAATTGTGGCGTTTTTGTTAAACCAAACTGCAGTTCATCATAGGGATTCAGCTTGTACTCAGACAACAGACTGATTCAATTTTTTCCAGTAATATGAGTGATGGACAGTGCCTCCGTTACTGACACGACATAAGAAGTGAAACCTGCAAAAATAGCCATCGTAGAGCAAACCAAACGGTTTATCCTGTGATGAATGTCACATGGCAAAACATGCATTGTAAAATTGCAGGAAAAGAAAGAAAACATGACATTAAATCAATAAGATTTAGACAGTAAATCAATAAGATTTACTTGATGTGACACGAATGAATCCTTACTAGGAAATCACTATGTTGAAGTACTAAACAAAAGATTGATCGTCCAACTACGGGTGGCATGCAGGGGCCCCACCTACTCCCACAAGTAGGACATTCCAAAGGCCGTGACAAATCGTATGGACCGAACATCCATGGGACTGGAAATCCTGGTGGGTGCGATAAACCCTACAATGCATACAGATATTGGAGTGTAACCATAATTGATAAACCGTCCTCACAAAAAAGATGATCTGGATACTTCAAAATATACAGACTGAATTGAGTGGACAGACATTAACATAGACCGTTCTCAGGACTGACCACACACCAAAAGCGGCAGTACTAATAAACAATACAGGGTTCACAAACACAAATCAAGTACTGAACAATAGTACTTACTAAAGACAAGCAAAGTTGCACTAATTAAACTCTGCAGACTATTTCTTGCCACCGACCTATGGGATGAACCCCGCATAACTGACTAGGCCATGGACTTCGTGAGAGATGTCTACATGCACCATCACCATCTCATCAACCTTGGAGAACCTAACAGAGTGGTATTTCCACTCATAAATATGATCATGAAGACATGCCGCATCAGATTTGTTGGGAAGCTTTAAAAGGACCACACCCTTCGTAATCGAAGGCACAGCCAGGAAATTGTTGTGGTCAAGTACAGCCTCGAGAACACGCCTGACAACAATGCTACAGGAAAACACTAGTTCAGGACATGTGGCGACAAGGACACATCAGCCTGATAGTTTAGCAGTAGAACTCATCCTCAGGTCTTCTAGTTCACACGACATGACTTTGAGAACTTCATCTCCACCGCGGACCTCGTTCTAATTCAAACAAAAGTCATATTTTATTACTACCTCCGTTCAGAAATATAAGATGATTTTCGATATTATACTCCATATATGACTACACATACGCACAAAAATGAGTGAACAAAGACACTAGAACATGTCTTCAAAGGCATTAGAGCAGAGGGATTACTTGCAATATCCATAACACAAGTAACTGAGGCAAATATACCCTCTTCAAAGGTAGCGTTGATGTTCATAAAGTACTCCCTCCGTCCCAAAATTCTTGTCTTAGATCTGACTAGATACGGACGTATCAAGTCACATTTTAGTATTAGATACATCCGTATCTCGACAAATCTAAGACAAGAAATTTGGGACAGAGGGAGTAGTTGAAAGTAATCTATAAGAAATCAGTGTCAACCTGTCGCATGTTTTGGTCAAAAGAGGAATTTAGAACCGTCATTTGGCACACAAAAATCACATGCAAGATCACCCAGAAAGTTGTACTACTAGTACTAGTACTGCGTGTTAGATGAGAAAACATGATCAAGATCGAGAAAAAGATCATCAAGAAGAGATATTACATGGACTTGCTTAATGAGGGATCCCGGAGAGGGGGGCTTGGACAGGGCGATGACTTTGAGCTTGTCTGCGGTAGTCTCGGCGGGGTGCTTGCGCTTCTTCGTACCATGAGCCTCGACGGTTTTGGCCAGAGCCATAGACATCACTTCGGCCGGTGCTCCAACGTCCATCAAGAAACTGTCAAATAGAAATAAAAGAAAGGAAACCATAATCACAAACCCAATAGAAGAAAAGAGAGGGAGTTATAGGATCAGTCTCGGGGTTGCAAGACCGGGCCTTGGCCAGAATCAACACCATTGATGCGCTCACCTTTCCTTCTTTGGGGGAGAAGAACAATGGCAGAAGCAGGTCATCTTTTCTTGAAGAAATGAGGAACAAGATGAGGGAGAAGCGAGTTGGGTAGAGAGGAAGCTGAGAGAGAAGAGTGAAATGATGGTTGCTTCGTCCGTCCAACTTACTGCTGGAAAGGAGGGGGTTTTGTGATTTGACGGCTCATTGTGCATTACTGCGGCACTTCGATCGGGGTAGTCTACCGTCACTCTACTACGAAGTAATTTAGTGCATGGCTGGTGGACCCCGATGCTGGCTGTCCCACACGCCGGCAAAAGTGAGTAATTTAGTGCATGGCTGGAGGAGGATCCGCACGGTAGAGCGTGTCCACTGTTTTTCTGAAGAAAAAATGATTTCAGCAAGCGTTTCCACTCTTACGATGGAGGAGTGCGAAACACGGCAGCCACTTGAAGATACACAGTGCTCCTACTACTAGGCATGTGCAGTGGTTCATAGGTCAGTACTACATAATCTTGTTGCTAGTGTACTAAGATATGACGACAACAAATGATGTTGTGCGCATGTCAACTATATGAACAGTAATGTAGTAACATAGTACCGCTTTCTCGACTGTCCGGTCGAGAATGAACGGTGAGATCAATGTTAACAGAACTAGGTCTACAGCGCACGGAGAGTACGGTGCTACAGTACTCCACGGAACATGGACCATATGAAGCATGAATAGTGTTAGGCAGGGTGTGTATGAAGGGTGCACGGGATGGGAGCAAAAGTTCCCTTCTCGACCCACTTTTGGGTGTTTGGCAGAGTGCATGAAGGGTGCATGAGTCCACACTAGTAGGTTAACACAAATACATGAAGAGGAAACAACTATATTGAGATGAGAATGCAACCAAACACACCCACACGCTTTGTGCTACAGTGACCGATCTGCAACGTCTGAGTTTGGTCCAATGGTCATGTTGTGCACTGCGACCAAGGCGGAGAGGAAAATGAGAAAACTTAATGTCTTTTTGCTAATTAATAGCATTGCATGCAATGAACGAACCACTGCATGTCATGTTTATTAGTCTCAAGTCATTGAAAGCGTGCACGGCCCACGTCTGTTATTGGTTGATATGTCACAAAACAAGAAACGGGGAGGGAGTTAATGTACCGTGCCTAAGTGTTTTGGGATTATTTGGTTTTTGTAAGGTGACTTACACACCTAGACAGAGGAGTATATTGAGATGAGAATGCAACCAAACACACCCACACGCTTTGCGCTACAGTGACTGATCTGCACCGTCTGAGTTTGATCCAACGGTCATGTTGCATCGAGACATGGACATGCCCATGCAGAGGGCGCCTAAACACCACCGAAGTCCCTCTGCTTCACGAGGTGCATGACGTTGGTGATGCAGGGGGCGAAACGGCTGAAAGTCAATGCAATCTACGGGAAGGCGGAGGGAGCCAGCCGAGGAGCGGGGAATCTTTTGGTTTTCACCATGGTAAAACACCAGTCGAGGACTTCTCACATCAGGGAGCAGTGGGTTTTACAGGCGGAGTCATCATGACTAATTGCTGCCGCGCCTGCTCCCGTCAATCAAAAAATAAAAAATCCTGCCGCGCCTGCTCCCGTCAATCAAAAAATTAAAAATCCTGCCTCACTCAAACACCAGAGCAACGCCGTGGTGGATATTTAAATTTACCTACCGGCAAGTAGATAAACAAGGGGTGAAAAAACAAATGTGGCGGCGGCCTAGCTAATCGGTCAAACTAGCCCAACTAGCTAGCCGCCGTGCTTCACTGATGTACTCGGCGGGAAAAGTGGTCTTTCGTGATTTGACGACTCATTTACTTGCTTCAGCGAAAACGCGCGGTAGGGCGTCCCACGTCAGGAAGAATATATGCGTGCACCACCCGGGAGGACCCCGAAACCACGCGGTAGGGTGTGCCATGTCTCGGCACGGAGGAAAAATGTGCGTGTAAAAATTTACTGTATCAGATGTAGTACCTATGGTTCGACCTCGGGACCCAGCCAGTCGGTCGAAAACACCCCACTAGCGACACAGCTTCATCATGCTAACATGGCACGGAGGATAGGTGTGGTTAGCTCCGTCTCGACCAGCCACAACGTCTCTTGTTCTAGGCGATTCTTCTATTTTCCAAGCTTTTTTAGTTGTAATAACACCACGGCAAGCTAGCGCCGCTCTTCGTGTGTGCCCGTGCAAAGGTTAGACGATGGAGAGAAGAGAGAGATCAAAGACCTGGGACCCACCAGTAAGTGAGTCAACGGTGATGCACGTGTTGACGAGGCACTCCCTCTACTCTACTCAACGTAATACTGTATAAAATCAAGTTATGGGACAAAGCCAACAACCGTTGTTGTTTTAGGCTATCGACTTACGCTTTGTAGTCCAGGTTGCCAGTTTGAATCTCGTCTTTCAGATTTGATAGTTTTAGGTCCAAATTTGATTAATGATAAGTGGGACCCCCGTGTGTTGTTCCGATATTTCAGTGTAGGATGGTTTTTTTGAACAAACACTTTGCGCGGTTAGACAAGTAACGGCACAAGTTACACGTATTTTGGAAGTTTACGAACAAAAATGATAGCGGCATAGAATATTACATCCACCCCGCAGCTTAGATGCTATGGTGATACGAGTTTTTACACCATTGGAAGTGAGATCCAATGGCTTGGGAGTAGTCTTTGTAATTATGCACAATTTCCAAACTCTCCAAAGGTTTTTTTGCAAATAAAACATTCGCGCCTCGTGTGTGCCGCTGCATCTTGGATCCAACGGCTGCCCGTTGCTCATATTAGGTGCTCCCCGTAGCTTAATTACCCGCTACGGTGATATGAGCATCTAGGTCGTATGATCAGTGATCAGATGGCACATGCGTAGTACTTGTACTTTATGCGCAATTCCCAAACTCTCTCAGTCGTATATTGCAAAAACATTCAAACCTCCTACTATGGGCCGTTAGATCTCCGTGAACTCGTATCACCATAGAATCTACGGTGCGGGAGCACCTCATATTCTCCCGTGCGAGAAAACAGAAGGTGCTCTCGCAGCTTGGATGCTACGGTGATATGAGCTTCGAGGTCATTTGATCTGAGATCCAATGGCATATGAGCAGTCTTTGTGCTTGTAAGCCGTGGCCGAACTCTTTGGGGGCTTTTCTGCAAAAAACCATTCGAACCACCGAGGAGGTGTTGGGTCACAAATCCAACGGCTCCGAAGAGCTTGTATCACCAAAGCATCTAAGGTGTAGTAGCACATGATATTCTTACATACAAGAGAATATGATGTCCTCCTTCATCTTAGATGCTACGGTGATACGAGCTTCGAGGTCATTGGATATGGGATCCAAGGGCATCTGAGTAGTTTTTGTACAAATTGTGTGCAATTCTCAAACCCATCAAGGTTTCCTGTAAAAATATTAAGACATCATGTGAGCTGCTATATCTCAGATCTACAAGCTCCAAGCAACTCGTATCGGCATATAGCATCTAAGGTATGGGGGCACATGATATTATCCCGGGGAGGAGGGGTGGGGGGTGCACAACCAATCGGTGGTTGGGAGGGTTGGGACAAATATCAAATATAATCTAAACAACCCTAAACAAAGCTTCACAATTTTATCTAAGGTCGAGGGGGTGACCCCCGACAATCATAGCTCCGCCTAATTAAACACAACATTTGCATGTACTGTAGTACTAGACTTAATATTCATGTTTCAGTTTCATGTTCATTTTAAATATTGAATTGAGGACCATTCATGTCTTACATTGTACTCCCTTCGTTCCTAAATATTAGTCTTTTTAGAGATTTCAAGTGGACTGGCACATACGGATGTATATAGACATATTTTAGAGTGTAGATTCACTCATTTTGCTCCGTATGTAGTCGCTTGTTGAAATCTCTAAAAGACTAATATTTAGGAACAAAAGGAGTATTTTTGAATTCGTGTCATACATGCATGGTTTGGAAAAATAGATGCACTATACTTATTGGATTGTTGTGGTGTTCGTGTGTGGGTGTCTCTGTGTGTGTGTGTGTGTGTGGTCATATGCTTGATACATACAAAGTTTTCTCACCTCCAAATTGTTCATCTTTTAAATTTGAATTTGCATTAAAAAACTTACCAGGGATACCATGAAATGTGAAATCCACGTTGAGATCACTATATCACAAACTCACTCTAATTCAACAACTCATCATAAATCAATTACCACATTGAGATTAGTATTTGCAAGGAAAATACGGGCATTGTAATACACATAGATTCGTTCGGCAATTTAAAAGGTTCCTTTCATATTCTCGAATGGTAGGACCCAACGGCGTACCAGCCAGACCTTGGCTCGTGTTGATCCTAAAAAAATAAAAAATAAAAAAACCGGGCTCGTGTCCTTCTGGTGGCGTGCGTGGTACGCACATTAGGCAACCCCAACCAGTCGAGCCTCTGCGTTTCGAGTCGAAATATCTGGCGGCCAGAATTCCAGCCCTATGAAATTCCCCTCATGTCCCCGGTCCATAATGACTACCGATGAACAACGGAGGGATGCTTTAGTAACTAGACAACGTTACCTACCGTGCCGAGCACGGTTCAATTCCCTTGGTCGCCGCTTACCAAGGTCACCCGTCAACTGGATTGCCTAGTACTACTACTACTACACCAGGATGAGCACAGAATTGAGCCCGTTTGTTCGTGCCTAGTACTTGAGTTAATATATCAGGCAATGCACTCGTACGGAGGGATTATCGTTTTCTCTGCATATATAACTTGTCTGAAGTCTAACTAAGCAAAATGTTTGACCAAATCCTTTCTTAAGAAATACAACAGGATAGATGTATGGCTTGAAAATTTATTGCATGATGCAGGTTATGATATTGTTTCGAATCCTGGATCTTAAATTTCAGAAAATCCAAAAGTGACCATAAATTCTTGAAACTGAGCATGGTCACGTGATATGGCACAAATATTACTTTGTAATTTTTTTCTTCAATTTGAGACAAGCTGCTTATGACAAGTTGCACAAATGAAGAGCCAAGGTATTTTGGAACAAAGACCTGTCACGTTAAGGCGAACGCTTTCACTATTGAAACCGTGGGCGTTTACGTGCCGCCACGAGTCCCACTTATCATCGGTAGGTGCCATCCGAGCAAGCGTGTGAGTCGACGGGAGGCGTGCGAGCAGACCACTGCGCCGGCTGACAGGGAGGCGTACGAGCAGACCGCTGTGCAGGCTCACCGGGAGGTGAGCCCTTTGACCAGGCTCCGCCGCCCACCTTCGTCCCAACTGCTCCCACTTTTAATGTTGCCGGCGCCGCAGTTTAAAATCAACCCCGCACTACCCGGTATCGCTACAATCTTCTCTCTTCCTCTCCGATTCTCCTGTCGTCTACTTCCAACCAGCCTGACATAAACATATGCCATGCCGCATCACGATGGTCTGCCCTTAGTCTTCCAGTTTCCTGAGGAAGACACCCAGCCGGAGTCTCAAGAACATAAGGCGCTTTGGGACAAGCTTGAACTAGCCTTGCAAGAAGACGCCGCGCCTGTCCCCGCTCCCGTCGCCCCGACTGCGCCAGCGCCCATCCCCGTGGCATTGATGGGCTGGGAGCCGCACATTGTCGCCGAGCTTGATGCCACGGGGTTCCACGAGGTCCCCGCCGACTTTCACGCGCCCATGCACCTGCCAGCGCATGCGCCTACGCGTGCCCTGACGCGCACGCCCGTGCCGGTGCCCGTGCACCTGCCCGCGCATGCGCCTGCGCGTGCACTGACACGCACGCCCATGCCGGTGCCTGTGCACCTGCCAGCGCATGCGCCTGCGCGTGCCCTGATGTGCGCGCCCCGTGCTAGTGCCCGTGCACACAAATGTCTCCGTTGCGCCGTTGACAAAGCCTATCCCCGCGCGGGTGCCAGTGCCCCCCTCAGCGGCATGGATGGCCGCCGTCGACCGCTTTCTTGCACCAACGCCAGTCGCCTCCTCCCGCTAGTTGACTCGCTCCGAAGTGCAGAACATTTTGGCCTTCCTTGAAGCTAGGCCAACGTCCAAGAGTACGACAACAACAGCACAAGGCGCCACCGTCGCCGTCGGTCAGTGGCCCGACGACACACAGGGCACCGCAGAGGAGCCGCTTCCCACTGCAAGACGCCCCCGCCGCTGTCGCGTAATCTAAATTTGCCATGAAAAACGTTCGGGTTGCCATGCTTAAAATCCGAACATTTATCATTTCCGTTCATTTTAGATTGATCGTCGTATAATTTAAAGTCGGAGTCAGACTGAACGAAATCTATGGTTTGATCGATTGAATGTTCTGCTAGAGCCGTATCAAATTAAATATAAAACGTCATCAAGCCACATGTATTCCTTGTCATCCAACAACCTAGACTGCTTCAATGTCGAGCGCTCAACACGTTTAGCGTGCAGTTAATTTCATGCCAAAAATAGTGCTAATCACATAATAACACGCAAATAATATCCTACTTAATATCTGCATGCACTTAATATACTTCCAAATTAACGTGCATTGCACGTACACACTGACTAGTGCTGCTAGCACGTGAAACTGGTGCCGTAACTTGTGAACGCGTCCAGATATGGTCAACGGCAACATCGCCCGTGAGTTCTTCGTGTTTGCCCGTGCGTCTAAACTCAGAAGGGGAGGAGAGAGAAAGAGAGCACACATGGAACCCACCAGTAAGTGAAGGCGAATAATACTAAAATAATATTACATGTTATCAATTAAATAGGCTGTGGTAATATAAAAATATTATGTGAACAAAGGGAGGTACAACAAACATTGCTGTTCTACGTATGTTGCCTATTAACGTGCGGCTTGAAGGCCCTGGTCGCATGTTCGATCCTCGTCCTTTTATTTTTTAATTTGTATATGGGTCCCAATTTGTTTCATGACATGTGGGCCCCTCGGTGTGTAGTTTGTAGCACTTTAATTTGTGGGTCGAAATTTGTTCCATTCCAAGTGGACTAGGACGTGCGAGAGAGGACCTGCGAGAGAGCGATGACCGAGTCAGAGGGAAATCAACTAGGGGAGTTGCGGGGGTTGCAACGGTGTTTCGAGTAGTTGTGGGCCGAATGCTATGAAAATATAATCTAAACCGACCGGAATAAATGCGTACACAAATTAATCCGAGGTTGGAGTGCCCCTCGCAATGTAAATAGCTCCGTCTTTGCGAGGGATGGAGAGGTAGCTTCAATGTGTGGAAGATACGGCGTTAGAAAGCGAGGTCAATCGAGAGACATATAGATAGAGAGACAAAGTGAGTGTGGTCCGACATTCATTGAACAAATATATATGCTCTGGAGAGATATTGTCCGATTGAGCTTTTGGCAAGGGTGAGGGCTGTAAGATAGAGCTTGAGAGATGATCCAGTCACAGACGTGTAGATATATTTTGTGCGTGGGAGGAAGCAAGGTCAATTGATCACATAGGGTCGTCGTGCGATCGAAAGAGTGAGACGGGTTGGAGAGAGTGACCTAGATAGGCAATGTGCGTGAGAGAGTATACAATGTGAATAAGTCGAATTTGGCTCAAACATGGTGATATATCATTTTTGTCCGAGAAAGAGCGAGGTCAATCGAGACATACAAAGAGAGAGGGAGAGAGAGGGAGAGAGAGAGCGAGCGTGGCCCGCCATGAGGTCGAAAGAGTGGGGGAGGCTTTGATGGACTGACCTAGATAGACAATCTGCGTGAGAGAGTATAGAGTGTGTCGATCGAGGCCCGAACAGGGTGATATATCATTTGTGTGTGAAAGAAAACGAGGTTAAACGAGACTCAGATAAAGAGAGCGAGATTGAGCGAGTGTGGCCCGTCGTGCGGAAGCTCGAGGGAGTGACCTAGATAGACAACGTGCGTGCGTGCGCACGAGAGGTTGGGGGCCTAGATAGGCAATGCATGTATTTAGCGTGAGAGGGTCAGAGGGAGAGCGAGAGAGAGAGAGAGAGAGAGAGAGAGCTCAGCATGGGGTGCAATGGCGAGTGTGTGAGGTAAATACATTTCGTAACAGAGTGGAAAAGGGGGGTTGTGTAGTTGAGAGAGTTAGAGATCGAAACATGGAGAGAAAGAATGGATGTGTGTTGGAAACCGATAGCTTCCTAAGGTGGTTAGGAGAGGAAGATTGACCGATACAAGAAGTATATAGCGTGTGTGCGGGGGGGGGGGGCTAAAAACAACATTTGAATGTAGATAGTACGAGACTTAATATCGATGCTTCAATTCGGTGTAAATTGTAAGATTTGAACTGAGGACCATGCATATGGGTAATTATTTCGAATTCGTGCCATTGTTTCAATTCGGTGTAAATTTGTTGTGCTATTTTGGTGTAAATTGTAAGTTGACATTGACTCGATTTGTTGTGCTAATTTGTAGGTCATATGTTTGAATTCATCCAAAAGTTTTCTCACTACCATGGTGTTCATCATATACATATGAATTTGTATTAAAAAAGTAGCGTGGATACAGTGAAATGCAAAATCCACGTTAGAATTGGAGATCGCTATGTGACACACACTCTAATTATGTGACACACACTCTAATCCACGTTAGCCTGGATACCGTGGATACCGTTTTGATTTTTTTCAAATAAATCCTCATTAATTAATTTATAGTATCTCGTTTCGAATGACTAATTATTGCAAGGAAAACATGGGCATGGTAATACATACAGATTCGTTTGCAAATGAAAGAAGATTCGTTTGCATTCTCAAATGTAGGCGCACCAGGCAGACCAGGGTCGTGTCGTGGTGGTCCAGTGTGTCGGACGGACGCTTAGCACCCAGCCACCCACCCCCTCCCTCCCTCCCCCCCAAAAAGGACGAAGACAAAATAAGTTCGCGCTTCCACGTTTCGGATTGAAATATCTGGCGGCCCAAATTCCAGCCCTGCAAAATCTCCCTTCTCCACCGTCCCCTTCCGCGCCCAAATTGCTCAAATCCCTAATTCCCCGCCAACCCAAGCAAAGTTCGAATCGCCCCTCGTCTCGTCTCTTTCCCCACCTCTGTGCCGGACGACGACGACGAAGATGACGGTCGCGCTTTACCACCACACCGGAGCTACCTCATCTACGCCCTCGTCCGCTGCACCGGGTGGTCCACCGACAACGTCGGCCGTCGCAACCGACGTGCCTCACAGACACCGACTTCCACCACATCAGGTGCGCTTCACCGACGCCGTCTCCCAGCTCACCGGGGCTACTTCACCGAGCACATCGTCGCGCCTCCGCCCCCCGAGGCCACTGGGGCTTCACCAACGGTCTCGTCCACCGCATCGTAGCGCTCTGCTGCCACTCAAGATCTGCATCCGTGCGCAGCCAGCCAACGCCAGCGCATCACCCTCAATGGCTCTGAAGTGACCCGCACTCTAGCTAGGCGAGCATGCCCAAACGCCGGCCCAAACTAGGTATCCACACATCACTCCCTTGTGCACTGTTCCGACGATGTTTGGATATCCTTTCACTGCTCTCTTAGCTTACACGCCTATCCAACTCTGACTTTAACTCTTATTTCTTCTGGAGATATCATCTGAAACAAGCAAATCCATTTTTTAGCGAAGCATGACGGCGCTACAGGATCTGGTACACATCCTGCCCAGCCGTATAACCTTGTAAGTATCTGTCCTCTGGTACAACAGCAAGGTCGATTCCTCTTATTTTATCAGCCATTCGCCGTGTCAAAAATGCAGAGGGGGATGCAAGGAGCACAAGGCCTGCACATCCAAGCAAGTGGTAACATGGACTTGTACATGGAACATCCCAAGCGCAAGCAGAGCTGCAGTGAGCCTGTACAACGAGCTAGCGTAAGTCCCCGCATTTCATTTAATGCATACTGACATTCGTGTATGATTTGTGTGCAGTGGTGGATCCACGAATTCAAGTTACCAGGGGCGAACATTTAACTTAAAAAATACGAAGGCACTTGCATTCCGGAAATCAACATAACTTGAGAAATGTGAAGCTACATGCACTTTGAAAACCAGCTAATGATCCAAAGTAGTTCAGATTATAAGCACTAAATGATGCAAGCACCAAAAAACACAAAATGCAACATGGTGTACAAGGACTACAAACATGGTCTGTACCTGCTTGAATTATTCGTCCTCTGGCTGAAAATATCGAAGTGTAATTGCACCTATAACCAGTGCGCAAGTATGCCAATAGTTTCAAACAACATATTAGAAAAGTATTTATGCTACGTTGTCATGATACGGAGACTTTCTGGTAGATGGCCTCGACATTTCCTCAAGCCATGAAAATGCACTATAATTTGCTTGTCATCAATGCCTGCAAAGCTCTATGTCTCTCTCAACATAGCAGATCATCATAAGACACTAAATCCTTCAATGGGAGCTTGCAAAATGCTTGCATTAGATGCCTCATTAGACACTATATGTTCATCACCAAGAGCATGTAAAATGTTTGCATCAAATCCTTCATTAGCAGTCTGTTCATTAGACACTTCAGGCTCAAGAACAACATGAGCTTGGATGTTTGCACCGGAAACTTGATTAGATTCATCAGATTCAGTCAGTTCAGTATTGATTGGGGGAGTTATAAAATAAGTAGAAATTGGTTTCATTTTCTCATAGATTCCCTACATACAAGCAGTTTTACAACTCCATCAGGTTTAACTATTGGCCAGAAATTGAAGAGTTGAATTAGATATAATCAGGAATGTGATGTACCTGCTCGTTGCGCATGCTACTCTTGCAAGCTGCGACTGTCCGTTTGCGCAAGCTTGATGCCATGCCCATGCTGCCGCCGCTGCCTCCCACGCAGGCTACACCCAGGGTTGGATCTTCATCTTCTTGTCCTTCCGTTCGCTTGAAGCCCGGCGACCACCCTCCAACGAGGGCGCGAGGAAGTGCTGTGTCGGTCTGTCCAGCGGCGGCTAGGTTAGGAGCAAACCAGACTAGAGGCTGGAGCGGATGAATTGGGATTTTTCCTGCTGTCGATCGATATGGGAGGCGCTCGTTTGGGCCGCGAGCCTGCTATAGGGCCTGCCTTGCACTGATGTTATTGGCCTATCCAAATTGAAACATTTTTCTTCATTTTTTATATTGCCTGCTCGTGCATTGGGACGAACAAAACTAGCCTGTGCCAACCTGGACGACTCAACCTAGGTGCACACTTTCGAGCCACCCGAGGCGGTCGCCCATACCAGCCCCTATGGCAGCGTCGCCCCTTTTTGCATGTATGATAGGGGTAGTGAAAAATATTCCAGTGGCGGTTTCGATTTACCCACAGAATGGTTGAATTGCGTGTTTCTATGAACTGAGTTCACCAATAATGTGAAGGATGCCAGTCTTTTCATCCTATTGTAGATTGCTTAGATCTCGATATGCCAAAAGTAAGCGCATGAAATATACAGTAAAAGCGAGTGTGATGTGTGAAGCTACAACTAGTCTGACTACACGTCCTCATATAACATATCAAGGACACACCATCTTACCAGATTAACCATTCGACTTACCAATGCAATGTGGGAAGAAAGAAGTATTGGGACTGCGTATCCAAGCAATTGATTCCATGGACTCCTTCGTACAACCTTGTAAGCGAAAAAGAAGTTGCAGTGTGCCTGTACAAAGAACTAGCATAAGTTCAGTTACCCGCTTCTCGGAATTTTAGTTAGCCACTTATTGCAAAATTGTTAATTACGTTGCTTGGCTTAATTTAGTTTGCTACTGATTACATAATGCCACAGCCTGTTAATCCTATTATAGACTGCGCCTATCTATATGTTTGATACTTACTGTTAAGAATTACCTGTTTGCCTGAACTTAAATAGCTACTTGTTTGTTTAACTGCTTTGCTGCTGCAACAACGGGTTACAATGATGTTAATAACTACTTTCAGCATCGAATTGAAACTCTTTAATTCCTTGTTTGTTTAACTGGTTAGCTGTTATAACTCCCAGTTGAGATGTTTTGCTAACTTCAACTTTTCTGAATCCAATTGGAACTTTAATGGCAAAACAGGTTAGCCCAAGATCAAAGAGCGAGGTCCCCATGGACGTTTATCAATGTCCTCTTTGCCGGGGCCGCTCACACGACCTTCTCCTCCACGTCGTGCTCTAACGTGCGCCTACATATATCGATGTTTCAATTTGGTGTAAATTGTAAGTTGACATTGACTCGATTTGTTGTGCTATTTTGTAGGTCATATGTTTGAATCCATCCAAAAGTTTTCTCACTACCATGGTGGTCATCATTTACATATGAATTTGTATTAAAAAAGTAGCGTGGATACAGTGAAATGCAAAATCCATGTTAGAATTGGAGATCGCTATGTGACACACACTCTAATTCAAATAACTAATTATGTGACACACACTCTAATCCACGTTAGCATGGATACCGTGGATACCGTTTCGATTTTTTTCAAATAACTCCTAATTAATTGATTTATAGTATCTCGTTTCGAATGACTAATTATTGCAAGGAAAACACGGGCATGGTAATACATACAGATTCGTTTGCAAATGAAAGAAGATTCGTTTGCATTCCCAAATGTAGGCGCACCAGGCAGACCAGGGTCGTGTCGTGGTGGTCGCGTGTGTCGGACGGACGCTTAGCACCCAGCCACCCACCCCCCCTTCCGAAAAGGACGACGACAAAATAAGTTCACGCTTCCACGTTTCGGATTGAAATATCTGGCGGCCCAAATTCCAGCCCTGCAAAATCTCCCTTCTCCACCGTCCCCTTCCGCGCCCAGATTGCTCAAATCCCTAATTCGCCGCCAACCCAAGGAAAGTTCGAATCGCCCCTCGTCTCGTCTCTTTCCCCACCTCTGTGCCGGACGACGACGAGGAAGATGACGGCCGCGCTTCACCACCGCACCGGAGCTACCTCATCTACGCCCTCGTCCACTGCACCAGGTGGTCCACCGACAACGTCGGCCACTACAACCGAGGTGCCTCATAGACACCGACTTCCACCACATCAGGTGCGCTTCACCGACGTCGTCTCCCAGCTCACCGGGGCTACTTCACCGAGCACAGCGTCGCGCCTCCGCCCCCCGAGGCCGCTGGGGCTTCACCAACGGTCTCGTCCACTGCATCCTAGCGCTCCGCTGCCACTCAAGATCTGCATCCGTGCGCAGCCAGCCAACGCCAGCACATCACCCTCAACGGCTCTGAAGTGACCCGCACTCTAGCTAGGCGAGCATGCCCAAACGCCGGCCCGAACTAGGTATCCACACATCACTCCCTTGTGCACTGTTCTGACGATGTTTGAATATCCTTTCACTGCTCTCTTAGCTTACACGCCTATCCAACTCTGACTTTAACTCTTATTTCTTCTAGAGATATCATCTGAAACAAGAAAATCCATTTTTTAGCGAAGCATGATGGTGCTACAGGATCTGGTACACATCCTGCACAACCGTATAACCTTGTAAGTATCTGTCCTCTGGTACAACAGTAAGGTCGATTCCTCTTATTTTATCAGCCATTCGCCGTGTCAAAATGCAGAGGGGGATGCAAGGAGCACAAGGCCTGCACATCCAAGCAAGTGGTAACATGGACTTGTACATGGAACATCCCAAGCGCAAGCAGAGCTGCAGTGAGCCTGTACAACGAGCTAGCGTAAGTCCCTGCATTTCATTTAATTGGTACTGGCATTCTTGTATGATTTGTGTGCAGTGGTGGATCCACGAATTCAAGTTACCAGGGGCGAACATTTAACTTAAAAAAGATGAAGGCACTTGCACTCCGGAAATCAACATAACTTGAGAAATGTGAAGCTACATGCACTTTGAAAACCAGCTAATGATCGAAAGTAGTTCAGATTATAAACACTAAATGATGCAAGCACCAAAAAACACAAAATGCAACATGGTGTACAAGGACTACAAACATGGTCTGTACCTGCTTGAATTATTCGTTCTCTGGCTGAAAATATCGAAGTGTAATTGCACCTATAACCAGTGCGCAAGTATGCCAATAGTTTCAAACAACATATTAGAAAAGTATTTATGCTACCTTGTCATGATACGGGGACTTTCTGGTAGATGGCCTCGACATTTCCTCAAGCCATGAAAATGCACTATAATTTGCTTGTCATCAATGCCTGCAAATCTCTATGTCTCTCTCAACATAGCAGATCATCATTAGACACTAAATCCTTCAATGGGAGCTTGCAAAATGCTTGCATTAGATGCCTCATTAGACACTATATGTTCATCACCAAGAGCATGTAAAATGTTTGCATCAAATCCTTCATTAGCAGTCTGTTCATTAGACACTTCAGGCTCAAGAACAACATGAGCTTGGATGTTTGCACCGGAAACTTGATTAGATTCATCAGATTCAGTCAGTTCAGTATTGATTGGGGGAGTTATAAAATAAGTAGAAATTGGTTTCATTTTCTCATAGATTCCCTACATACAAGCAGTTTTACAACACCATCAGGTTTAACTATTGGCCAGAAATTGAAGAGTTGAATTAGATATAATCAGGGATGTGATGTACCTGCTCGTTGCGCATGCTACTCTTGCAAGCTGCGACTGTCCGTTTGCGCAAGCTCGATGCCATGCCCGTGCTGCCACCGCTGCCTCCCACGCAGGCTACACCCAGAGTTGGATCTTCATCTTCTTGTCCTTCCGTTCGCTTGAAGCCCGGCGACCGCCCTCCAACGAGGGCGATAGGAAGTGCTGTGTCGGTCTGTCCAGCGGCGGCTAGGGTAGGAGCGAACCAGACTAGAGGCTGGAGCGGATGAATTGGGATTTTTCCTGCTGTCGATCGATATGGGAGGCGCTCGTTTGGGCCGCGAACTTGCTATAGGGCCTGCCTTGCACTTATGTTATTGGCCTATCCAAATTGAAACATTTTTCTTCATTTTTTACATTGCCTGCTCGTGCATTGGGATGAACAAAACTAGCCTGGGCCAACCTGGATGACTCAAACTAGGTGCACACTTTCGAGCCACCCGAGGCGGCCGCCCATACCAGCCCCTATGGTGGCGTCGCCCCCTTTTTGCGTGTATGATAGGGGTAGTGAAAAATATTCCAGTGGCGCTTTTGATTTACCCACAGAATGGTTGAATTGCTTGTTTCTATGAACTGAGTTCGCCAATAATGTGAAGGATCCCAGTCTTTTCATCCTATTGTAGATTGCTTAGATCTCGATATGCCAAAAGTAATCGCATGAAATATACAGTAAAAGCCAGTGTGATGTGTGTGGCTACAACTAGTCTGACTACACGTCCTCATATAACATATCAAGGACACACCATCTTACCAGATTAACCATTCGACTTAGCAATGCAGTGTGGGAAGAAAGAAGTATTGGGACTGCGTATCCAAGCAATTGATGCCATGGACTCCTTCGTACAACCTTGTAAGAGAAAAAGAAGTTGCAGTGTGCCTGTACAAAGAACTAGCATAAGTTCAGTTACCTGCTTCTCGGAATTTTAGTTAGCCACTTATTACAAAATTGTTCAATTACGTTGCTTGGCTTAAATTAGTTTGCTACTGATGACATAATGCCACAGGCTGTTAATCCTATTATAGACTGCGCCTATCTATGTGTTTGATACTTACTGTTAAGAATTGCCTGTTTGCCTGAACTTAAATAGCTACTTGTTTGTTTAACTGCTTTGCTGCTGCAACAACGGGTTACAGTGTTGTTTATAACTACTTTTCAGCATCGAATTGAAACTCTTTAATTCCTTGTTTGTTTAACTGGTTTGCTGTTATAACTCCCAGTTGAGATGTTTTGCTAACTTCAACTTTTCTGAATCCAATTGGAACTTTAATGGCAAAACAGGTTAGCCCAAGATCAAAGAGTGAGGTCCCCATGGACGTTTTATCATCCCACAGCAGTGGCACCGGCCCAATCGTGCAGTATGAATTGCCAACTGCTGATGCTCTAGAGGCTAAACTAGTGGTAGAAAGAGATTCTGCTTCTGCACTTAGATATGAAGTTGACATGTTGAGCAAGCAAACAGCACAATCAGTAGCAGTACTCAAGACAACCATTAAATATTTGGTGGATTTCTAAACGAAGCAAGCTGAGACTGACCACATTGTTAAGGTCCTGAAGGAAAAAAGGAAATTAAATTCCCACTTGGTAAATCATAGGTGAAATGTTCTTTCCATCGTTGAATAACCTTTGTGTTGTTTATTCATGTAATCAATCAAACCATTTGTTTTAGAGATCATGTAATAATTGTTTTTTGTTTTTTGTTTTTTGGTTTGTAATTTTATTTGAGCACAAGTCTATATTAATTGATAAGACTCGGAGACATTTTATTTTGATTGCCGTGCCAGACCTACAAATATGCCAATCGGGCTGAATGTGCATTCAGCAATAATAGTAGTATAGATGGACCATAAGTGGCACGCATTGGAAAGGGCCAAGATGCTGTAGTGGCTTGGCTAAAAAAAGGATGTTGTTGTAGCAAAGTAAAGTAAAGCGGCCTGGCTTATGTATGTTAGTTGATATTATTGATCCATATACTCTATAAGTGTTAATATGTCTGTTAGTTCTGTGCATTCTTGGTTGATTGACTCGGTATTTGAATCTTGATACATCGCTTGTGTACATATCTAAATGGGAGTACACATTATGCTGTGTGTGACATTTGAGTTGGACATGAAGTGTTCCAAATATTTGAATTCACCTTAAACTGGATTCTAGCTTCTGAATTTGAGTATCGGCATTTGTAAACCATATTCATATATGACAGTGAATACATCGTTGTCGTCCTTTTGAAGATATATAAAAACACATAGAATGATTAATAAAGATTCATATAGGAATACAAAATTTATTCAAATTTAGTTGCCAGGGTAAACGTGGATGCTTATTGTCCCAAAATTCGAAAGAAGCGGCAAAATGTCCACTCCCACGTCGGCTACCTGAAGCCAAGTGTTTGGGAGATGGAAATTACTGTCTACCCATTACACGGACAATCCATCGGCCCGATTTCCACTGCTCTAAATAGGGGTAGGATAGTAACTTCAATTAGACATGACACGACCGTCTCTGAGCCCATTCCGACACGGTGGGCGCCAAATATGGGCGGCAAAACACATTTGATTCAAGCTCATCCGAAAGACCTCTGTTTCTTCCTCCATTTCCCCATTCATACACGGTGGGCGGCAAAACAAACTCGACTTGGCCGAAATCGATGTAGGCAAATATTTTCAATAGGGGAAGGTTTGTAACTTCACTCAGACGTGACACAACCACCCTACATGTCAGTCCCGTTCATACACCGTGGGCGCCAACCACACTCTCCTCGCCCGAAATCGTTCTGGGCAAATATTGGCGACATGCGATATTACCGTCGTATCCCCAACCGACGAGACGTCCAAATTTTAAACGAGGGCTAAGTTCGTAACTTTCCCATATTTCAGACAGGCGCGTCCCAAAAACATGGTTCCCCGTACCTCTCTCTCCATTTTCCCATTCATACACCGTCCGCGCTAGAACACCATCCCCACACCAGCCTCCGTCCGCCACCCCATCCATCGCCGCCATCCTCCACATCCATCGCCGCCATCCTCCACCACATCCATCGCCACCGTCCTCCCCCATGTCGGAGCGCCTACCAAGACCGCGTCGTCCACTGCTAGAGATGGACGTTTCTCATCCACGACGATGGACCAAGAGCCTTGCATCACATCCTCTCGCTTCATCGGCGCCATCGTCCTCTTTGCCGAGGCCGCTCACACGACCTTCTCCTCCACGGCAATGGGACTTATCCCCCGATGCACCCGGCTGCCGTCGCAGATCTGCTTCAACGCCACCGACAGCCATCACACCCCGATACCTACACGGCGCCGCAAGAGAGGTGGTACTTCATATCTCCTCAACTTTTTGATCTCAACCAGAAAATAGATCTTAACTTGGTTACTCTACTTTCTTTTCAGCTCTTAGAATTTAGTTCTTAGTTCGAAGCAAACAATGGCTGCTAAATATCATTTCTCCGGTTTCCCCCTTTTATGATCACTATACGATCAGAATACGTGCTTCGTGTCATAATAGCACTGCTCGACCCATCAAGCTAAACCAGCTTAGTTGTTCAAATACAATTCTGATATTATTAAAAAAGATTCATTTAATTGGTCAGCTAAATGTTCCTAAATTAGTTTCGAAAATGCATGTTCGCCGCTCGGGTGTGTATCTCTACAGGGTGCCCATGGTGGGCCGGCCCACCCTGGGATTTTGGGTCATCCCAGGCCCCGATTCCCCTCTGTTCTGCTGCGCACTTCCGATCTCTACTCGCCCCCAGCTGCCTGCCTCGCCGGCGACTTGCCGTCCCCGGACGGCATGACTCTAGGAGGAGACGCCGGACTAACAGGAGGTTAGGAGCCGCTCGCCCAACAGCGTCACCGCTGCCCGGGCGCGCCGCCGTGCATTCCTTCCCAATCCGTTCAGGGCTCAGGCGGGCAGCACCCACTAAGCCAATCCAATTTATCCTGAGATAAGTCCTCAACACTCAGCAGCCACTCCTCATCACCCATTTTCTAATTGATTCATTACTCATTAGGCGGGACTGTCATTAGGGTTTGTTGTGTGCTCAGTGCTACCTACACTTAATGGTTCAGATGTATTTCGGTAATCTTTAGTACCTATAAAGTTCACAGGGTTTTCAAAATTCTGGCCCTAGGAATAGACACTAGTCATTTTGGATTGTTGGTCGTAGTGACATTGACCCAGATTACTACTGCAAGCCAGGTTTGTTGACAATTTTACTTGTCTTTCTTACTCATTCGATATAATATCCAATTATTCACGTCGATTAGTTGCAAACAATAAGTGCTAGACAAACTTCTTGATTCAGATTTTGGGCGGTCTCTTACTGCAGTTACAATTCTGCATACTTGTCCTAGTAAGCTCACAAGTAAATGATTGATTCACTACATCTATGCTTTCCTTGTCATATTTGTTGTCAATATTCTTTTAGGGTGGACCACCCTGTTTCTAAATACTGCAACTGTATACATGAGTGAATAGTACTTCTGTATGTGATCTCTTCCATCATGTGTGGGCAACGAACACTACATTGTATAGAAAGAAAGTGTCATTTCCAGCTTTTACATAGGCTTCGATCTTTTACATGGAATACAATCTGCCTACTTGCTTTGTGTCGCACTACCAACACTCCACCCTTGAACTAAACATTATGCCACTCATAATTCCTTAGTTTATTTGTTCAAATACGAATTTCATATGATTCTAATGTTCCTACTTCAGTTTTGAAATGTGTGTCTGCCTGTTATAGAGACATAAGGGGTTTGTATTTCTGTGTGTGGTCTGGTCAGCACGGTTGGGGGTGAACTTTGCATATGCAGGGGTTTATAGGGAGACACTCTTCGAGTTGAATCCGCAATGCATTCCATAGATAATCTGACTACTTTTTATGTTTTCATGAATCTGAGATTCTGAACAGCATCATAATGATTATGAGCTTCCGCGCATGAAAAGAATAAAGCAGAACAATGCCATGGCTGTCAAACTTGGCATTAAGGGTCTGAAATCAAGTCTGGATGCAATGCAATGCAAATGCTCTCCATCTACAGATTCATGCTCAGAATATGATCCTAACAGTGATTCTGAGCTAGAGGGAGACCTAAGTCAATGTAGCTCCCTAGTGGAGGAGTCAGAGGAAGATGCCCTATCTTATTCACCCATCAAGGTGCTTGCTCTATCTTTCCAAGGTTATATTTGTCGCACATATCTTGCAACTGATGCTTTGCATTGCTTCTACTTTGTTGAACTGCCATTAGCGTAGTTTACATATCGTGTATGTGAATACGCCCTGCCTATCCATTTTCAGTACATATTCCATCTGTCATCATAGCATATTTATCCATTCAAATCCAGTTGCCAAATCCCTTTTCGAACTAGAGAGAGCCCCAATTGCAGCAAATAGGACCCATGTTCCATTTCTTCCCAGTTTAGAAGACAAAGCTTATATTGTTGTCAGGAACTTTGTGCGCATCTTTCCTTCATGGAAAGATTATACCGCTGACACGGAACAATTTCCAGTCTTCCCCCGCAACTTACGCGTAAGTAATGTACTAATGTTATTCATGGTCATTGCTGCATATGTTTCTGCTGACAGAAGACACAAGATTTCATTCTTTTAAATAAGCGAGGACCAAACTGGATTGTGAAGACGAGCAAGGGTTGGTTGCGCTTTTCAAGCACTCGTTGATGAAGTATCGTTCCTACCTTAGGCAAGCGCACTTCGATGGTAAGCCTCTAAACGAAATTTCTGTAAAGTCTCCGGTGCTACATTTATCCGACGGTGACTGGAATAATCTTGTTACACATTGGTCTCGGCTGCAGCGTAAGGTACTATCTATGTTATCACATCACAATTTGAACTACATTTCTGCATTTGCCTTAACGTCTCACTTGTACGAAAATTCTTAGCAGAAGAACATTCATTTTCAAGGGACCACAGAATCTCGCAAGTATACTGCACACTGCATTGCTCTTGTGAGTACCTCTTGCCCTGTATGACCATACTTACTTTCATAGCTGTTTGATTATGTAGCATCACTGCACATGTTAGGCTCGTTATCGTCCATTTGGTGGACATTATAAGATCTGTATGGACTCTTACATAAATTTAGAATCAACCCAATGCTTTTGAAGAGGTTTAGCTCTGCAGTCCTCTTGTAAGGACTGAATATTGTCTATCACTGTACTTACATTAATAGCTACTCCCTCTGTCCCATAATATAAGAACATTTTGTACAGTACACCAGTGTTCAAAACACTCTTGTATTATGGGAAGAGGGATTGGTTCATTGTGTAGCATTCTGCATGTTATCTCCCTCGTCCACCATTTACAAAAAAAGATCAGATCTATATTTAATCTTACCAAAAAGTAGAATACACAGACAATGCCAGTGCAGAAGTGTAGCCCATTGCTCTTGTCAGTACATTTTGTCCTGTAATGCTTGTACTTCCAGGGATTGGTAGTTGATTATGTAGCATCAATCTGCATCTTATCTTCATTATCCTCTATCCCTTCCAGTATTATCGTATCTATAATTACTCTCTACAAAATGTAGAGTACAGGCAATGCTTATGAAGAAGATTCTGTGCTGAAATTCTTGAGTTATCCTTCCCTTGACATGGAGAAGGGCATTATAAAGCCGGTGTAACTGTTAATGTAAGTCAGTCCTTCTAAAGCCTTTCTCCTCAACTGCTGTTTAATTTGCTCATACTCCCTATCGTTTACTGCTGTTTAGTTTGCTGTTTCTACCAAAATGCATGTTCGCAAGAACCATAAGTTCTAAGTTTTACTTGTAAAACCAAATTCCTTATTCATACCATGCACATTACTCAATACTCCCTATATGTATGCTTGCTTTTGTGGATCTATAATCCAGTGTGTGGTGAAGCAGCCAACGTTTGCACCTTGTCATCTCCTGTTTGATCTTACTGATGTGGATGATGATATGAACAACATGCCATGCACATTAACCAAAATAGATACAATGATTTTCTTTGCGCTTCATCTATGCTTGTTTTGTTGACATGGTAATCCAGTAGTGTGGTGAAGCTCCCCGCATTATGAACAATGCCAAATTATGCTATTGATATTTTGAACTTACACTTTATTTTCTCATTTGAAATTGGATGGAATTGACAGCACAGTTATCATCTTTGTTTATACACGTGCAAAACCTATCATCTCTCTGCTTTGTTTCAGGGTGATATGCCTGATGGCATGCACAAGTCTGCTGAAGGCTATGAGACAAACCCAACATATATTGCAGCAAAGAAGGCAAAACATCTTGAAGATAGCGAGAGAACCCCAAAGTCTTGTCTTGATGCAGTGTTCAAGTTACTTGAGACTAGCAGTCAGACAAGCTCACAGAATTTGTTGTCTGAATCAGTTCAACTTCTTCAGACCCAAGTTCTAGCAGAAAGGCATTCTGCAACTCCACTTCGACTTGAAGTCCTATCTCTAAGAAAGATTGCAGAGAACACCAATGAGAACCTCATCGCTAAACAGCTACACCTGGAAGCTATGACCGACATGCTAGGCCGGTCTCACAGCCTTGCTCATCAGCTTGCGCAGCAGTTCCCGCGCAAGGCTAACCTTTCTTGAACTATCTTGGAAGTGGTCTCGGTTCAGTATTATTTTGTTACGCTGCAATGGTGCCCAGTTTTTGTAATCTGCTTCTTCGTTGCGCGTTATGATCACTGGTGGCGAACTTCGATGCCCAGTGGATCTAATATACCATAAATCCATTATTGTATAGTGTAGGTTTATTCTTAGTTACTATACCGTAATTTATTTATTGTATAGAGTAGGTTTGTTCTTAATTCCTACTAGTTACTGCCATCATTCGCTATCGGAAAAAAATCAGATGTAGTTGACCGGGCCGAAACATTCGCCTCTAACGGGCCTGGTGTTTAGCGGGCCACAATTGGGCTGGCCTGCATCTTTCTTGGGCCCGAATCATTAGGGCCTTCACACTTTGCGCGAGGCCCACAACTTACACCGGCCTATATTTTAGCTGGGCCTTTTGTGGACCCAGCGCTTAGTTTGGCCCAGGTAGCGCTGGGCAATTTAACAGGCTGAATATTGTACTGGCCTGTTACGGCCCAGATGAAACCATCGGCCTTTAGCAGGCCGAAATGCATATTGGGCCTCAATTTTCACTAGTCGTCGACGGGCCTTCAGCAGGCTGAAATGTAGACCGGGCCTTTTTGGGCCCAGTTATATCACGGGCAGTTACCAGGCCGAAATATATCTCGGGCCTTAGTTGGCCCACTGATATCATGGGCCTTTAAGAGGCTGAAAGCTTAGTACAGACATCAACGGGCCGAATTATGCGACAGACCTTTAACAGGCCCAAAGTCACGTTGGGCTTAACTGTTGCCACCTTTATCACGGGCCGTTAGTGGGCCCAATGTCCTGTCGAACCATATATGGCCCATGGGCAGCACGGGCCATTCCTAGGCCGAAAGTCACACCGGGCTGAAATGGGCCCATGTCTACATCGGGCCTCTAACAGGCCGAAAGTCACTGCGCTTTAATTGGGCCCAAATATTCGCGAACAATTAACGGGCCAGATCTGGCTTCGGGCCGTAAATGGGCCCAAATATTCGGCAAACAATTAACGGGCCAGATCTGGCTTCGGGCTGTAAATGGGCCTTTATTAAGCAGGCCGTTATTGGGCTAGCCCACTAGTACCTGAGTAAGTACTACGGGCCTTTTACTGGGCCGGCCTTCTGAACCTATATGGGCTTCTGTTGGGCTGTGCCACGTGTCGACGTATCATAGGCGCTTCGGGTCCGATGAGTGGATGACATCTGTCCCAACGGTGAGCCGACACGTGTTTCCTCCAGCCAATGATGATTTTACACGTGGAAAATCCTCATTGGTCGGGGCTGTTAACGGGTTATCAGATCCAAAACCGGACCCGATAGCTTAACGGTGTTCCGTTATGGTGGATACCACGTGTCGGTCACCCTTGACGAAAGCACTTCTGTGACGCGCGATTTATCGTCATCGAAGTGGACACTTCCGTGTTGATAATTTTGATAATGTCATGGAACACTTCTACGACAGCACAGGTATGACTATCTTGATTCTGTCATAAATTTGTCATGGATGTACATGCATGACAGAAAACGTGACCTACTGTGACAAACACGTATCATGACGGAAGTGTATTTTTTGTAGTGATGGGGGTGCGGGATGGAGCAACGTCGGCGCCGGGAGGTCGAGTTAAGGAGAAGGTGCGATGCAATGAGTGTACAACCTCTTTGGTGGCCCCGAGTAGGCCTCGGCTTCGTTCGGGGAGTCGGTGAGGATGCTGCGGTTCCGGTGGAGCAGGTTAAGGCGACGCTGTGGGGATGGAGCAGCCGCGATAGACGAGGCGATCGTCGGAGCAGCTCCTTGGAGGTGGAGGACGGGGCGGCTGAACTGGCGGGATGACGAGATGGACGACGGATCCTCATCCGGGGAGGTGGACAAGGGACGTCGAGCTGTTGCGGTGGACGACGTCGTCGGGGAAGAGGCTCCGGCTGGGCAGCGGTGAGGTGGCGGACGGAGGAGGGTGGGGTTTCGCGGCTAGAGCAGAGAGGTTATGGCAGCCTGGGATTTCGAATGGCAAAAAGGAGGCGATGGGATGGGGTGAACCATGACTTAGGGACGCGCTTGTCCAAAATGTAGGGTGTGTTACAAAAGTACCCCTACTGATTTGAACTAGCGGACCTTTCGGCTCAGGGTTAGAAGTGGGATTTCACGTGTCGGGATTTGGCAGATGGAGGGAGTTTTCGCACGCGTTGTAATTTCGGGATAGCAAGGCGCGGGTTGTGAACGCGCTAGTTTTGGGAGCACGATATCTGAATTTTGGGGATATAACAAGGCACGGGTTGAATTTTAGGGACAAGCCTAATGTGTAATATTGTACTTGTACGTACCAAATCAATTCGCACTTCCCTCAACCAAAAAGAAAACGAAAAGAATAAAACTATTCACACCACACAAAGAGAGAGTCTTGCCCCGTTTTACTATAAAAATGCTATTCAAAGCTACTCCCTCCTTCCATCTATATAGGGCCTAATGCGTTTTTCGATGCTAACTTTGACCAAATATTAGAGCAATAATATATGACACGCAACTTACACAAAGCACACCTTTAAATTCGTCTATGAAAGGTTCTTCCAATGATATAATTTTCACATTGTGCATGTCATGTACTATTAATCTTGTCAATAGTCAAAGGCGGTCTTAAAAAATGCATTACGCCCTATATAGATGGAAGGAGGGAGTATGAATCCATGTGTCCAATTAATTTTTTTCGCTTGCTGTATAATTCATGTAACCTACTCATACCAACATTTTAGTGCATGATTACTACAGCTGCAATTCGAACTGAATTTGAATTCATTTCTCTATTTCAATAAGAATCTACAAGCATGATTGTTGCCAACTTCAACCATCATTCGTGTATTACCTTAATAACACACCACATGATTACTATAGAGATAGATATGAACTATGTGTACTACATGAACTCGAATTATATTTTTTGAATACACTTGATGTTGATTCCAAATAATAGTACATTTGGTGTACTAACTATATATTCATAATCTAAACCATGTTCCATACGTACACCGTGTTTATCACACATAGTATAGTGCCCCGCCCCCTACACTATGACAAGTATTTAGACCTGAGCTGCAAAAGCCACATATTAGCCCAAATTATGATCAATGTTTTATATATTATACGTAGTACTAGCAAGATGCCCATGCGTTCCACAGAACATCAACATGATCAAGGGGAGGCCAAATTTGCAAATATGGAGAGGGGTGTGGGTATCTTATTTCAAAATTTCCATAGTTTCCTTCCTATCCGTCAGATATAAATCAGACGGCCTATATTGCAGGATGGCAGGCACACCATCATCAACAACTCCGTTTTTTATAAGAGTAGAGATAAAATATATTATATGTAATATAAGATGTTCATAACAACACCATGTGTATCACCGTTATATATATTCACACATGCGTCGGTTTAAAACACTATGATAAATTCTTCAAATATCTGAATTCGCTTTTTATAATGAAGTATGATCTCTATTCGTCTTCCACACCCACACAATTCTCTTATCTTTGTAGCTAGCGCTAACTTTCTCTCGTGCATGCACACGCCCGCATCCCTCTCACCCCCCTCAGCATTCTCTAGCTCCATCGCGCAAATTCGTCTTTTCACTTTAGGTCGTTCACCCACAGTGTGTGTAGGCCCCCCAGCTCCTTCTTTACGGCACACATCGATCGATATGCCTCTCTAGCCAGGTTTGTCTAGCACAAACACAAGCTTCCCCTCTTCTCTTATCATCGTCCATGCCTCACTCCCACCACTCTTTTCATCGATCTCGTACTCGCACACTCCTTCCCCCTCGATATAGTATGACTCTCGCACCACCTCCTAGATGCATCCCTCTCTCTATCCTTCTCCTTGTGCCTCATTTGCTTCTAACACACACATGCATGTATACCGATCGATCTCCCCACATCTACCTAGGTCGAATTTAACTATTCCCCCCATCGATCGACGTACTTCACAAGTTATGTCTCTCCTTTCTCTGACAAAGGATGATTGATATTCCTATGTAGTTATGTTTGCTTACCACAGCCATATCGTCCCCCCTCATCATTCGTGCATGCCTCCTGACCCGTCTCTCACGCGCACATGCACAGACAGGCAGCCATCCCCTCTCTTATTGATATTGCAGGCGTGCCCTCCGGTTGTCTAGCAAGCCTATCCCACCATTTGTTAGAAGCAACTCCACTACCACCCCCTCCGACACTCTAGCTCTGTCTCTCTCCCAATCTTATTCCTCTCCTACACATATGCATGGATGCCGATCGATCTCCCTTAATACATGAGGTAGATCGATCTCCCTTAATACATGAGGTAGGCCTCTCTCCTCCTCCACACATATACCAGCCATTGTACCTCTATAGTTAATTAGGCCTCCCCCAGCACACACCGATCGTCGAGCACTGTAGGTAGGTATCCATGCCATAGAGACAAACTGCACCTGTCCCCTCTCACGTTCCAGTAGGCCAGCCACTCTATATCTTTGACGTGGGCACACACAAATTCGATGGCACTCTCTATCGATCGCGCGCGCACACACACACATCATCCCTCTCTTCGATTCTATGGACACATCAAGCCGATGATACCTCCACTCTCTTCTCGTGGATCGCCCCCTCTATATATATGATATATCCAGGACTCTATTTCACACACATTGCATATGTTACATTTTTTGATTGACCCCCCCCCCAAAACTCTCACGAACCCACACACTATATCTCTCTACGTTTGTATCTCTCTCACACAACCCCACGTAGGTGGTGTACGTATACAAGAAGAGAATAGGTGCACTGTGCACGTACTCACGCTTCGTGCCCAGCCACACCCGCGTGGGTACACGGTGGAGCTCATTTCTGTACGAAATGGCAGCCCACGTGCTAATTTGAACGCGTGTAGCGGTTGTTTACCTACGGAGGTCGTGTACCACGTGTGCACGAAACAAAGTTCGACTTGATGCGTTGGCGCGTTATTTTTAAATAAAGTTATATCGCTCAATGGCACGTACACAGAATATAAAACGATTTTTATGGAGAAAAAGGTAGTCCGCTCCACTATATACAATGGAGCCTGCCTGCCTGGTTTGTCTCTCTTCAGAGTATCTCACACAAGGCTGCGGTGGCCTCTCTCTCTCTCACCATTGGTTGCTGATCCGGCCGCATCCCGTCCGCCGGCAGAAAGGGAGGACGTGCATCGTTTCTCCGTTCGACGGTGCCGAGGCAGCACGTCCCGATTTGCGGTACACGCCGTTCTCTCTGACCAAGCTCCGGCGTGGTAGGGCCTACGCCACCTGCTCGTTGCTGCAGTATGGGCAGATTCCGCCCGCCGCCACTCACCTAGTTACATCCCGACGACCTCCAGGTATCCCCTCCGACCTTGCTCCACTGCCCGTCTTGCCACATCGATGCATGTGGATCTTCCATAGTTCTTTGCTCAAAACGTAGCTCATCCTGCGTACTTTCCATATTGCAATCTCGTCCTCACACCGTTTTAGACAAACACAACCGTGTTGTTATCTTCCCTTAGGACAAGGAATATGCTTCTTTTTTGTCGTCGCATGTGTCATCAACTGTCATTGGCCAGTAATTGTTTCCTTTCTACCTCTTTTTTGCAAACAGGGCTATCCATTTCACCTCGTTGTTATTGCGACCTTTTGGTGAACTGCACAAATCACTTTTTTCTTAAGAGTGTTTTGTGCAGTTCTACCAAAATGTCACACGGGCAACGTCTCTACATTTCAGTGTGACTGCACAAAGGGAGATTGGTTTTGCTCTATCCTCCTCGTCCAACTCCGAGCCTAATCTTCTCCAAATATTTAGTCTTAAGAGAGACTGCAAAGGTGACCGGCTTCTATTTGTGTGTTTATTGTTTCATCAGCAGTCCTCTATTATCGTAATCACACTAAATATCTTTGGAACAGGGACACTCAGCTCTATTTTAGTGGAACTACTGAAAATGATCGGAATGTTGCATGCTCCAGACAGCTACTTTTTCCCAACATGCCTTGTTGATTTAGACAGAGCTGGGGGGACGTTGCTGCCAATGAAAGCATGGATCAATTTTAATTTAACACCTTCTCACAACTTTGTCTTCAGTTGTGATGTAATATTAGCTCTGATCTGCTAATAATTGAGATGCATTAGCAAGGAAGTTAGTATTTTATTGTTTCCGAAAGAGCATCGATGGCAAGACACACCAAACAAAAGCTGAAAGCTCACACCATTGTACAATTTCATGTCGCTGGAAAATTATTTGTATAGTACGTCAATTATGTAAACAAATGCTGGAAGCTTGATAGCATTGCCAGAAGCCTCTTTGGCATCCAGGTCCATGTGCCATGCACAAAATTATACTCCTTCGTTCCTAAATATTTGTCTTTTTACAAATTTCAAATGGGCATATTTTAGAGTGTGGATTCACTCATTTTGCTTCTTATGTGTACTCCCTCCGTTCCTAAATATTTGTCTTTCTAGAGATTTCAACAAGTGACTACATACGGAGCAAAATGAGTGAATCTACACTCTAAAATATGTCTATATACATCCGTATGTAGTAGTCCATTTGAATCTATAAAAAGACAAATATTTGAGTAGTCACTCGTTGAAATCTCTAGAAAGACAAATACTCTGGAGTATATTTAAGAACCGAGGGGGTAGTGCACAGCCGCATGGGAGACTCAGCCCGGTCGTTGCGCCGCATTAATAGTGAGTAATGAGTAGTCAAATCATAAGCCCCACCTTTCCCACTTTAAGTTTCTCGGAAGAAGCAACCATCAATACGCTCTTCTTTGAATCCGCTCATACTACTCCATCCGTCACTGTTTATAGAGCGCGCTTCAGAAAAAGAAAAAATCTCTGGGACCAAGGCGACTAGCGATCGGCCTGAAAAATAGCATTGGTAGTTATAACACGGCGTCTATTACTAGAGGAAATAATGCGTACACACATGCATGTAGTGCTTCCACCCCGGGTACACACATGCATGCACTTACTCCACTCCGCAGTACATCGAGAGAAAATTGTGGACTTGATTGCGGTTACCATGCATTAAACCAAACGCGTCTAAAGTCTCTCTGGTGGTGGAAATGCATCATAATGAAGCGCGCCCTGTAAACTGTGACGGAGCACTACTAGGAAAAGGCCTGCTAGTGGCGCACCTGTTTTGCCTACTAATGGTGCACCACAGGTGCGCCATTACTAACATTTTTTTTCAAATTTTTTTAAAAATATTTTTTTTCGTTCTTTTCTTAATCTCGGGTCACTATGGCTTAACCTCGGGTCAATATGCTTAATCTCAAGTCAAATCGCACTCCGTGGTCAAACTTCCCGAAAGGTCACCCATCCTTACACTACTCCAGCCCAAGCACGCTTAACTTCAGAGTTCTATCCAACCCCAGCACTAGCTCACTTCACAGGCACTTGTTGATATATCTATCATATCAATCCTATTAAACCTTGTTGATGTCTAGGACTTTGTTCATGTTCATGTTCATGAGTGTGATGAAATTTTGAAAAAATATTTCAAACTTCCCGGTCATATTACGTATCATATTTTGAAAAAAAATCCAAAAAAGGGTTTTTTTGAAACCAATTTTTTTGTATTACTAGTGGCGCAGCTAGCAAATGGTGCGCCACTAGTAAGTTTGAATTTTTTTTCATTTCCCCCCCTCTAGATCTTAAAAGCCCCGTATCTTTCGTTCTGTTAGGTTTTTGAGGATTTTGAAGATGTAACTTTTCGTATGTAACTTTTCGAGTAGATGATTTTTCATATATATAACTTTTTAATCCGAGTTCGTATGCAAAAGTTATGCCCATTTTACAAATTCCAGAGAGATTTTGCAAATAAAGTTGAAATTCATATTTGTAAATTTTCCGAACAACTAGACCACATATCACATGGGAAACTTATTTTATTTTATTTTTTTGACATTTCCACCATTTTCTTTTATTTTTTTAAAACTGAAAAGGCAGTCCATAGGGGGGGTGCATTCGGTGGAATTTTTGGGCAAAGTTAGTAATGGCGCACCGTGGGTGTGGTGCGCCATTACTAGTTTACCTTGTAATGGCGCACCACACCTACGGTGCGCCATTAATAACTTTGAAAAAAAATATAAGAAAATTCTTAGTAGTGGCGCACCGAGGGTGTGGTGCGCCATTACTAGTAAAAACTAGTAATGGCGCACTGTCCCCTGGTGCGCCATTACTAGTTTTGAAAAAAATAAAATTTGTTAGTAGTAGCGCACCCAGGGTGTGGTGCGCCATTACTAGTTAAACTAGTAATGGCGCACTATTCTCTGGTGCGCCATTACTAGTTTTGAAAAAAAAATTGTTAGTAGTGGCGCACCGTGGATGTGGTGCGCCATTAGTATTTGGACACTAATGGCGTACCAACACATGGTGCGCCATTAGTATATAGTAGTGGCGCACCACATGTGTGGTGCGCCATTAGTGTCCATATTATCTATAGCCCTTTTCCTAGTAGTGGAGGGAGGAGTAGTATGAAGGTGCAAAACCAACTGCGCGTATGGCCAGTCGGTCAACGCACCTCCTCTTGGCATATCACTGACATGTGGGACCGGAGTGTGAGCAAACTGATCTCAATTGACGGCAAAATGACCAACCCACCGTTCCTTGAGAGAGATGAGGAGCGAGGACACATAGACGGGCTCGCGCGGAGGCCAAGATATATTCGAGCATGGTTGATTGATATCATCATTACATGTTGGGCTGCCGTTTTCCGCCCTTCTCCGGAATAAATGTGTACTTTATCAGAGATTAAAAAAAAAGAGTACAGAGGCTCCACCATGTGGTTCTAGTAGTAGTACTACTCGTACTACTAAACCTTGCGCTTGGCTCTTCGCCTCTTCGTGAAGTCGAACAATGATGGTACTCCGCATGTCGGTACTACAGTGTATGCCTCTGGCAATCTGACACCGAATGAACTGATGCATGTCCACCGCTTGGGCGAGGATACGTTGCATTAGTCAAAAGGTGTATGCGAGCTTCACCTTGTCCTGCAAGCTTCTCCTCGTTCTGCGAGTTGATGGGACAAACCAAAAAGTAGTGCTAGTCCATACTCCCTCCTTTCCGGTTAATATGGCTTAATCTTTTTTGTGGGTAAATGAGACAGCTTTATTCATATATAAGCATTCTTAGGACGATCAGCCAAGACACTGGTCACTAGGAAGCAAGGTACCCCGCAAAAAAAGAAGTAGGAAGCGAGGTGTTTCATCAAGCCAGCTCTCAGCCACATTCAAAGTGCAGCAAGCACGGTTCGCACAAAGATGCGCCGCAAGGTTTGCTGACTTGTTTACATGCTGAATAACAAAAAAGAGGAAATATTACCGAGCGCTCCTATTTGTAACAGGATATGAGCCAAAATTAAGCGAGAATTGTGGCGAGTGTTCCATGCAATCAACTTCCATTATCACATGGCGAGAACCCTCGAGGAGAACCAAATGTGTTGAAGATTGCTTTATCACATTTTAAAAATATAATAAGAGTGCAGATGCTCCTCCATCCGGTTCCTAGTACTAGTATAGTACATACCTCTATAGACTATATATAGTAGTAGTTACTAGTACTAGTAAACTTTGCGCTTGGCTGTTCGCCTCTTCGGGAAGTCGAACAATAATAGTACTACTATAGTGTATGCTTCTGGCAATCTGACACCGATTTAACTGTTGCACGTCCACCGCCTAAGCGAGGGAGAGCTTGCATTAGTCAAAAGTTTCTCCTTGTCCTGCGAGCCACCGCACGCAAGCTTCTCCCGTCCTGCAAGCTTCTCCTCGTTCGACAAGTTGACGGGACACAACAAAGTAATGCTAGTCCATACTGCCTCCTCTCCGGTTAATATGGCTTAATTTCAAACGAGATAAATACACGCCTGTCATTGTATATTTGTAAAAATATGGTCAATGGACTTCATAATACGCTCATTGCGCTCAATATATACATTTTCCGGTGTTTATACGGTCACTAGCTCACCCTGGCTGAGTATGTGTGTGCATGCATGTGTAGGTTGAGCACTTGAGCGTGACCGTGTGTGTTCCGTCGTGTGCTCGGACATGCATGCATTAGGGCGTCACGCGCATTTTTGCGTCCATGTGTACGTGTGACTGTTGCATACACGTAGGGGGAGTACGTGTAGGGGCCACTAAAGGAGCAGCCAAATCACACAGTAAGTTAGTCGGAAGAAGCAACCATCATTTCACTCTTCAATGACACGTACGCAATATAAAATGGTTGATATGGAGAGAAAAAGAAAACCACTATATATACACTAGCAGGAGCCTAAGCTACAAGCCTTCTTGCTTGGGTTGCTCTCTTCACAAGCATAGAACGACGGTGGCCACACCGCTGGTCACAAATCCGGCCTGATCCCGCAGCTGGGGGAAGGGAACAATGTTCTGCGTAGACGCGGTCGCCATCGGCGAGGGAGAAAATCAACAGTCGGTGCATCCCAATCGGGGGTCAGCGCGGTATGGGCCGATGCCGCGTCCCAACCGCCCTTCTAGCTACAGCCCTATGTCCCAGGTAGTCCATCTTCCTTTTGGAGCCGACTTGCTCCACTGCCGCAGCTCCCCACGTAGCTCCATCTCCATGTCGATCTTTCTCTACTTCTACCGGCTTCTACTTGTGATGAGTTTATGTCTCATGAACTAGTGCCAGGACTATTATTCCAATCACACTTCTTCAATATCTTTGCCATCAGGGATGCTCAGCTCGATTTTAGTGGAACTGCAGAAAAGCATCGTATGATCCGAGGGTGCCAGCCGTCTTTCCTTCGACAGGTTCTACCTGGCCAGGAAATTAAATCCTGTTTAGGGTTTAAGTCGTAGTGACCCCATCAGTAGTTTTTCTTTCGTACACGCTCTCACAACTTTTGTCTTTAGTTGTGAAGTAAATATTGTCTATGATCTATGAATCATTGAGATGCATCAGCATGCGTGTTAGTTTTCCTTTGTATTTGATGGAATGTTGTAACGGGGCAACCTTGGAGTAGGAATGAAAATGGAGTGGAAAGTTTCCGTTTTTCCGGAGAAAAAATGGAAACGGAGAGAAACCAACGTTTCGTTTCGTTGGATCGCGCCATCGAGCAAAACCAACGTTTAAATCACGTCTGTCGCGTTCGTGTCTCACCCTCCTCCATGGCTCGACCCCACACGGTCGCTCGGCATGCCACTCACCGCAACCCGAGTATACAATAACTTTCCCGCCTACTTGTCGATGGATCGCGCCATGGAGTACTAGTACTACTGGAAGAGATTGACGAGTTGTGGGAGGACAGCTAGCTGTAGCACGGACTCCCAAGAAGTTTTTACATGCATGTTGTGGCCGGCTATTGCGACCTTTGAACGCGGAGCAGTCGCGTGCACCAGGAAGCGGCGCGGGCGACGCTCTGTCGGCCGGCGCGCCGCTTCAATGCCGGCGCCAGTGAGAGGTTGCGTCCGCTCTGGCCGGGCATGAATGCAGCACTGACCGTTTTGGGCGGGAAGCACGCGCGGTTGATGAAGATGGTTCGGGTTGGTCAGGAGCGGCCGTGGCAGCGGTCCGGACGCCCGCAAACAAGAGATGTTGTACGTTAATATTGCCGCATATGTAATTAACAATGTAAATAATGTGCTAGTTGGACAAATATGATTGGAGATGGAGATGGAAATGGAATTTTACGTAAACACGTATATGCATGTCTATGTCTATGTGTGTGTGCGTGACGACTCTCGCGACCTGGAAGCGGGGGCGTGTTTTTGTTCGAGTTTTTTTCTTGGTACGTTAAAAAATTGTCCGCCAGTTTTTGTTTGTTTTTTCCGGGAACGCGCGTATTCTATTTAAAACCACTGTTATGGTGATATTGTTTTACTCCATTATAGCCTCTTGTTTGATAGAGTTTCTCGCGTCTCGCTCTCTCACCCTCTCCATATCAAAACAAGATGACAGTGTCCACACTATCTCTCTCCTCACCGGTGGTCACAGATCCGGCCGAATCCCGTCCGCTGCAGGAGGTGAGGAGGTGCAGTGTTGACGTTGTCGCCGTCGGCGATGGAGGAAGCCGATGCGCATCGTCCTCTTGGAGCCGGCGCTAGCGCGGACGAAGGTTCTCCGCGCCCTTCTTCGCTGCCGTCGTGTGGGCAGATCCCGCCCGCCCGCCTAAGCGACATCTCGCCCACCTGAGGTTTAACTTCTTGTACTGGTCCAGCTCCCCAGGTCGCTGCATGCGGGTTTTCTTCTATGCGACTACTCCCCAGCTCCCCATGTATAGTAGCTAGGGTTCGTCGGCTGGTCCAACATCACCTACTATTATAGAGGAAATGCCACTCGAAAAGTTGTCCTAATTTATGCCTTGGTGGAGGTATACATGTTGTTTCGACAAAAAGTACATGGTGGTTGTGCGGTCATTGTCCATATGCTCCTATTGCTGCTGCTAATCTAATACTATCATTGCTTAAATGAAGAAATGCTTTTTTTCTCGGGTATCCTAGTTTAGTTCCCATCAAGATAATCATGATGCTTCTGTTTGTTGGTGTACTTTTCATAATTCCTATTGACAATTGAGATGTCATTGTTAATCTTGTAAAACAAAGTAACAACACTATATCCCTTATTTATATTTTTGGAAACAGCGATGCGTATCTCCATACCCGGGCATGTCTTCCTCAATTTTAGTGGAACTGCACAAAATTGGACGGCCATTGTTGTTCCGCCTCACTGTCCTCTGCCACGTGGTTCTTCCTTCCTCGAGCTTGATTACTGAGAAGAAACATACCACGGTGAGGATTTATCGAACTTCATAGGTGCCTCACCCAAACTTGATGCCAAATGGATGATGGATCACCACGATGACCTATCGATGCTCATGGTTGCGCCTCATGGTTGCGTCGGCTGGTGAAGCTGATCGATTTTCAATGAAAAACAAGCTGTCTTCCATCAGTGCTCTTTCATTGTTACCCACAAAGATGATATCCTTCGTTAGTTCACCTTGGTTGCATTGGAGACGCAGTCGTCTTTCAGGTTGGTGCAATTTTATCACACAATTGGCTATGAACCAAATGTTTCCTTGAAGAAGGATCGATGTTGGTACTAAGAGCATAAGTTTTGTATTGATTTCTAAGCCTTCTCACAACTTTGTCTCCAGCTCCCCTGTAATTTTATTTGTCCAGCTATTAACTTTGATTAAAAAATGGTGTGGACTAAAAACCCGGATGGACGTAGTAGCCCTCCATTTTTATTTACTCCGCTGAAAGGATCGAGAAGAGGTGTCTAGAGGGGGGTGAATAGACTCTAACAATAAAAGTTGCAGTTTTTAAATTCTTTAAGTTGCAGTGGAATATTAGCACAAGTTCACACATTCACAATACATGTCAAGCAATCATGATAAGAGTATATGAGCAACGGAAAGTAAAGCATGCAAGTTGCAAGAATGTAAAGGGATGGGATTTGAGTGTGCAAACGCAATTTGGAGACAAGGAGATTTTTTATATACATCCACGTTGATGGAGACTTCAACCCACGAAGGGTAACGGTCTTGCGAGTCCACGGAGGGCTCCACCCACGAAGGGTCCACGAAGAAGCAACCTTGTCTATCCCACCATGGCCGTCGCCCACGAAGGACTTGCCTCACCCGGGTAGATCTTCATGAAGTAGGCGATCTCCTTGCCCTTACAAACTCCTTGGTTCAACTCCACAATCTTGACGGAGGCTCCCAAGTGACACCTAACCAATCTAGGAGACACCACTCTCCAAGAGGTAATAGATGGTGTGATGATGATGAACTCCTTGATCTTGTGCTTCAAATGATAGTCTCCCCAACACTCAACTCTCTCTCATAGGATTGGATTTGGTAGAAAGATGATTTGAGTGGAAAGCAACTTGGGGAAGGCGAGGGATCAAGATTTATGTGGTTGGAATGGAATATCTTGACCTCAACACAAGTGTAGGTGGTTCTGTCTCAGAAAATGTATGCTGGAAGTGAAGGCATGTTCTGATGGCTCTATCCATGAATGAAGAGTGGGTGGAGGGGTATTTATAGCCTCCACACAAAATCTAACCGTTACACACAATTTATCAAACTCGGTGGGACCGATTCAGAGAACTCGGTCGGACCGATTTGGTTCATAATGTGACCGTTAGGGTTTTCAGTGGGACCGACTTGTCAACTCGGTGGGACCGATGTCATTAGGGTTAGGGCATAACGTAATCTCGGTGAGACCGATTACACAAACTCGGTGGGACCGATTTTGGTAATAGACAAACAGAGAGTTGGTGAGGCAAACTCGGTGGGACCGACTCGCCCATCTCGGTTGGACCGAAACATTACGAAAAGGTGACAGAGAGTTTGCATTGCAATCTCGGTGGGACCGATTGCATATTTCGGTGAGACCGAAAACTAGGCAACAGAGAGTTTGCAATCCCATCTCGGTGATACCGAGATCCCTATCGGTGAGACCGAATTGATTAGGGTTTGTGGCAGTGGCTATGTCAAGTGAACTCGATGGCGCCGGATAGATCAAATCGGTGGGGCCGAGTTTGACTTTTGGTTTGGGACATATGTGGATGTGAGAAAGTGGTTGAGGGCTTTGGAGCATATCACTAGGCACTTTGAGCAAGCAAGCCATTAAACAACACCTCACCCCCTCTTAATAGTATTGGCTTTCCTATGGACTCAATGTGATCTTGGATCACTAAAATAGAAAATGTAGAGTCTTGAGCTTTGAGCTTGAGCCAATCCTTTGTCCTTATCATCTTGAAGGGGTTCCACATCTTCTTGTCCATGCCACTCCATTGTTGAACTTATCTGAAATATACTAGGTGAAAACATTAGTTCAACAAGAGATATGTTGACATTAATTACAAACATCACCCAGGGAGCACTTGTGCCTTCAATCTCCCCCTTTTTGGTAATTGATGACAACATACATCAAAGCTTTAGATAAAGATATAGAGAATAACAAGTAAAGCTTTGTAAATACATGTAACATGCATAGGCTCCCCCTACATGTATGCAATCATGTAAATATGGAATATAGGAGCATGTGAATGCATAAGCATGACAGAGTAAGCAATGTGTTACATGTATCTTGGCTATATGCATCAGACAAAATGATGTGAATATAGGAAATGCATCTTCATGCTCATGAGTCCTTCTTGCAAACAGTATGTACATCTGCAAGAAATCCTCATGCACATGAGTGTGATGCATATACTTACCTTGTGGTCTTGAGTTGGCTTAGGAAGGAATGAACCTGAGTAAACAAGGTTAGATAACACAGATACATCTACTAGCTAGAGCAAACAAAGAAACCACAAGAGTACCAAGACTGGGATGACATGTAGAGAGTGAGTACTGAGTACTCTATTGGATATAGACATGTCCCCAAGGGTAAAGATATGCAATGAATTCAAGGATTTCCTTCCCTTAGATCTCTTGCTCCCCCTGAATCTTGCATGGGATACTGGGAGAAGATAGGGAACAAAAAATCAGAGCAAATGCAAATAATCAAATTTGAACATGTCTTTCCCCTCTTAAAGACATGTGACTTCTCTCCTCTTGAACACCAAGAATCTGGGGTCTTTGATGTGATACTTCTTTCTCATTGAAGAACTCTCTCCCCTGAGTATTCTCTCTCCCCATATAGAAATGATCAAGCTTTGATGTGATCTCTCTCCCCCCCTTTGACATCAATTTGCAAGAAGGGCGCTTCTGGATGTTTGTTGCAAACGGGTTTGGTCCTTGAGTCACAAAGCAAAGTAGCAAGTCGAATGTGATGCTGGTAGAGGACAAGAATCATTGAGTGGAGCTGGAGCAAAAAGAATGCAGGAACAAGTGGCAAGTTGTCTTACTTGTAGTGAAATCGATGGCACCGAGTTGTGTGCTTCAGTTGCACCGAAAAGGGTTCGGTTGGACCGAAAACAAGAAACCGGTGTCACCGAGTTCATCACAAGGAAAACACTTGTCACATCAGGTCACTAGTCAAGTAAGATCCCACAAGGATTTGCAAGGAATTTATTGAAGGATTTGCAATGAATTGGATGCAGCGAATGCAGAACAGAACAAAGAAGAGAAAATCTAGATGAAGTTTTTTTGAAAAAGAAAAGGGAATAAATATGCAAAGGACAAAATGCAAAAACTCAAATAAACACTAGAGAACTTCATCTAGAATTGGGCGGTGACAAAGTCACCTATGTTAGAGTATATTGACTAAGGAGTCAAGTGAGAGCACTTGATCATAAGTCATACTCATCATTTAAGCTCAAAATGGGGTTACCATTTTTCGTTTAAGCATTTGATGTATTCACATCTTGTGGAGCTGCTTTGAGCCATGACTTGGAGTAAAGTTTCTCAAAGATGGAATAACATACCTTGGGTGGTGGTGTTGATCTTGATCATGTAGTTGAACTTGTGTGGGTTGCTCAAGGTTGATGTAGTTCATCAAGAGTTGGGAGCGCCACTTGTAATTTGAGTTCATCTACCTACATGGGTTAGTTTTGCAAGGAAGAGCACTTGTGTATCCAAAATGACAATCATGAAATTTTATACATATAATTTGTCAAAGGATATGTTGAAGGGTTTCGTGCTTCCTTGTCATCAACCACCGTATTGTAGAGACTTGGTGATGTAGAGATTGCTCAAGATGTGAGAGAGTTGCAATCTCATAGATTTAGATTCATCCAAGTACCTACAAGGGTTAGATAACATGCAAGGTTGCAAATATATCCAAGAGATGTAAATATCATCATGAAAGAAATATCAAGGATTAGTCATAGATTCATGCCTTGCATGTATCCAAATGGAGTCCCTACTCCAAGAGATGTTCAATTCACCTCTCAAACAACAAAATACTTTCTCATCAAGCGGTTTGGTGAATATATCCGCCAATTGCTTATCGGTACGAACATGCTTAAGATCAATGTCTCCTTTAGCAACATGATCTCGAATGAAATGATGACGAACTTCAATATGCTTAGTTGGAGAATGTTGCACAGGATTGTGAGCAATCTTAATAGCACTCTCATTGTCACAAAGCAATGGAACATGTTTCACATATATCCCATAATCCTTAAGAGTTTGGGTCATCCAAAGTAACTGAGCACAACATGAACCAACGACAATGTATTCTGCTTCGGCGGTGGATAAGGATACTGAGTTTCGTTTCTTGGAGGACCAAGACACAAGAGATCTACCAAGAAATTTACAAGTACCCGAAGTGGACTTTCTATCAACCTTGTCTCCCGCATAGTCCGAATCGGAGTAGCCGACAAGATCAAAAGAAGACCTCTTAGGATACCAAGTGCCAAAATTTGGTGTATGTATTAAGTATCTCACTATCCTTTTCACAGCCTTAAGATGACATTCTTTGGGGGCCACTTGATATCTTGCACACATGCACACACTTAGCATAATGTCGGGACGAGAGGCACATAGATATAACAATGAACCGATCATAGAGCGGTAAACTTTTTGATCAACCGGTTCACCATCTTTGGTCAAATCAAGATGTCCACTAGTAGGCATGGGTGTACTCATACCTTTGCATTCTTGCATATTGAACTTCTTGAATAAGTCCTTGGTGTACTTTGTTTGAGAAACAAAGGTACCTTCCTTAGTTTGCTTGATTTGCAAACCAAGAAAGAATTTGAGTTCACTCATCATAGACATCTCAAACTTCTCCGACATTAGCTTTCCAAACTTCTCACTAAAATGAGGGTTAGTCGAACCAAATATAATATCATCAACATAAATTTGGCACACAAATAGTTCTCCATTAACCCTTTTAGTAAAAAGAGTAGAATCTATTTTTCCAATTTCAAAGCCTTTTTCAATAAGGAACTTGGTCAAGCATTTATACCACGCTCTAGGAGCTTGTTTAAGACCATAAAGAGCTTTGTGAAGTTTGTAAACATGATTAGGTTTCTTAGGATTGACAAAGCCGGGAGGTTGCTTAACATAAACTTCCTCCTCAATTTCACCATTTAGAAAAGCACTTTTAATGTCCATTTGGTACAAGGTGATATCATGGTGATTAGCATAAGCAAGTAAGATGCGAATGGACTCAAGTCTAGCAACGGGGCATATGTCTCACCATAGTCCATACCTTCGACTTGAGTGTAGCCTTGGGCGACTAGACGAGCTTTGTTGCGGACGACTTGACCATCTTCATCTTGCTTGTTGCGAAACACCCATTTGGTACCGATGATGTTGTGGTTGTTGTCGGGCTTCTCGACCAATGTCCACACTTGATTTCTCTCAAAGTTGTGTAGCTCTTCATGCATGGCATTTATCCAATCCGGATCTTCCAATGCTTCCTCAACCTTCATAGGTTCAATGCTAGAGATGAATGAATAATGTTCACAAAAGTTAGCCAAACGAGTTTTAGAGCGAGTGATTCTCCCGGTTTGGATATCATTGTAGATTTGCTCGACGGGATGGTCTTTGGCGACTCTTGCTCGAACTCGTGGGAGCTTTTGCTTTGTTCGGGGTGGAACATCTTCTTCATCTTGTCCTTCTTCTTGGCCTTCTTCATCATTGACGTTGTCGTTCTCTTGTCGTGGTAGAGAAGGAGGTTGATGAGGTTCATCTTGGTGTACGTCCTCGTTTTCTTCGTCTTGGTGTGTCCCACTCGTGGATGCTTCCATGTCAACTCTTGGTTCACCTTGTCGTGAGGTAGAAGCTTCCACTTGGACGGACGAGGTACTCTCCTTCACCTCCGTTGGACGAATCTTGCCGATAGACAAGTCTGGATTGCTTCCGAAGGGTCTTTGTCTCCTACATCAATTGGCAATTGCTCTACTTGCGAGCCGTTAGATTCATCAAACTTCACATCTACCGTCTCTTCAACCTTTCGGGTGAAATTGTTGTAGACACGGTAAGTGTGAGAGTTTGAGCCATAACCAAGTAGGAAACCTTCATGAGATTTAGGAGCAAATTTAGAACGACGATGCTTATCAAGAATGTAGCACTTTGAGCCGAATACTCGAAAGTATCCAACTTGGGGTTTGTTACCGGTGAGGAGCTCGTATGCCGTCTTGCCGAGTAGCTTGTGAAGATACAAGCGATTTGTTGCATGACAAGCTGTCTCAACCGCTTCCGCCCAAAAGTGTTTTGGAGTCTTGTACTCATCAAGCATCGTTCTTGCCATCTCAATAAGAGTTCGGTTCTTCCTCTCAACAACTCCATTTTGTTGAGGCGTGTACGTAGCCGAGAACTCGTGTGAAATCCCTTCTTCGTCAAGAAAGGTATCCACATTTGCGTTCTTGAACTCCGTTCCGTTGTCGCTCCGAACCTTCTTGATCTTCACTTCAAATTAATTTTGGGCCTTCCTAGCGAAGTTTTTGAAGATATTTTGGACCTGCGATTTATCATCAAGAAAGAACACCCACGTAAATCTTGAAAAATCATCAACTATGACTAGACCAAATGAGTTACCACCGAGACTCTTGTAGGCATTGGGACCAAAGAGATCCATGTGAAGTAGCTCGAGCGGTCTTCTCGTGGTCATGATGTTCTTCACGGGGTGACTTCCTCCAACTTGTTTTCCTGCTTGACAAGCACTACAAAGTCTATCCTTGTCAAATATAACATCTTTTACTCCAAGGATATGATCACCTTTAATAAGCTTATCAAGATTTCGCATGCCCACATGACCTAGCCTTCTATGCCATAGCCAGCCTTTAGAAGATTTAGCAATTAAGCAAGTTCTAGGTTGAGCCTTTTTAGTGAAATCAACAATGTAAAGATCACCTCTACGTATACCGGTAAAGACCATTTTATGATTATCTCTACGAAACACTTGGCAATCTACTTCAGTAAATAGGACATTGAAACCGAAATCAGCAAGTCTAGATACTGAAAGTAAATTGTACCCAAGAGATTCAACGAGCATGACATTTTGTATGGAGCTATCATGTGAGATGGCCACCTTACCGAGGCCAACCACCTTACCCTTTGAGTTATCACCAAAAGTGACATACTTTCGAGGGCCGTCGTTCTCAGGAAGCTCACGAAACATATGCTTGTCTCCGGTCATATGATCGGTACATCCACTATCAAGGACCCATTCCTTTCCTCCAGCCATGTAGCCGCGAAGATTAGCCATAAGACCAAAGTGTCTCATCACATCATCAAGATCATAGTCACTATCATCATCCTCATCATAGTATCCATGTTCAACATCGTCTTGTATTTGATCAATTCCTAGAGAGGGTAATTCATTAGATGAATGATCAGCACAATGGTCATCTTTATGAATTCTAATAGCTTCGGAGATGATATTGCTAATGATTCTAACATCTCCTTTGGCACGCATGAGATTGGTAAGCTCAAATAGACAATCACCAAACATAGGATCACTGGAATTCATCTTACTCAAGGCAATAGACTTATGGAGAATTTAGTCTAAGTTTTGCAAGGAATAGTTTGGAAATCTTTCCTCAAGAAATCTCCATATAGTGTAGGCACAATCAAGAGTAGGCAAACATCCAATCAAGTTTCTAGGCAAGCCTCTAGTGATAAGATTGATAGTTCTAAGATTGCAAATCATGTCAAGATCCTCATCGGGTGTGGGATGCAAAGGATCAATATGAGGTGCACAAGGGCTAGTAATGTACTTGTTCAAATGATATTCATTGAAAATCTCAAGCATCTCATTTTTCCACTCATGAAAGAACTCTCCATCAAGAATAGGCACTCTACGTCTAAGACTCCCCAACGTAGACTCATCCATCTTCCTCCAATGGTGATTAAACCAAAGCAACGGAGAACAAAGCTCTGATACCAATTGAAAGGATCGAGAAGAGGTGTCTAAAGGGGGGGGGTGAATAGACTCTTAACAATAAAAGTTGCAGTTTTCAAATTCTTTAAGTTGGAGTGGAATATTAGCACATGTTCACACATTCACAATACATGTCAAGCAAGCTTGATAAGAGTATATGAGCAGCGGAAAGTAAAGCATGCAAGTTCCAAGAATGTAAAGGGATGTGATTGGAGTGTGCAAACGCAATTTGGAGACACGGAGATTTTTTTATCCGTGGTTCCGATAGGTGGTGCTATCGTACATCCACGTTGATGGAGACTTCAACCCACGAAGGGTAATGGTTGCGCGAGTCCACGGAGGGCTCCACCCACGAAGGGTCCACGAAGAAGCAACCTTGTCTATCCCACCATGGCCATCGCCCACGAAGGACTTGCCTCACTCGGGTAGATCTTCATGAAGTAGGTGATCTCTATGCCCTTACAAACTCCTTGGTTCAACTCCACAATCTTGGCGGAGGCTCCCAAGTGACACCTAACCAATCTAGGAGACACCACTCTCCAAGAGGTAATAGATGGTGTGACGATGATGAACTCCTTGCTCTTGTGCTTCAAATGATAGTCTCCCCAACAATCAACTCTCTCTCATAGGATTGGATTTGGTGGAAAGATTATTTGAGTAGAAAGCAACTTGGGGAAGGCTAGAGATCAAGATTTATGTGGTTGGAATGGAATATCTTGACCTCAACACATGTGTAGGTGGTTCTCTCTCAGAAAATATATGTTGGAAGTGAAGGCATGTTCTGATGGCTCTCTCCACGAATGAAGAGTGGGTGGAGGGGTATTTATAGCCTCCACACAAAATCTAACCGTTATACACAATTTACCAAACTCGGTGGGACCGATACAGAGAACTCGGTCAGACCGATTTGGTTCATAATGTGACTGTTAGGGTTTTTGGTGGGACCGACTTGTCAACTCGGTGGGACCGATGTCATTAGGGTTAGGGCATAACGTAATCTCGGTGAGACCGATTACACAAACTCGGTGGGACCGATTTTGGTAATAGACAAACAGAGAGTTGGTGAGGCAAACTCGGTGGGACCGATTCGCTCATCTCAGTTGGACCGAAACGTTACGAAAAGGTGACAGAGAGTTTGCATTGCAATCACGGTGGGACCGATTGCATATTTCGGTGAGACCGAAATTTGACTTTTGGTTTGGGACATATGTGGATGTGAGAAAGTGTTTGAGGGCTTTGGAGCATATCACTAAGCACTTTGAGCAAGCAAGCCATTAAACAACACCTCACCCCCTCTTAATAGTATTGGCTTTCCTATGGACTCAATGTGATCTTGGATCCCTAAAATAGAAAATGCAGAGTCTTGAGCTTTGAGCTTGAGCCAATCCTTTGTCCTTATCATCTTGAAGGGGTTCCACATCTTCTTGTCCATGCCACTCCATTGTTGAACTTATCTGAAATATACTAGGTGAAAACATTAGTCCAACAAGAGATATGTTGACATTAATTACCAAAATCGCCCAGGGAGCAGTTGTGCTTTCACCGCATATTAGATTTGACTGAAGTCAAACTTTGTAAAGTTTGACCAAGTTTAGGCCAAACACAACAAACCATAATTATTAGAGAGGGCAAACTATACATACTCTCAAACCTTTCCGATAATTGAAATTAAAATTCTTTATTTGTACACACTCTCACACGTTTCCGATAATTTGGCGCATGTGTGGTTGTTCACTTAAGGGAGGGTAGTGTACCGCATGTGAAGGACAGGAAGTGCGACCGGGACGCGTGGATCGTTAATTCATCGGAAGTACTCCCTCCGTTCCTAATTTTTTTCTTTCAAGTTGTTTGAAATGGACTACCACATACGGATGTATATAGACATTTTTTTACAGTGTAGTTTCACTCATTTGGCTCCGTATGTAGTCATTTGTTGAAATCTCTAGAAAGACAAATATTTAGGAACAGAGGGAGTAGTAGTTTTGTTCACTGGTACGTTAAATAAAGAGTTTCGTTCACCCGCAAAAAAATAAAATAAAGAGTTTCATTTCGTACTTACACAATTTGAAATGATTGTTATGGAGAGAATAAGAAAACCACTCCATTATATATTAGTCGTATAAACGAGTACTATATGGACGCAACTTCATTGACTTTAGTGCACTTGCCTTCGGGTTTATGACAGGTGGGCCCAAAATGTGGCTGGCCCACCTGTCATACAGCCAAAAGCAGGTGCAGTTAAGGCACGGAGGTCTGTCCATACTACAGTATATATATAGAAGTTGGAGCCTCAGCGCTTGTTCGCTAGGGTTTGCACTCTCCACACTCTCGCCGCACTACATATATATACACGCTGGAGGCTCAGCGTTCCTTTGCTAGGGTTTGCTATATTCACAGTCCCTCACCCTCTTCACCAGATCTAAACAAGACTGCGTTGTGGCCTCTGTCTCTCTCACCCCCCTCACAGCTGGCGAAGGAGGCGTCTGGATCCCGTCGCACCGGGAAGGGGAGGCGGTGCAGCGTTCACTCTATCGCCTTCGGCGAGGGAGGCAATCCACTGCCGGCTGCGCTTTTCTCTTTCACCCAGCGCCTGTGTGGGAGGACCACCAACCCCTTCTTCCTCGCTGTCGTACGTAGTGTGGGCAGATCCGACCTCCCGCTGCACGCCTTGCCACATCCCGACGACCTAAGGTATAAGTTTCTTTGAAACCGTCATTGGTCTAGCTGCATGCAGATCTTTTTTGATTCTGTAGTCAAATCTAGGTCTTGGTTCAAAGAGGAAAGAAGGGTGCGGTGGGGTGGAGCATGAATCTAGGACGTGGTTCAATGAGGAAAGGAGGGAGGGAAAGTAGTATAGACTAGCTATCCAGCCGCTTTGTTGGTCGAAAAGGGAAAAAGGGGGTAACCCAGTACACACATCTGTAAGGAACCGAACTCTTTGTTGAAAAGGGAAAGAAACTGGGGGTCGGGTAGTTTGTGCAGGACTAGATTTGCTGCCCTCACATAGGAAAAGGTTTCAAAGAGAACAAATATGGGACCAACGCAGATATGCTGCTTGGCTACATACTCTGCGTCACCTATTTATACGTGTGGACGCACATGGTGCTGGCATGTCCCATGTCCCATCCACATGATCGTGCAGTGTGTTTTGAGATGTTGTGCTACTTGTATTGGTACTGTTTTAAATAAATGTTGAATTGAAGCTATTGTATCGCTCTCTTTTCCCATTAAGTAGTGAACAGAAATGGGACCAACCCAGACATTATGCTTGTTACTTTGTTACAACAAACTCCGCATCACCCCCTTTATAAGTAGATGGAAGCACGTGGTGTTGTTGCGCCCACTCGCCCTGGAATTGTTTATGCTTTTTTTAATCTAATGCTGATGGTAAAATTAAGCAATGCCACTCTCATAATTAACTATTGAACTATTTTAAGAGAATTTCTCTGTTAATATGAATCAATGCAACCATTTTAGAAATGCTATTGTCCTACACTTAGTTTTCCATCAAGTTAAGGTAGATGCTTCTTTTTGTGGCCGCATGTTTCTTCCTCCTTTATTGGCAGTAATTGTTTCCTTTTTTGCCTCTGTTAAATCAGGGATATCTATTCAACTTCTTGCTATAGCAAACTTAAATGTCACACAGGCAACTTTAGTTGATTTTAGTGCAACTGCACAAAACGAGATTGGACTTCCTATTCGTGTTGGCAGATTCGTACGTGATCTTGTGTGCGTCATGACAGGTGTGTACTTGTCTTGATCCACATGATCGTGCAGTGTGTTTTGAGATGCTGTGCTACTTGTATTGGTACTATTTTAAATAAATGTTGAATTGAAGCTATTGTATTGCTGTCTTTTCCCATTAAGTAGTGAACAAAAATGGGACCAACCCAGACATTATGCTTGTGGCTTTGTTACAACAAACTCTGCATCACCCCCTTTATAAGTAGATGGAAGCACATGTTGTGTTGCGCCCACTCTCCCCTGGAACTGTTTATGCTTTTTGTTAATCTAATGCCGCTGGTAAAATTTAGCAATGCCACTGAACCTTATTTCAAAACTGCAACACTTGTTAGGGATTGGCGGGATTACCATATTTGTGGCCGCATGTTTCATCCTCCTTTATTGGCCAGTAATTGATTACTTTTTTCCCTCTGTTAAAACAGGGATATCTATTCAACTTCTTGCTATTGCGACATTTTGCTTCGCTTAATTTTGGTGGAACTGCACAAAATGAGACCAGATTTCCATATATGTGTTGAGATCTCTTTTAGATGTTCCTCGGGAGTTGTTTCAAATCTTGGTCTTGAAAGGTCAGTACCTAGTTTCCTCAGAATTAACTACTGAATCTTAGTTCAAAACTGCAACACTTGTTAGGGATCAACGGGAGTACCATTTCTGTTAGGGATCGGCCGGAGTACATGTTTAAGAAATGTATTGTTCAGATAATGTCTCTGTTATTATATATCAGTTAAAGTGTTTTACAAATGGTACTATCCTGCTTTGTAGTTCTTTCTACATGTTTAACCAAGGTATTGTTAAGATAATGTCTCTGTTAAAATGAATCAGTCGCATTGTTTTAGGAATGATACTTTTCTGCTTTGTCGTTCTTTATACATGTTGAAACAAGGCATTGTTAAGATAATGTCTCAGTTAATATGAATGAATCACACTGATTGAGAATTGCTACTCTCCTGCTTTGTTTCCCATTAAGATAAGGTAGATCAGTAGATGTTTTTCGTCTAGGAGTACAAGACATCAACCATTATTTCTCAGTAATTGTTTCCCTTATACCTATTATTGCTTACAGGGCTATCAAAATTAAAGCTCGGTTTTATTCCGACTTTGATTTTAGTGAACTCCACAAAAGGAGCCAATGTGTCTAAGGCAAACTGCTGCATTAGTGGGTCCAATTGGTCTTACCACTTTGCAGAAAGAAGCAATCACTATTTGCGCTACATTACACAAGGAATGATCGAGAAGCTTTACAGAGTATTAGTAGACGCTGGTGACATGACTAGTCCGCAGGGAGCATAGGAAACTCTACAACACGTGGAGTGCACTGGGCAAAAAGTTCCCAAACAAGTACAGGAAGCCAGGACAGGACTTCAAATCTGTCAATGTCATTCTAAGCAACAATGATGGGGCATCTGGGTATGGTAATCTGTTTACCGTACTTTCAGTTTGTTTGTCCACCGATTGGTGGGTTGACACTAGGGCCAATATTCATGTGTGTGCTGCTGTGTCTTTGTTTTCTTGCAGCATATAAATACGATATCCACAGGGATGCTCAGCTTGATTTTAGTGGAACTGCACAAAATGTCTAGATGGTTTGTGTCCTCCATAATACTTCATCATGCACAATACATCGAATGGTTCTCTAATTATTCGTCGTCACCTTGAACCACCGGACTATATGTTTAAATGGTGCTGCCAGCGTCGGCGATTAAGAAGGGTAAGAAGAAAGACAAAAAGAGAGATGGCTGCTTTACTTGTGGTTCGGAGGAACACTGGGCAAACAAGTGCCCAAACAAGTACCAAGAAGCCAGGACAGGACTCCAAGTCTGTCAATGTCACTCTAAGCAACAATGATGGGGCATCTGGGTATGGTAATCTGTTTACCGTACTTTCAGTTTGTTAGTCCACCGATTGGTGGGTTGACACTGGGGCCAATATTCATGTGTGTGCTGATATGTCTCTGTTTTCTGGCAGCATATAAATATGAAATCCACAGGGATGCTCAGCTTGATTTTAGTGGAACTGCACAAAATGTTCAGATGGTTCGTGTCCTCCATAATACTTCATCATGCACAATACATCGAATGGTTCTCTAATCGTTCATTGTCACCTTGAGCCACCGGACTATCAGATGACAAACCCTGCCCATTCCACAATCATAGGCATTACATATTTTGAATGGGAAAAGCTTGTCAAAGTTGACATTAGTTTAATATATTGGAATTGGAAAACCTTGTCAATTTTTGCTCATTGATGTTAGCCAGAAGACATCCATTTGATATTTTTGAGTGGGACGCCCTTTGCTGTGAGCAACGTCGATCGTTTTTCCTATTCCTGTCTTTAGTTCAGAAGTAAATATTTACTCTGCTGAGATGCATAGTCACATGAATGTTGACTTATGTAAGATATTGTAAGAGTTTGTTCTGAATATTGTCTATGTAATGCCAGGCCTTGTGTTTGATTGCAAAGTTGAGCTTGGAATGTTGTGGCATGCGGCATCATGAGATGTTCACAGTGCCTCCCGAGAATAATGCTTCGTATTGTTTTGCATGTCGATCTAATGCCAGTGATTTGCTTGTTAGGAAGATCGTCCCCTTCTGTTGTTTCCGTGCTTAAGAAGTTCATCGTCTTATGTTTCATTCATAGCCTATATGACAAGTCGGGTAGGTTAGAGGTGAAACCATATGATCTTCCGACCAACTCATCATCTTAGGCCGTGATTGGATCGTCATTTTCCGACCAAAACCACTTGTAAAACTAACACTTGTAAATAAATGCAGATGGTCTCGGGCGAAGCGCTTGGTTGGTCGATTTCGACTAGTAAAATATACACCGGTCTCTCAAATTACACGCGTAACCCGCCGGTTTTACTTACAGACCTCGGGCCCTCGGTTTCATTACGCCTGTATTTTACGTGTTGTTTCCGATGACAAGTAAATTACATTTGTATCTTAATAAAGGTGTGAAATAAACCAGAGCTCCCAAGCGCGGCCTTACCGTTTCATGCCGTCTCAGTCTCTCGAAGGTGCTCATAGGTGTCCGATGTTCCTGGCTTCCTGAATGAGCAGCGGATGCTGTATCAGACCATCCAAAGGGCCCGCGAGGCCCTCTTCGTCGTCCTTCGAGTTGTTGCGCTCGCCGTGGCACGGAGCATTGTTAACATGGTCAATGAACATGAGGATTCAGGAGATGACTTTATTTTGACTGGATGACAGTAGGGACCCACTAGGGCCATAGCCGTTCGTACGCAAGTGCCTCCTTATTATGTACAACTATATTTTTTTTTGCTTCCTCCTGGTTTCCTGACATCACGGTCCCACACCATTGTCAGCCTATGTAGTCAATATAAACGAGAGAATTGCACAAGGTGCGGCCGAGAGCTGGGACCAAGCAGCTCGAGCAGTATTTGTGTTTTTGAGGCGTGAGCACTGCAGAGTTTTTCTTGGCGGTGGTTTCGTTGTTGTTCAGAGGAGAGCAGGGTATTAACTGGGCGGGCTGTGGCCCGTCTAGCCCAGGACAGATATCCAACCCAGATATTAATTTTTTCAGGATGAAAATGGCTAGCCCAGCTATACATTTTTTTGAGGAATACCCAGGCAAGGTCAACTTGTTATTCTCCGCCCCGCTGGGCTGCAAATCTTTCATAGGAGGGATGCATTAGGCTTAACAGGAAAATGGGCTTTAAAAATAATAAATGTGATGTAATTATAAAAACTGGGCAGTAACTATAAAAAAAATGCACCAAACACGAAATTAGTTTATAAAATATTATTTATGGATTTTTAAAATCTTAATTTTTAATTGTTGCGCGCGCAATGTTTCGTTAGATTTTTACGTAACACAAATTTATATTTAATCTGACTAGAAATTTCGGGATAAAAATAGTTCCGATCCCATCAAAATGTGGGAAATTTTATTGAATTCTGTCTTGAACGGTTGGTTGAAATTATTAATCGTTGTTCTAGCTAGAAAATGGGTTGTACTTTTAACAAATTGTAAATGGGCTGTAGTAAATCCATTAGAATTCATAAATGGGCTATACATTCTTAAAAATCGCAAATGGGCTATAAGTTCTCTGCCACACTTGTGGGCCTACTAAGTTGACGCGAAGTTGACCCATATGCAAGGCTTTGTCAACTTATTATAGTCAACACACGGTTCTAGCAGCAGTGGCCGTTGGATGTCTATCCAATGGATGTCGTGCTTCTTCTTCAATCTCGGATATTCTAGCTTCGACCGCCCAAAAAATGATTCCTCCCCCTGACATCTGGGGCGCACCGTTTCGGAGGCTGACCTGTGGGCCTACTAAGTTGATGCGTACCAAGGGCTTTGTCAACTTAGTCAATATAAACGATTCTAGCTGCAGTGACCGTACAATGTCCATCCAACGGCCGTAGTGCTTCTTCAACCTCTCATCTTCTTGCTCCAGCCGCCCAAAGCAGCGCCGGTCGTGCCGCCTGCTCCTGCCTCCCATGGCCGGCTGTGCTACCGCGGAGGCCTCACCGCCCCCTACTACTCCCACTGCTGGCCAGGCCATCCCTCCACTCACCCACACCCCCTGTTATTCTGCGGCGACGGCAGCCTCACACCGCAGCCGAACCAGTGAACCCTCGTACTCCTCTCCGCGCGAGCTTCCACTACCGCGTCTTCCCTGGCTCCGCGTCGTCCCCTTCCTAGGCCTCGCCGTCGTCCACCGCCCTGGTGCTCTCGGCGCGGCGTGGTCAACGTGGTCAAGGAATGACTTCCATCGGAAGAGTACTGTACGTGGAGAGGCTGACAACTGGGTCCACGGCGGCCGCAAGGAACTGCCTCCTTATTACGCGCAGAATAATTATTCCTCCACCTGACAGCAGGGACCCATCGGACGGGCCACCGTATTTCGCGAAAAAAACGTTTCCCCCCTCACTGCTGGGACCCACCAGCTACATCTTCGCACGCAAGGAAGTGCGTCCGGGAAAAAAACCGATTCGCCCCCCTGACTGCTGGGACCCACTAGCTACATCTTCGCACGGAAGGAAGTGCCTGACAGTCGGGACCCACCTGGTCGAAGCATACGTAGCGTTGTCATTCTGGTCGCGAATGTGTACGTACATACTGGTCGATGTAGAGGCGCGCACGTGTCGTAGTAGAGGCGCGCACGTAGCATGTACACGTACGTACAGCGGCCAGGGTGCAAAAAATAAAATATGGCCACGTACGTACATACGGGCGGGGTCTCAGACGCCTACTCGCGCATACGTACGGCCAGGGCTCGTGTACATGGCTGGGTCGGAACGGAGAAACTGCGTCGTCGTCGTGTTCATGGGGAGACAACGGAATGCGTCGTGTTCATCGGGAGGCAACGGAACGCGTGGGAGCCAACCGACTTGGACGGAACAGCCGATAAAAACGAGGCCTGGCGTACCGTAGAACGGAGGAAACGGCCTTGTGTTCGACCGGCCATGTTCGAAAGGGATCCTGTTCATCGGGACACTACTAGGAAAAGGCCTACTAGTGGCGCACCAGTTTTGCCTACTAATGGTGCACTACTGGTGCGCCACTAGTACCACGCCACTAGTATTTTTTACTAATGGCGCACCACTGGTGCGCCATTAGTATCTGGTATACTAATGGCGCACCAGGCAGTGCGCCATTAGTATAGGCCACGGTGCGCCATTAGTATGCCTCCCAGGGGCCATATTTACCCATGTGCTTTGCCATACTAATGGCGCACTGCGGGGTGATGCGCCATTAGTATCCTTTGGCATACTAATGGCACACGTTGGGGTGATGCGCCATTAGTATGTATATTAGGGATTTTTTTCTTTTCTGATATTTGCACAGATTACAAAATATATTATTGGACAGAATATAAACAGCACCACACAACAAGAGCAGATTCATCGAATACAATAGAAGATTAGTCTCCGAATACAATTCATCATATTAGTCTCCGAATTCAAAAGACCGAAGAAAGATAGAATATTACAAGTCTCGAGACCGCGAGTAGCGAGTTTGTCGAAAGTAATACTAATCCTAACAAGTCCTACTAATCATCATCATACAACTTCTACTCGTTATTAATAACAAGTCATACGATCATCATCCTGATAGTCATCGAACCAACCCTACTTAATTGTTCTTAGCACACGATCATCACTATTAGGCAGGACCTAAATACCCTATTTAAGGTAAAATAGCATAAAACAATATAGACCCTGACTCTCCATTATGGAGAATGGAGATCATCCTGTCTCCAATTCTTGCCCGGCGCTTCCTTTTGCTTCCAAGAACCTCCTTACGACTGTCCATACATTTTTCCATTCTCTGATTAGCATGTCTCCACTTCTTCTAGAAATCCGGTATGGACAGTTAAGATTCGTAGGATGACCTGGATATAAGTTCAAAACATGAAGGCTGCCATTCTGATACATCAAATGATGCACACAATCCTCTGGGATTCTCTGTTGAAAAACATAGTAATAACTTCATAGTTAGCAATGATGTACTAGTTTTAGAAGTATGCAAAAGATGCACGGATGTCGTAATAGTAAAAAATCTTACCAGGGTATCTCCATGGTAGTTACCGTAGTTCAACATGTGCACTAGTGGCACGTATTGACCATAATGTTGAGGAGTTTGATTGTAGATATTGTAATTCTCAAGATCAGTACAAAATCCGACCAGATGATTTTTCTCCTGATAAGTTAACTCGGAGCCATCGGTGTAGTGGGTTTTGTCTACCATGTTCCGCACATTTTTTGAACAATCAAAATAAGCTGGCAATGGAAATAAGTTGTCAACTATTTTGAAATAAACAATATAAATTAGTTAATAATTAACTATGTTTGAGAAACTCACATAGCGGTAGAACTGGAGGCGTATCAACAAGGACCCAAATGTCCATATTGTCTTGGTCGATGTCAGGATCACCAAGATCCATGGTGACAAGCATACCCTCATCAAAACCATACATCTTGCAAAATGCTTCCAAATTTTTGCAACCAAAATGGGTTACGCTCTCAGCATTATACAGATTTACTTCAAAATCCACATCATGATGTGTCCTTAGGTGAATTTTCTTCGTTTCAAAATTTTCATGATCTTCAAAATCTATCCTCTCCAAGACATAGCGTCTTGCATGGCATGGGATAAACTATACTCGAATTGTAAAAGATGAAATTACACGTTGAAATAGTTGAAGTCATGCTTAATTATGAAAAAACACTTGTCGTTGTTGCGTACCGTTTCAACTTCGAAGGTCTACTCGAGCTTAATACTGAAGCGCCGATCATCGTCCAGGTGAGGCCTGTCGCACAGACCTCGACCGTCGTGGCACCAGTCACACTCCCCCGGGAGACTTTCGTCGTCCGTTGACGACATTTCCTATGTTCATAATTCAAAACTACATCATCTTTGTTGGGTCCAATAAGATAATCCATAGTGTGGTGAAAACACGCCCTTCGAACTGGTTTGAGCAATTGGTGAATGGAGATGGTCTAAGATTTTCAGTAGTAAGAAGTGAAGTGGTAATTTTGAGAGCTAATGGTTAGGATGAGTGGTTCCTCTTTCCTGTTTAGCTTTACAATAGAATATTGTTAGTCATGCACACTTGTGCATTTTCAGCCAGGCCTAGTGGAGTTGGCCTAAAAATATTTCTTTCTTTAAGCCTGCTACATCCATCTCAAGTATTTATGGTCAAGGGTTAGCAGGGCCATCCAAATAGAATATGCTGGGGTTTGTCGACGCCGAGGCACCCTAAAAGCCTAAGCTTTCATCATTTATGTTTTTATCGACACCGAGGCACCCTAAAAGCCAAGGTTTTATCATTTAGGGTTTGTCGACGCTGAGGCACCCTAAATGCTAAGTTAAGTTTTCATCATTTAGGTTTTATCGATGCCGAAGGACCCTAGGTTGACTGATATATATATGGGTATCTTCTAATAATAGACCCTATCAAGAAAAGGGAAGGAGAATTCTAAGTTGGGCCTAATCACTTGGCTCTATTGCCACCTATGGTTTAATGCAGCAAGAATAAAGGGGCAGTTGATCCTACTTAATTAAGTACTAAAATTCACGGAAAATCTCAGCATGACCTTTGCTAAAAATAGGACATATGGAGTACCCGAATTTGCCGGAACGGAAGTTAATCGACATTTCGGCAAACTCAAGGGCCTCTCAGGGTACAACGGCAGCATCACAAGTTGACAAAATTCCCAAGTAGTACATTTCTGCAAGTAGAAACACAAGCACCACTCATGTGCTAGTAGTAAAGCATTGATGTATATAGCAGCAGTAGTAAATTAGATTGTACCACTCATGGTACATTTCTGCAAGTAGAAACACAAGCACCACTCAGAGCAATGGAGAGGAAAATCTGACAATAACTTAACTGAAACCACAGAAATACCAAGCAAACTATTGCAAGTACAGTACACTAACTACTTAACTAAACACAACTGCATAGCAGCCCTCTAAGTTGATGGATGTAGACTAATCTGCTAGCCGCTTCACACGAGGAAAACCTGGATATGCCAACATCATTCAGCCCTGAACCACAAAGGCGACCAAGTAGTTCAGTCAGAATGTAACATAGTTATCCTTTTCTCATGCCAACTATTGTGCAATTTATCAAATTCTAATGTTCCTAAGCTTTTGATGAGCACATGCAGTTAATTGTGCAGCAAAACTCCATGAAGTGTCCCAAACTGATGACACGGTCGTAGGGTGCGGCTTTAAATCAGGCCGGTTAATGGCTATTACTCTTCAATCTTCTTAGTCTTTAGTTGTGCTGTTGTGTCTTTTTCCAATTTGATGGCTAATTTATCTGTCCCCAACTCAGGGGGAATCCTAACCCGTGGGTTCAAGTGGAGCATCGCCGACCTCCTCGCCAGCAAGGAGCCCACCCTGTTGCACCGGTTGACAACAGTGGTGATGTGGATGGCCTGGGAGAACAGGGTGTATTCTGGCTGACAAAGAATAGACAGTACAGGTTACTATTTAGTTTCCCAATTGCTTGCTGTTGTGGACTATACCTCATGTTATCTGGGATTGTAACTTGTGTATGAATTTCCAGGGTTTCAAGGAGGAGCACCAAGTCCCGCACACGTGCCTTGGTGGGAGTAAGGAGTGGCCCTGGAGTGTTCGTCTTCAACTACTGATGTGGGAAGCTGTATCTGAAACTTTTTTGGGATAGAGTCTCGAGGGGCCCTGGAGTCTTCGTCTTCAACTACTGATCTGAGAGGCTGCATTTGAAACTTTTTTGAGTGAGGGTCTTGTTTGAATGGAGCTACATGAATTTTACTATGTACTGTTTTCTGCTTGATATATTTTTAGTAAGTGGTGTTTGCCACCTTGTGCAATAGTGCAAGCCATGTTTGTCACTCCTCGAAGGTTTTATCTGGTGTTAAATGCTATGTTGCTGAGTGTCTTTTACTCTATTTCTCTAGCTTGAGATTAGTGTTATCTGCCTTTTCGGCTGCCTTGCCTGTTGTTTTCCGCTATCTGTTGTTTGCTTCAGTTGTTATGTGCATGAACGACACCAATGAGGGTGTAGTAGTAGCTATTCCTATGCTTTTCAAGCATTACTCCTTTAATTTTTGAAATTGAACTCCTGAACCGTTGCTGCATTAGGTTGCCGCAGTTTGAAGCAAGATTCATACTGGAAAAGAAAACAATCAGAGATGGGGGACAGGGGAGAGGGAGGGCGGACGCCGGCAGCCGGAGGGGCGGGAAGGGGATGAGCATACCTGCGCTGGACGCAGGTGGGTAGGGCTGGAGCTCGCCCCGGCTCTGCTCGATGATGGAGTTCGTCCGATCCTGCAGAGAGAAGGGAAGGTGGAGGAGTCCGTCAAACGGAGCCATAAAGAGATGTGGGGCGGCGGGAATGGAGGGGAGGAGGGAGGTCGAGGTGGACGCCGGCGGGTCAGGAGGGATTTACCTGGCCGCCACTTGATTTGGCGCGTGGAAGACGAGGTGGGGCGGCGGGTAGACGCGGGGGTGGCGGCGCGGGGGAGCTGCAGTGGTGGGGGGCGCGGGGGCGGCGACGCGGGGGAGCTGCAGTGGTGGGGGCGCGGGGGCGGCGGGGGTCGGGGCGGCGGCGTCATGGGTCAGGTGAGCGCGCGGGTGGACTGGCGAGGGAGAGGGACGAATTAGCTAAGGGGGAAACTTACTAATGGCGCACCCCGAAGCGGTGCGCCATTAGAATGTTTTTTTACATAGCAATGGCGCACCGACGATTGGTGCGCCATTAGTAAAAAAAAATTATATAGCAATGGCGCACCAGCCAGAGGTGCGCCATAAGTAATTCTTTTTATTATTATTTTTTGTTGCATCTAATAATTTTTAAGAAAATGAATATGAATATGAAATAGTAATAATTTTTTACAAAAACAGTAATAATTTTTTTAAAAATATCATTAAATTTGTTATTTGAAAATATTTATGAATATGAAAAAATATCATCAAATTTATTATTTGAAAATATCATCAAATTTGTTATTTGAAAATATAATCAAATTTGTTTTTTTTGCAATTTTAGTGGATTCATTTGTGACAGTGGAGCGGGCCGGGGAGGGTGCGGGGGGTCGGCGGCGGCGGTGGAGCGGGCCGGGGAGGGTGCGGTGGGTCGTCGGCGGCGGTGGAGCAGGGGAGCTAGGGTGCGGTGGGTCGTCGGCGGCGGTGGAGCGGGGGAGGGTGCGGGGGGTCGGCGGCGGCGGCCGGTGGAGCGGGGTAGAGGGTGCGGGGGGTGCTCGGCGGCGAGAGGGACCGGATCTGGCGAGGTGGGATAGCGATCGAGATGGAGGGGGATCGAGATCAAGTGTCCATGAAATATACACTAATGGCGCACCGGGGAACAGTGCGCCATTACTAGTTTACACTAGTAATGGCACACTATACACTGGTGCGCCATTAGTAGTTTTGCAAAAAAAATTAAAAAAATATACTAGTGGCGCACTATGAGGCCGGTGCGCCATTACTAGTTAGAACTAGTAATGGTGCACTGCGCCCTGGTGCGCCATTAGTATGTTTGGAGAAATAAAAAGAAAAAAAATTGTTACTAGTGGCGCACCGTGTGTCTGGTGCGCCATTAGTGTCTTTCACACTAATGGCGCACCGTGTGTCTGGTGCGCCATTAGTGTCTTTCACACTAATGGCGCACCAGCACATGGTGCGCCACTGCTATATAGTAGTGGCACATCACATGTCTGGTGCGCCATTAGTGGCCATTCCATCTATAGCCCTTTTCCTAGTAGTGGGAGGGGTCTGGCGTACCGCAAAACGGAGGAAACGGACCTCCTGCGGTCGAAACAGGGTCCTGTTGATCGGGAGGGGTGTGGCGTACCGCAAAACGAAGGAAACAGACTTGTGTTGGAGCTCTACGGTCGAAACAGGGGTCCTGTTCATCGGGAGGGGTGTGGCGTACCGCAAAACGGAGGAAACGGACTTGTGTTGGAGCGCTACGGTCGAAACGGGGGTCATGTTCATCGGGAGGGGTGTGGCGTACCGCAAAACGGGACTCCACGGGATACTGTTCATCTCCACCGTCGAACCCCTCCAGACTCCACGGGCTCCTGTTCATCCACCGTCGACCTCCTCCAGCCTCCACCTGCGATTGTTCATCCACGGGCTCCTATTCATCTAGCCTCTACCCCGCGCTACTCCACCGGTACTATTCAACCAGCCCTCTCCACGGGCTCCTGTTCAACCGCCCCTCCGCAGGCTACTGTTCTTCCAGCTCTCCACCGTCTACTGTTCATCCAGCCCTCCACGGGGTGGTCCTGTTCATCCAGCCCTCCACGGGGTCCTATTCATCCACCCCCAACCGGCTCGATCAATCAGGGTCTTGTTCATCCAGAGGCAACACCACGGGGTCCTGTTCATCCACCCCCACCGGGAAATGTTCATCCAAACCCCCCAGCAACGCTCACTGTTCATCCAGAGGCAACATCGATCGGCTTCAGTTAGCAACAGTAGCGAAGGAATCGCTCGATCGGGTTCAGTTAACAGCCATCGATCGATCGCTCGGGTTCAGTAACGCGTAGCCTCCAGTGCAATCGCTCGGGTTCAGTTAGAGCCCAAGGCCTCGCTCGGGTTCAGTTAGAGCCCAACGCCTCTCACCCACGCACGTGCGTGTACGAGAGAAACACGCATCGCTTGGCCCCGACCACCCACCGTAACCGGGAACACCCCGATATTTTCCTCGCCCTCGCTTCTACCACGGCCTTTTCCGTCATGGACGGCCCAAAGAATGTCATGCAGCTGCGTCTCCGGCCCGCCCACGACGAAAAGCCCATTTTCTGTCATGATTTTTTGTCATAGAAGTAGGAGCCCACCACATCTATGATGATACCGGGTTTTGTCACAATTATCGTCATAGAAGTGTCATAAGTATGACAGAATTTTTTTCGTTCGGCCCAAAATGTCACGGATGTGTCTTTTTTTGTAGTGGCCATCGCAGTCGGTATTCTGTGGTGCCATGTTTACGATGTGCGTCCCATCACAAACGGTTCACTATTATAGAACGTGTATGATGCGCGGCCCATCACAAACGGTTCACCATTAAGAAGATTAGCTAATCGCCGTACGAGTGTGGGACAGGATTACGAAACATCGGACCGTCGTAACATCGTCGTACACGACAACTATCGCACACGCTATTCTGTGGTGCAACGTTTACGATGCATACTTCATCAGAAACAGTTCATGGTTGCGAATCATGTACGATAAGGCAACTAACACAAACGTTTAGTTTGCCCGCACCGTTTGTGATATTGTTTGACATCGCACATGCATTGCAAACGGAAACTGTGTGCTTGCTTGCACACGTTTCCTCTCTGTGAACCGTCTCGGATTATGGTGCATATCGCAAACGTTTGTGTTTTACCAACCGTGTGTGCCGTAACAACCTGGCGAGCGTAATTTCACCGTAATTTAATTGCTACTTTTCCAAATTGTACCGGATTTGGATTCGGATTTGAATGTATGCTATAGCTTTATTCATATCCATCAGGTCAAACAACCAATGCATTATTTGATTCATAGGTACATATGTTCAAGAATTACATAAGAACCAAATAAAGAATCATGAACCACAGTTGTATACTTGTACTATTAAAGACGGTAAAGAAAGAGGAGAAATATATTCTCGTTCCTGAACAAGGTGAAGCGGAATGCCCATATTGTGCCCTCCTCCGTGCAGAAGGCACGCACGACTCTAGTCCAACCCCTTGTGATGGCCGACCGCCCATCCTTCACGGTCTTCATGAAAACATCTAGATAATCATAGTGTTCTGGTAGAAATACTTTAACCTTTGCATGCCCACCAATCATGTAGTTTGAGAGGTAATCTTGAGTAAACTGCTTTGGCAACCAGTGCAAAGGAATAAGATTTTAGACATTGTCATCTAACACATGTCATTATGGGCAGTAAAAACAAGGCTGCAGAGTTCTTACTTACCATCCTGCAGTTCGCTGTTGTCTTGGATAAAGTGTAAACAAATAGTTTAATTGCCATCTTTGGACCCATTTTACTAACAGTCTTTATCAGCTTCCTCACTTGATGCTGGTTCATCGATATATCATTGCCCCATACGCAGAAAGGGTCGAAACGCGGATCTTTACCGATGACATATGTACCTAAAAGCACCAAGTTAATATCAGAAGATAAACAGTAATGGCACAATGATGTAGTACAACACTCTTTTATAATATGTCTATATACATCCGTATGTGGTAGTCCATTTGAAATCTCTAAAAAGACAAATATTTAGGAACGAAGGGAGTATCTTATAACATCCAATATACTCACATATTAGATTAATTAACATCTTATATTATGGGCCGGAAGGAGTTTAGTTCGTTCTTAAAAATTATCTGCTGTTGTATCCACGGGTTACAGTTAGTTTGAGCTAGTTCGGGCTCAAATAGCCCTAAAGTATATCTAAACATGAGGGCTAGTTTCAGGTAGTTGCATCTATAACCCACCCAAAAAAACTAGTATCCAACCCAAGAGGTGCTAATTGGAGCTAGTTCTCCTAGTGCATTTATTGTCAATCTAACCATGCCATCCAAACAACTCTTTGGATGGAGTTAGTTCGGGGTTAGTAATGAGCTAGAAACTAACTCTAACCTCTAGCTAAGTTGAGTATCCAAATAGGGCTGTGTTGTTGCTGTTGCTGCTGCTGCTGCTGCCCTTCTACGTATATCTAGACATCATTAGAACATTAATGTAACACTCTTCCTTGTTGCTATGTAGCCTAGGATTGCATATTTAGACATTAAGTACAGTGCATGTTGCTATGTAGCCTCAGATATATTACATATGGCCCTAGTTAACCTAAGGAAAAATGGGTTGCAGATATATTCCGTTAAAAGTCCGATTCACCGATTAGTCCCTTATCAGCCGCCGACCTATACGGTTCCAGCTACGGATATGTTGAACAGTGAGCAGATATAAGCCATGGGATGAAACTAACCTCGATGGAAAACAGCAGTCGTTCCCAAAATTGTCCTGTGTAGGTACATCAAGAAGCATGTTAAGCACAACAGGCTAAACATCAACCAAAATTACACATGGCAGCCAAAATAATCTCCAAAAGATAGCTTTAGTGTGCAGGTTTAAGCAGGCTAGTAAAGCAAAACAAGTGGAAAGGTGTGCTAACTGCAACATGCCTAACATTTAACAACAAGCAAACATGGTCATTCAAACTGGTATTGTGTCGGTCTAAGTACACTGGTTATGGTTAAATAAAAATGGAAAGGCGTGTTAACTACAAGATGTAGCAACCAAATGTAATCATTCATAGTGGTATTGTTGAAACTGGTACTGATGAAATTGAACTGCACAGTTCATACTTGCACATATAGAACATCACATTGTGAATAACTGGAATAAACAAGGCGTACTACGAAAAACCAAAGATATCATTTGAAACTGAACATATGCTAACTACAAACAACCGAACAATCAAAAAACTTTAAAAGAGGCATATGCTAGCTATAACAGGCTTAACAGCAAGCAAATATATGCATTCCTATTGGTATGTTTAAAACTAGATTGATGAAATGTACTGCACAGTAAATAATTGCACATATAGAGCATCACATTGTGAACAACTGAAATAAACAAATCATGGGTTTCCTCACTTGTCACAGATGGGCTCGTTCCCGTGGGAAGAGCACGGACCCTGGATACGCTCCATGTTGTCGCAGATGGGCTCCTTCCCCTTGGAAGAGCACGGCTGTAGGGTGCCCTCCCTGATGTCGCAGACAGGCGCTTTCCCCTTGGAAGAGCAGATGGGCTCTTTCCCCTTGGAAGAGCCGGAGAGGGTGTCCTCCTCGTGGTCGCCGTCGATAAGGTCTGACTTGGAAGTTGTGGATCCCAAGCCAGCGTCGCAGAACGTGTCCTTCAGAAATGACAAAAGGGGCTCGATGGCAATGTAGAATGGCAAAATGTTGACAGCGAGCCAGAGGAGATGAGCGGCGGGGCCATGGATGAGATCGACGGCGGTTGAACCCGAGGCTTGGGGGTGGGCCACTTAACCTGTGACACAGCCCGCCTCAGGGTGTCACTGTCGATGACCTCGATATCATAGCCGGCGGACGAGACATGCCCGCATACTCTAGCCCGCTGCTTGAGTGCCTGCCGCCAATAATGGTCGTCAGCTTCCTCGGCGACGTCGGGCGAAGAGACCGCTATACACCTCTTTTGGGCCAGTCGCTCCTCGAGCTCCACGGGAAGCGTAGCCGGGCTTAGGCTGCGACGCTCTAGAGTGGGGAATGGGGATCTATGGGAAAGGGGGCGTTTGGCAGGCGTCATCTAAGAAACTCAGGGCGTCCTGGGTATGGACATCGGTGGGTAAGCTGCACGCGCAAACTGGCAGATGTTGACAATGGAGGCCTTGCGGCAGCGCCGCCAGCGGGAGCGGGGACTTTGCTAGGGTTTCGAGCGAGGGAGGGTGTGTGTGTGTGCGCGCGCACGCCCGAGGAGGTTTTGGTGTGTCTGTGTGTGTGGAGGGGGGTCGTGGGGTGTTTGAGGAAATGACGCGGGTATTGAAAATTTTACTACGCGGGTGTGAAATGCTGGGCTATTGAAAATTTTGATGATAGTGCATCGCACACGGTCCGGAGATAACAACTGTGTGTTATGAAAAAGAAAAACCCTTGAGGCGGGCAGATATTTTCGATGCAGCCGGGATTGGGAACAAGAAACATCGCACACGGTCCGGAGATAACAACCGTGTGTTATGAAACAGAAAAACCCTCGAAGCGGGCAGATATTTTTGAGAGGGGGAGCCTCGTGGAGCCCAATGTACTGTGCGGATGTGTGCGTGATAGGTGCACCGGTGTGGCACATGGTTAGTTTGAGTGAACCGTGTCTGTTGCGTCATCCGACTTTTCTAATGTTCATAAATTTGGCGAAAAATGACGCGGGAGAGGGTCAAAACACGAACACACTTGCATGTGGACCAAATTTATGTATCAAAAGGGTGGTTTGATTTTCAAATACCAAATGCAACTTCGATGTGGCACCTCTCTCGCAAAGTGCACAGTATTGCTTGCTCCCACCCTCTCGTGTCGGCACGAAGGGAATCCTAAGCTATGAATGCATGCCCCCTCCCCCTCAACCGAGGTTCACCTAGCGAAGTGTGAAGTAGCTAGCAGCCCCCCTCCTCCCTCGTGTCGGCACAAAGGGAATCCTAAGCTATATATGAATGCATGCCCCCTCCCCCTCAACCAAGGTTCACCTAGCAAAGTGCGAAGTAGCTAGCAGCCCCCCTCCTCCCTCGTGTCGGCACAAAGGGAATCCTAAGCTATATATGAATGCATGCCCCCCAACCGAGGTTCACCGTAGCAAAGTGCGAAGTAGCTAGCATCCCCCCTCCCTCGTGTCGGCACGAAGGGAATCCTAAGCTATGAATGCATGCCCCCCAACCGAGGTTCACCTAGACAAGTTTGAAGTAGAGCTAGCAGCCCCCCCTCCCTCATGTCGGCACGAACGGAATCCTAAGCTATGAATGCACATGCCCCCCAACCGAGGTTCACCTAGCAAACTGCGAAGTAGCTAGCAGCCCCCCTCGTGTCGGCACGAAGGGAATCCTAAGCTATGAGCATGCCCCCCTCCCCCCCCCAACCGAGGTTCACCTAGCAAAGTGCGAAGTAGATAGCAACCCCCCACCCCCCCTCGTGTCGCCACGAAGGGAATCATAATTAAGCTATGAATGCATGCCCCCCACAATCGAGGTTCACCTAGCAAAGTGCGATGTAGCAACCCCCCCCCCACACACACACACACTTTCAGTCGGCGGGCCAGAGAGGCATATATCTCACCAAGATGGATCGTAAAAGGGACCAAGAACAATCCACCTTGGTCGTACAACCTCTCTCTTGTTGTTCGTCAAAGTGATGTCCGTCCACGCGACCCCGGAGATGGGCTAGCTCGCCAATAATCACGCAAGTAGCTAGTCACCGAAGACAACCACTGCATGCGTGTGGCCCAAACATATGTATGGAGAGGTGTGTTTTTGAGTAACAATGAACAACTTTGATGTCTCGCCGTGATTTCGAACTAGAAATCCCCACACTGAGTGAGGGTTAGGTTGACGATGCATATGTATGTTACACCACACTTCAAGCCAACGACGGGGATTCATATATGCATGCATGCGTGCATAGCATATGCGCTCAAACTTAATTAGGTCTGAATCTCACCATGACCTATACTACGATAACACTAACCAAATGAAGAATCCGTCATGGCAACCTATCTTGTTTGTTGGTCAAGGTGATCATGGATGTCCACGCGGGCCCACGAATATATAGGCTTGTCGCCGATAACCACGTGAGGGAGTGTATCGCTCGAAGGCAACCACTACATGCATATGTATGGAGGTGATGCGTGCATGCATGTTTGAATACACAACATTGATCTGGCGCGTGTGTCAAAAATCATACACTAGCTCCCCACACAGAGCGAGATCGGTTCATGATGGTGTCGTTGTACTAGCCACTTCGACTCGATGGGAGGGATTCATGCGTACACATGCATATGTGTGTGCTCAAAGTGTATCATGCATGTCAGCCCAGAGCAAAAATAATAATCCCCTCCTAAGGCAAACTAACCTCTCTTGTTGTCAGGCAAAAAGAAGTGATGGACCAAGCGGGTCCACAGATGGAAAGCATCGATATCGCTGATAACCGCTTAAGTGGGTGCGAGAGGACAACCACCACCGCTTTGCATGTGGGGCAAACATATATATGTTGAATACCCAAAATGCACAACTTTGATGTGCCACATGCCTCAAAAACCATAAACCATGCACTCAGAGAGAGCGAGGTTCATATCCAGCGTACTACACATGATGGTCCCCTTCCCCCCTCTTCACCGCATACTATATGCTCCTGCCGTAATATATGTACAACCCAAAAGAATCCTCATCGATGGTGAAATTAATTAACCTCTCGTGAGGTAGGTCAAAGTGATGCATGCATGCATGCATCAATGATGGCCTCGCGGGCCCACAGATGGAAGCGTCACACGTGAGTGTCCTAGCTAGGATATATATGCATTTGGCCCAAAAAGGTGTTGTGTGATGTTTGAATAACCAATTTCACAATTTTGATGTGGCACGTGCCTCGGTAACCAAAAAGTCCCGACACTGAGTGTGGTGTACTTGTTCATGGACGCATACGTATAGTATATATGCTAGTCCCCTCCCACCTCTTCGACGCGTACTATATACCACCATAACACAAACAAAAACGATTATACCTTGCTGGTCAAATTAACCTCACTGTCTGCTGTTCGTCAAAGTGATGGACGACGACCTCGCGGGCCCACAGAAAGCGTCACACGCGAGTATCGAGTGTCGTGTAGGACAACCATCGACTGCATGTGGAAAAAACATTTATGTATGAAAGGGTTGTGTAATGTTTTAAATAACGATTTCACGACTCTGATGTGGCACCAGCCTGCCTAACAAAACGGCCAACCCATACGGTGGCTCACAACTCATAGTGTACTGTGAGCCACCCGCCACCCCCAGACGCACACACCCACACACACACACACCACGAATCCACCGCAACTACGATGCATGTTAAATTAATTATCCCGCGGTGAACATACATGTTACCAAAGGAGGGACGTTTTAATTTCAAAAAATTCATAGAGATCATTAAGATGTTTTAGTACATTGATTGACTTTCTATGAGTATAATGTGCAAAAATCAAATTTGAGCTACATGCACACGTGACAGTGCACCTAAATGGATTGCAAAAACACATGTGTCTCACTGGGCGCATGTTTACTCCCCGTGCAACAAATTTCAAACATTGAGAATCCTGATTTTTAAATTCTAGTATATCCAAAACTTATTTGAAGTTCATGAAACTTATCGTGTTGTCATATGGACACCAATACAAAGTGGCATTGTACTTTTTTGTCAAATTTGAGACCAGTTTTGATGTAATCTTTATCTAATAATTGGGAACCAATATCCCAAACGGATTATTTATTCGAACCGTGAGCGTTAGACCAACAATGGATACGTGCCATGCTTTGGTTAAGCAATAAAGCGGCAGCATTAATCATCCAAATAGAAAAACAATATATGTGCCGCCGCGCGACCCGTGTGGCGTGCGACCAGGAGTGAGTTGACGGGACGCATGCGAGCAGTCCGCCGCGCAGGCAGACGGGGAGGCGTGCAGGTGTGTGAATTGATGAAGGCGTGCTCGCTGCGCAGTGTCATCGGGAGTGAAACTTTGGTAGGCATGCCAGCAGTCGGTGCGCAGGCTCACCGGGAGGCGAGCCATCGGTTTGAACGCCGCCCGCCTCTCTCCCACAACTCCCACTACTCCATATTAATGGTGCGCCCGAGCGGCCGCAACCCCATCCTCGCAACGCACACACAATTCTCTCGCTCCGCTTGCAACCTCGATGCCGCTCTCAGACATCAAAGCCGTCAGTGTATGAGGATGCCGCCGAAGCGCCCCATCGGAGGGAGTGGCGACGCCGGGGCTGCTAAAGCACCGAAGGACGGCATGGAGATGGAGACAGAGGTTGCCGTCACTGCCGGCAAGTTATCGCTGCACCCTGACGTCGTCGAGCTTCCACAGCCGGAGGAGGAGTTCCACACCGACTCCGACGACCACTCCGGGGACGACTCCGATGACTACTCTGGAATTTGAGCCTTGTAACATTTCGAGCTTTTGTGGTACAATCGTTGAAATGGCAGCGTATGAGACTCGTATATTGCTAGCACTATTTTGACCTAAATATGCAATGGTCTTAGATTTTATTAACCATTCTCGAATGAGTTTACCTTGTCGATCTCACAGCACACGATCTGTATAGCTAACTCGATTGCGATCTTCGACAATATTGCACACAGTTGGTTTCTTCCACCGTGTGCACTGTAAAGCGCAGAATTAATTATCGCACTCGAGTGTCCATCATCACCCTTCTGTGTAACTTTGACCTCATCACCCAAGGGTAAACTTATGACCGAAGTCATTCCACACACATCATTTTTACAAAGCTTTTTGCCAATAAACGCCCACGATTTGTCCCTCTTCTAGCCGATGCATGGCCAAACTAGCCGGGCGGGAAGCTTGCGCGGTAAACAGCGCGGTAGCGCGGGAACAGGCACTTCGAGCCCACGCCTGGGGTGCGGTGTTGTCAAGCGTGCACTGGATTCTGGAATCCTCCGCTATGAACGCCGTGACAAGACGTGATGATTACAGGCCGGCCAGCCCCCATTTATTACAACGGCCATTTAACCTAGCTACCCTTGTGTCTCTTCAACCTTTCGATCGCGCCCCACCATTGCAAGAAGCACACCCACCACAAGAAATTCTTAGAGGGTATCCTGCGCGGTTCCAATGCCGCTCCGAGCGGCCGCCGACGACGAGCAGCAGTTCACCATGCATGTCGTGGTGGACACCCACAGAAGGTTCATGGACCTCTCGGTGGAGTACAGCAACGACCCGGTCTGGGCGGAGCACTCCATCCACATCATGGAGTTGTTGCTTGCCGAGGAGAAGTACAAGGTGGTCGGGTTCAACCTCGAGTACACCTGGGCTCGTGCTGGGTCTCGTCCCAAGGTCGCCGTCGCCCAGATGTGCGTGCGCAAACCACATCCTCGTCTACCACTACTGCCTGGGCACAAGGCCTTGCGAGGGTTTTGCCAGGTGTGTCAACAACCCCCACTACATGTTCGCTACAGTGGACATCACCAACGATGTAAAGGCGCTCGAGAATTCGGGCATCGCCTGCCAGAATCTTGTCGACATCCAGGGCCAATACAAAATCAGGTGTAGCAAGGAGCATGAGAAGGACTCACTGGTTCACCTCGCCGAGGCCATAATCGACCCCTACTATAGAGACATGAAGGATTCGTGCAACAAGGACAAGCGTGCCTGGCACTCGGCCTGGATGCAGAAACTCGACAAAGCTCACGTCGTGTACACGACCAAGGAGGCGTACACGAGCTACGACATGTACAGGCGGATCATTTGACATGAGGAAGTGCCTCCTTCCCCAAAAGGGCCAGGGATCCAGCCGGAAGCAGAGCAATGGCAACCGTCGTCGCAACAATAAGTAGATGATTAGATCCTCGTTTCTCCTACTTTAGTATGCATGTAATTGCTTTCTTTGGTCTGTGGAAATGTTATGTGTGTAGTCACGTGTGTAATTGTATGCTTAATTTGGTTATGCAATGATGTCTTTTTAAGTATATATGTTGATGCTGTAGACAGAATGTAGATGTTGTGCGGACAAAGAAAATCACATCGCACACGGACTAAACAATGGAACCCGTCGGTGATGTTTTCATCAATCACTCACAATTGTATACCAACAATCGTTTGCTCACAACACACATGGCTTGTTAGCACTAATCGTCTGTGTTGTTATCGGTCTTCGCACATGTATCCGATTACAGACCTGTTTGCCTCGTATCACACATATCTTGTTCATTTGAACTGTTTCTGTTCTCATGTCTCAACGCAAACAGTTCATCCGAGTGAACCCCATGCCGTATATCTCACACACCTTTGATCTGGCTTACCGTTTCTTTTGTGTTTCCGAATCACAAACAGTTCATCCGAGTCAATCGTATGATGTGTATCGCACATGCCTCCATCTGGCTGCACGTTTCTTTTGTTCCTCCTCATCACAAACAGTTCATTGAACCGAACCGTATGCCCTTCATCGCACACGCAACTTTAACCTGAACTGTGTTTGATGCATCCGTCATCGCAAACGCTTTACACCTTTCTGACGGTTTTCATACAACACCGTTTGCGATTATGGCATCACACACAGTTTCTCGAAGGGTCTCTGATCGTAGTGTCGCGTTAGCAGCATCCTGCAGTAGTGTGAGGGAAGCTTGTAACACACTTTTTCGGACGGAGGGAGTACATAGGTACCCTAGCATAGCCTTACTACCTATAACACTAACACAACATGATAGATTAATTAGGTGGCGCGACCGGTCCAACACCACCTCGGTCCTCCTTTTCAATAAACTGCTTTCTATATTGTAGAACAGTACCCGTTTCAATAAACTACAATTTCACAAATACTAGGCACGCATATAACAGTATCATTAACCACAATACCAGATTTAATATGACCACAATCTCACAAAAATTATAGGTACTCATACATAGTCAACACGCATGGATAGATCTCATATGGCGAACTAATAATAGTTGATAAGCACTCTACTAGGTAGTCATATAGTAGCATATATATGGTTCAGCAGCCACACACATATATAGTTCTAGAGGATATCGATGACGATCATCATCCTCAAGTCTTGGCGGTGGGTGTTCCTAATAGTAATTAGGATGGCCTGTCCAACATGAAGATCCTTGCCAACGAGGAAGCTCTTCCACCCAACTGAGCTTAAGTGTGTGCGACCTTCCGTGTCCACGCCGTACGCACAGGTGGTGACGGAGCCCCTTGCGATAAGACATATTCCAGCAGAGCCATCTTCATCAGGCTCGATACCACAACTCACAGATAGGCTCTTTGGCAATTTCTGATTAAGAAAAACATATCAATTAATAAGTAGCCTCGCACATACTCTTGCAAATATATTTCTACTAAATATAGATTTCTACACTATCAAAAGACAGTACTACATTTCTACTAAGCATGAATTCTACTAATAAGTATGGACTCTACACTATTAACAGTTCCTTGGATTCTACACTAAGCATATATATCATTGGACTCTAGCTACACTAAAGTATATCTGGCCATGGGCTACCCAGCCCGGTCGTCCCGACCTGACCCGGCCCGACCCGGTGTTGCCCGCAGGCCGGGCATGCGCCTGAGTTTTGAGCCCGAAGCACATGTCGGGTCGGGCCTAGGCTTTATCTCTTTTGGGCTGGGCTTGGGCCCAAAAACTAGGCCCGACGGTCGGGCCGGCCCTGGCTCGGGCCTAGGTTTTTTGCCTCGGGCTTTGGTAGGCCTGGCCTGAAGCCTGGCCCGATAGATGGCCAAGTATACACTAAAGCATATCATCGATCGGATTATACAGTAAGCATATATATCATTGGACTCTAGCTACACACTAAAGCATATCATTGATCGGACAGTAAGCATGTCATTGGACTCTACACTGATTAAGCATGTCATCGAACTCTACACTAAAGCATATCATCGGCTAGCTTCTACACAACATATCATAAGCATATCATCAGATTCACTAAGCATATCATTGGATTCTACACTATGCATATCTCATCGGATTCTACATACAGATGATTTGCAATTGTAAGTAGAACAATAAAGCATATCATCAAATTACTACAGTAAGTATAACATACCATGACATGCCGATCAACCATGGTACTTGTCAGGCGGGTCACGAATGGCACCCCGACGAAGTCAGCACATGGCCGAATTATGTCCCATAGGTTGCACACCTCTCCTCGCTCAGCCTCATTCTTGAGCACAGATGGCTTCATCAAGTGGGTGCTCATCATCTTCATCATCTTCCTTCATGCCAGTTGCAAGGCTGCTGGCACACCTTGACTTGCACAGTCGACATGGTGGTGGTGGTGGCGCCATTTTCCTATTATATATATAAGCATTGATTGGATAGATTTAATTAAACATCAATATTTGTTCTAACACAAGCATTCATTAGAGATAGACACAAAGCATCGGATAGATAGAAACAATGCATTGATTCAATATCGGATAGACAAATATAGGGTTTATGTCAGTGTTAGGGAAAATACTAGGGAAACATCATAGTGTTTATTTCAATGTTAGGGAAACTACTAGGGAAAAATCTCACAGGGTTTATTTCAATGTTAGGGAAACTACACTAGGGAAACATCTCATATATATCAATGAAACTAGGGAAATTAACTAAACTATAATTAGTACTCCCTCCGAGCAAAAAAGCTTGTCTCTCAAATGGATGTATCTAGCACTAACTTGGTGCTAAATACATCCATTTGAGTGACAAGTTTTTTCGGACGGAGGGAGTAATGAATTAACAATGTCAATCCTAATACACTACAAACATCAGAAGCCTAGCTACATGTACGAACAAACATTCACCCAAGCCTACCTCTACAATGTCATCAATCCTAATATACACTACAAACACACACACAATCTAATATACACTACAAACACACATATACATCAATATGCAAATTGGGGAGGCGGCCGTAGTGGGGGCAGCGGCGGAGTAGGGGGGATAGTGGGGCAGCATGGGAGTGGGGAGGTGGATGCATTGCAGCAGGGGAGTGGGGAGGCGACGGGTGGCGAGAGAGGGGGAGGAGTAGCGGAGGGCGGCGGTAGAGAGGTGGCGCGCGGTGAGAGAGGGGGCGGCGAGAGGGGGGGAAGCAGCGGAGGGTATGAGCATTACCCGAGCCAGCGGCGAGGGGACCGACGGCGGCAGCGGCGGTGGCGGTGGCGGCTGGGAGGAACCCTAACCGCCGCGGCGGCGGGTGGAGGGGAGAATGGGACGATCGATCAAAGTGAGAGGGTGCAGGAGGGGAGGCCGGCCGGGGTTTTCATTTGGTGTAGTATTAGCGCGGCGTACGGGCCGACCCTACTACTAAGTCCACTAGCTGTAGCGCCGGCGCGCAGGTCACGCTACAGCTAAGTGGGCTAGCGTTTTGGCCCTGCCGGCCAGGGTTTCGGTTGTGGTTTGATGAGTTTTGACAGGGTAATGAGGGGTTTTCAGAGTGTTTTGAGAAGTATCAAGGGTTATGGTCATCTCAAAAAATGGGTTAGGGTTGATCATAACTAGTTCGAAAGATATCAGAAAGATATACACATCCTCGTTTTATGCGACTATAGGGGCCATGTGATGGCACCGTGCCAGATCCCGAGCAATCCTACCATCGTACGATTTTCTGAGGGTTTCAACGGTTCCATCAGGAATGACACTGAGGTACTTTCGGTAACCTGATGTGTCCATTTTGCATCATGCTCTTATATTGATATTTATTGCATTATGGGCTGTTATTACACATTATGCCACAATACTTATGCCTTTTCTCTCTTATTTTACAAGGTTTACATGAAGAGGGAGAGTGCCGGCAACATGAATTCTGGGCTGGAAAAGGAGCAAATATTAGAGACCTATTCTGCACAACTCCAGAAGTCCTGGAACTCCACGAAAGTCAGTTTTGGAATATATTAAAAATATTGGGCGAAGAAAGCACCAGAGGGGGGCCACCCACCATCCACGAGGCTGGAGGGCGCGTCATACCCCTTGGGCGCGCCCCCTGCCTCATGGGCCACCTGGAAGCCCCCCGATGCCCATCTTCTGGTATAAGGTGTATTTTGCCCTGGAAAAAATCAGGAGGAAGCTTTTGGGACGAAGGGCTGCTGTCTCGAGGCGGAACATTGTTGGAAACAATCTAGGGCTCCGGCAGAGCTGTTCTGCCAGGGAAACATCCCTCCGGGAGGGGGAAATCGTCACCATCGTCATCACCATCGATCCTCTCATCGGGAGGGGGTCAATCTCCATCAACATCTTCACCGGCACCATCTCCTCTCAAACCCTATTTCATCTCTTGTATCCGATCTTTGTCTCAAAACCTCATATTGGTACATGTGGGTTGCTAGTAGTGTTGATTACTCCTTGTAGTTGATGCTAGTTGGTTTATTCGGTGGAAGATTAAATGTTCAGATCCTTTATGCACATCAATACCCGTCTGATTATGAACGTGAATATGATTTGTGAGTAGTTACGTTTGTTCCTGAGGACATGGGAGAAGTCTTGTTATAAGTAGTCATGTGAATTTGGTATTCGTTCGATATTTTGATGAGATGTATGTTGTCTTTCCTCTAGCGGTGTTATGTGAACGTTGACTACATGACACTTCACCATTGTTTGGGCCTAGGGGAAGGCATTGGTAAGTAATAAGTAGATGATGGGTTGCTAGAGTGACAGAAGCTTAAACCCTAGTTTATGCGTTGCTTCGTAAGGGGCTGATTTGGATCCATATGTTTCATGCTATGGTTTGCTTTACCTTAATTCTTTTTTCGTAGTTGCGGATACTTGCAAGGGGGGTTAATCATAAGTGGGATGCTTGTCCAAGGAAGGGCAGTACCCAAGCACCGGTCCACCCACATATCAAATTATCAAAGTAACGAACGCGGATCATATGAGCATGATGAAAACTAGCTTGACGATAATTCCCATGTGTCCTCAGGAGCGCTTTCCTTTATATAAGAGTTTGTTCAGGATTGTCCTTTGCTACAAAAAGGATTGGGCCACCTTGCTGCACCTTGCTTACTTTTGTTACTTGTTACCCGTTACGAATTACCTTATCACAAAACTATCTGTTACCGATAATTTCAGTGCTTGCAGAGAATACCTTACTGAAAACTGCTTGTCATTTCCTTCTGCTCCTCGTTGGGTTCGACCCTCTTACTTATCGAAAGGACTAGGATAGATCCCCTATACTTGTGGGTCATCAAGACTCTTTTCTGGCGCCGTTGCCGGGGAGTGAAGCGTCTTTGGTAGGTGGAATTTGGTAAGGAAAAATTTATATAGTGTGCTGAAATTTACTCTCACTTGTTACTATGGAAAATAATCCTTTGAGGGGCATGTTCGGGGTATCTTCACCCCGACCAGTAGAGCAAAGAGTTGCTCCTCAACCTACTGAACCTACTGAAAATGTTTACTTTGAAATTCCTTCGGGTATTATAGAGAAACTGCTAGCTAATCCTTTTACAGGAGATGGAACATTACATCCGGATATGCACCTAATCTATGTGGATGAAGTTTGTGGATTATTTAAGCTTGCAGGTATGCCCGAGGATGTTATCAAGAAGAAGGTCTTCCCTTTATCTTTGAAGGGAAAGGCATTCACATGGTTTAGGCTATGTGATGATATTGGATCATGGAACTACTACCAATTGAAATTGGAATTTCATCAGAAGTTTTATCCTATGCATCTGGTTCGTCGTGATCGTAATTATATATATAATTTTTGGCCTCGCGAAGGAGAAAGCATCGCTCAAGCTTGGGGGAGGCTTAAGTCAATGTTATATTCATGCCCCAATCATGAGCTCTCAAAAGAAATTATTATTCTAGAATTTTAAGCTTGGCTTTCTCTCAATAATCACTCATGCTCGATACTTCTTGTACTAGTTCTTTTATGATGAAGACTATTGAATTCAGATGGGATTTATTGGAAAGAATTAAACGCAACTCTAACTCGACGAAGGTAAGGAGTCAGGTATAACACCTAAGTTTGATTGTGTTAAATCTATTATGGATACCGATGCTTTTCATCAATTTAGCACTAAATATGGACTTGATTTTGAGATAGTAGCTTCTTTCTGTGAATCATTTGCTACTCATGTTGATCTCCCTAAGGAGAAGTGATTTAAATATCATCCTCCCATTGAAGTAAAAGTAGTTGAACCTATTAAAGTTTAAGAAAAGACTATCACTTATAATGTTGATCCTATTGTTCCTACCGCTTATATTGAGAAAACACCTTTCCCTGTTAGAATAAAGGATCATGCTAAAGCTTCAACTGTGGTTCGTAATAGTAATGCTAGAACACCCACACCCCCTGAGCAAATTAAAGTTGAACCTTGTATTGCTATGGTTAAGGATATGTTGGTCGATAATATTGATGGGCATGTTATTTACTTCTGTAATGAAGCTGCTAGAATTGCTAGACCCGATACTAAAAATAAACATAGACCCGTTGTAGGCATGCCTGTTATTTCTGTTAAAATAGGAGATCATTGCTATCATGGCTTATGTGATATGGGTGCTAGTGCGAGTGCAATACCTCATCCATTATACAAAGAAATTATGCATGATATTGCACCTGCTGAGATAGAAGATATTGATGTTACAATTAAGCTCGCTAATAGAGATACTATTTCAGCAGTTGGGATTGTTAGAGATGTTGAAGTCTTGTGTGGGAAAGTTAAATATCCTGCTGATTTTCTTGTTCTTGGTTCCCCACAAGATGACTATTGTCCCATTATATTTGGTGGACTCTTCTTGAATACTGTTAATGCTAAGATAGACTGTGAAAAGGATATTGTTACTGTTGGTTTAGGGGATGTGTCTCATGATTTTAATTTTTCTAAATTTCGTAGACAACCCCATGATAAAGAATTGCCCAGTAACGATGAAATTTTTGGGCTTGCTTCTATTGACGTGCCTCCTAATGATCCTTCAGAACAATATTTGCTAGACCATGAAAACGATATGTTTATGAATGAAAGAAGGGAAATAGATGAAGTATTCTTTAAATAGGTACCTGTTTTGAAACACAACTTGCCTGTTGAAATTCTAGGGGATCCTCCTCCACCCAAGGGTGATCCCGTGTTTGAGCTTAAACCATTAATTACCTGATACTCTTAAATATGCTTATCTTGATGAAAAGAAGATATATCCTGTTATTATTAGTGCTAACCTTTCAGAGCAGGAAGAAGAGAAATTATTGAAAACTCTGAAGAACCATTGTGCTGCTATTGGATATACTCTTGATGATCTTAAGGGCATTAGTCCCACTCTATGCCAGCACAAAATAAAATTTGAGAAAGACGCTAAACCGGTTGTTGATCACCAACGACGGTTAAATCCTAAGATGAAAGAAGTGGTAAGAAATGACATACTAAAGCTTCTGGAGGCAGGTATAATTTATCCTGTTGCTATCCATTTTGTCCCTAAGAAGGGAGGTATTACTGTTGTTCCTAATGATAAAGATGAATTGATCCCACAAACAATTATTACAGGATATAGAATGGTAATTGATTTCCGCAAATTAAATAAAGCTACTAGAAAGGATCATTACCCTTTAACTTTTATTGATCAAATGCTAGAAAGATTATCCAAGCATACACATTTTTTGCTTTCTAGACGGTTATTCTGGTTTCTCTCAAATACCTGTGTCGAAAGAGGATCAGGAAAAGACCACATTTACTTGCCCTTTCGGTACCTTTGCTTATAGACGTATGCCTTTTGGTTTATGTAAATGCACCTGCTACCTTTCAAAGATGTATGACTGCTATATTCTCTGACTTTTGTGAAAAGATTGTTGAGGTTTTCATGGATGATATCTTCGTGTATGGAACTTCTTTTGATGATTGCTTAAGCAACCTTGATCGAGTTTTCCAGACATGTGAAGAAACTAATCTTGTCTTGAATTGGGAGAAGTGCCACTTTATGGTTAATGAAGGTATTGTCTTGGGGCATAAAATTTCTGAAAGAGGTATTGAAGTTGATAAAGCTAAAGTTGATGCTATTGAAAAGATGTCGTGTCCTAAGGACATTAAAGGTATAAGAAGTTTCCCTGGTCATGCCGGTTTCTCTAGGAGGTTCATTAAAGACTTCTCAAAAATTTATAGGCCTCTGACTAATCTCTTACAAAAAGATGTCCTTTTTGTCTTTCATGATGATTGTGTAGAAGCATTTGAAATACTTAAGAAAGCCTTGATTTCTGCACCTATTGTCCAGCCACCTGATTGGAATTTACCCTTTGAAATTATGTGTGATGCTAGTGATTATGCTGTAGGTGCTGTTCTAGGACAAAGAGTTGATAAGAAATTAAATGTTATCCAATATGCTAGTAAAATTCTAAACAGTGCCCAGAGAAATTATGCTACTACTGAAAAAGAATTTTTAGCAGTTGTATTTGCTTGTGATAAGTTCCGACCATATATTGTTGATTCTAAAGTAACTGTTCACACTGATCATGCTGCTATTAAATACCTTATGGAAAAGAAAGATGCGAAACCTAGACTTGTTAGATGGGTTCTCTTGCTATAAGAATTTGATTTGCATATTATTGATAGAAAGGGAGTCGAGAACCCCTTTGCACACAACTTGTCTATGTTAGAAAATGTTCTTGATGACCCACTCCCTATTGATGATAGTTTTCCTAATGAACAATTAGCTGTCATAAATGCTTCTCGTACTGCTCCATGGTATGCTGATTATGCTAATGACATTGTTTGTAAATTTATACCACCTAGTTTCACATACCAGCAAAAGAAAAGGTTTTTCTATGATTTGAGACATTACTTCTGGGATGACCCACACCTTTATAAATAAGGAGTAGATGGTGTTATTAGATGTTGTGTACCTGAGCATGAATAGGAACAGATCCTACGCAAGTGTCACTCCGAGGCTTATGGAGGACACCACGCTGGACATAGAACTGCACATAAGGTATTACAATCCGGTTTTTATTGGCCTACTCTTTTCAAAGATGCCCGTAAGTTTGTCTTATCTTGTGATGAATGTCAAAGAATTGGTAATATTAGTAGACGTCAAGAAATGCCTATGAACTATTCGCTTGTTATTGAACCATTTGATGTTTGTGGCTTTCATTATATGGGACCTTTTCCTTCCTCTAATGGGTATACACATATTTTAGTTGCTGTTGATTACGTTACTAAGTGGGTAGAAGCTATTCCAACTAGTAGTGCTAATCATAACACCTCTATTAGGATGCTTGAAGAAGTTATTTTTCCGAGGTTTGGAGTCCCTAGATACTTAATGACTGATGGTGGTTCACATTTTATTCATGGTGCTTCTCGTAAAATGCATGCTAAATATGATGTTAATCATAGAATTGCATCTCCATACCACCCACAATCTGGTGGGAAAGTAGAACTAAGTAATAGAGAGATTAAATTAATTTTGCAAAAGAATGTTAATAGATCTAGAAAGAATTGGTCCAAGAAGCTTGATGATGCATTATGGGCCTATAGAACTGCATATAAAAATCCTATGGGTATGTCTCCGTATAAAATGGTTTATGGAAAAGCATGTCACTTACCTCTCGAACTAGAACATAAGGCATATTGGGCCATTAAAGAGCTCAATTATGATTTCAAACTTGCCGGTGAGAAGAGACTATTTGACATTAGCTCACTTGATGAGTGGAGAACCCAGGCCTATGAGAATGCCAAAATGTTTAAAGAAAAAGTTAAAAGATGGCATGACAAAAGGATACAAAAGCGTGAGTTTAATGTAGGTGATTATGTTCTGCTATACAACTTTCGTTTAAGATTTTTTGCAGGAAAACTCCTCTCTAAATGGGAAGGTCCTTACGTTATCGAGGAGGTCTATCGTTCTGGTGCCATAAAAATCAACAACTTCGAAGGCACAAATCCAAAGGTGGTGAACGGTCAAAGAATCAAACATTATATCTCAGGTAATCCCATAAATGTTGAAAACAATGTTATTCACACCATAACCCCGGAGGAGTACATAAGGGACACTTTCAAGAATGTTTCAGACTACAAAAAGGAATAGGTATGTGGTACGGTAGGTAAACCGACTCCAAAAGATTTCTGATTGCAATTTTTCTCCGTTTTGGAATATTTAAGGAAATAGGAAAATAAGAAGTAGTCCGAAAGGGACACGAGGCATCCACGAGGGTGGAGGGCATGTGACACCCCAAAATTTTGACCTTGTTTTATTTATTAAAATGTTGCCAGGAAATAAAACTTTTCCATTTGTCAAGATTTACCCTTTTGTTAGTGTGAATTTTTACTTCAAGTGGAAAAACCTTCAAAGAGGATTGTTGGACTTGAATACTCTCTATGATAAAACAAATTCTTTATCAGTGGTTTTAAATTTGCAAGAATTGTGTTCTCAGAGCTTTATTCTTATAAAAGGATTTCTTTTGCATTGGGAGCCTGTTTTGCACTACAACCACTTGACCAATGCATTTAAAATTTCCACCATTTGGGGATGTCATGTGATGGTTCCACATCACTTTTATGCAAAAATACCTTCTGGCCATTGGAGATTTTGAGCTCTACACCAACTTTTCCAATCTGGTCCAGTAGGCACTTTTGCACTACAACCCATTTAAATATTTCTTTAAAAATTCTTCCAAGTGTTTGGAGATGTCAGTGGATGCATACAATTCATCTTCAAGCAAAAACCCAGTGATGTTCTTTGAAAAATTTGAGTGGATCAACCTCTTTTGCATTCGGGTCCAATTTGGTGACTTGTACCGCAACCTTATTTTGCTTTGCTCTAGTAACCCTGAGCTTTTTCCTACTTGTAGCCCTCCCTTCAAAACCCTCAGGTCCAGGGGAGTGCACTCATTAGAGGTTTTTAAGTGCATGCTTTAAACCCTTTTGCTTTCTGTCCAAAACTGGAGTTTTGCAAAACTTGCACTAACAAGTTTCTGGTTTTGCCCAAGTGATCTTACCACCATCTCCTGCATCTAAAGAAACCCTGATCTGGAGACTTTGGCCACTCCAAGAGTTGCCTAAGTGCATTTGGCATTCTGTCGAACACCTGGTGTGCACAGTCTGTTTTGGCATGAGTTCTTTGTTTGCACTGTGAACTTGCTCCAATGACCCAGCAACCATGTCCACTGAGCGCCTTGCTACCCCTACCTCCATCCTGTGCAGTGCCAGCTCCACCCTCGCGCTCTAGACCGCACTGGCATTTCGTCGAGCAGATGCCGTGCGTGCTCTGGGCGCGCCCAGAGCGCACGTTTTGCACGCGCGCGCACTGAGCCGACACGCCGCACTCGACGCGACCCGTCCCTGGCCCCTACTGCATCACTGAACCGCGCACTAGCCCGCTCCCTGCTCCACGGCATCTCTAGCGCCCTGCAGCGCCGCTGGCAGCGCCCTTGGCGGCACGCCGGCGTCGGCAGCGGCCTCTGCCATGTTCGGCACCGCCCCAACCACACCAGCGCGCCGGCTGCCCCTGGGAATAGCTCGATCTTATCCCGAAGCTCGTCGGAACGCGTTCATCACCGCCACGACGCCCTACAGCTACAGAAACGGCTGTCGCCGGCGATCTTATCTTCTGCCGCCGCGGTCCAACCTCGAGCACCTATTTAAAGGGTCCCCGAACTCGTTCAAGACTTCAGGCGACATCAGCCTCTCCCCGTAGAGCTTCCCAAGCAGTGGATCGACCCGTAGTGGCCATCTTCCTCAACTCCGGCCAGTTCGGCCGCCGCTAAGCTCCGGTGCGATTCGTCGCAGCCAGCCACCCTTTCGCCCAACCAACGCCACCAGTAGTTTCCTCTAGTCCATGCGGAGCTGCCCAACTACCCAAGCTCGATCGGAGATCACCGGAGCCCAAAAATCACTTCACCACCGTAGCCCCCTCCGCCGCGGAGCTCGCCGCCGGCGACTCCTTCCACCTCCGACGACCTAACAACCACCTAGAGGACCGCCTCGGTCTGGCCATTCCATCCCCGCCTTTGGATGCCAGTGAGGCGCTGCCGTTCGTCGACGGCGATCGCCGGAGCCCCGCTCCCGTCGGGCAGAAGAGAGGAGAGGGAGGGAAGAACGGTCAAACCTGACCAGTGGGCCCTCTGGACCCACTGTCAGTGACCCGCGCGGACGTCCTCTCTCTATTTAAGTGAAGGCGCATAACTCCCGAGTGCGTCTCCTCTGCTGCGAAAGCGCATTTCTTCTGAATCATTTTCTTTTCTGGTTTTATTTAAAAACAGAGTTTTGACCAGACTTTGACCAGCTATAACTTTTAAAATAAAACTCCAAATGAGTTGATTCTTTTTCCTACCTCTCTCAATTTTCATCTAGTTTATTTTAAGATTTATTTAAAAAATATTTGAGGCAAATTTTGGTACTGTGTTTGAAATATTTGTTATTTGGATATTTTGCAAATAGGATTTGGAGAAAAGGGAAAGCTTCCAAAAAGTGCATCCTTTGCATACTCTTGAAGGCAAGCATTTCTAGACTCTGGCATAATATTTTGTTGTGGTGTTTTGATACGACTACAACACCCTTTGACTTGGAGTATGCGTTGTCTTTATGTAACGATAAAGTCTCGTACATGAGTACACTTTGGAGTTGTTTTGTGGTCAGCAATGGATACACTAGTGATTTGGAGCATCCTCGTGAGCTCCTCAGGCATACCGGAAGGAAGCCGGGAAAGTCGTGGTCTTGGGTACACACGAGTCTGTCCCTAGTCCCTCGTCGAGACGAGTATGTCCGGTATGGCATGGTGAGGCTTGAGGAGTGGTGATTTATTTCATAAATGGTAATATTGTTGGAGGATGCTTGGACCACCTGAGTCGGTCGTAGATCGAGTCTTGATCAGTAGCTTCCTTATTTGTTGGTACCACCCCTTGTCCCTGTCATAGACGGGGTATGGTTCAGTAGGTTGTCAACCCCTTACCAAAGCACACACCGTACAGAGAGGCCATGGTGGAAGATACCGGGTGCATCCGGTAGGCAGGCCACCTGGTCCCGGGGCATGGGTGTTTCCGGTTGGGACCGAGAGGGGGGGCACCCCCTTAGAGCGCGTGAATAGAAATTTTGATCCCATGCTACGTCGAGGTTGTAGCCTCCCCACTTAGAGTTTTGCTTGGCAGGTGTCGTGGGTGATTCCAGACACCGGTGAGTTAAGCTGGTGTGTGCAGGTCAGGCGTGTTTTCAATTAAAAGACCGTAGACGGATTTAGTCCCGATGGACTAAGTAAACCCGTTACTCATGGAAAAATGGTACTCCCTCTGCAGAGGATATATCCTGTTGGATAGTCATGTTCTTGAGTAAGGACCACAGTCTGAGTTGAATATAGTAACGGTATTCGGATGGAGACCGATTTAACTAGAACTCAGTGACGGTTTTCGGATGGAGATACAACTTGACCAGACCAAATTATCGGTTTTCGGATGGAGAAACGACGGAACTACATATTGTTTATGATTGTGGCACATATGGATTGTGATCTTTATTATTTTGGACTAACCATTTATATTATGTATTTTATTGAGTATCCCTGGGATGGTTCTACCTCCTGGATATTCGTTGTGATTATTCTCTTATAAGCCCTTTCTGTGGTGTCGCTCAGACGCCCGACTGTGGCATGTTTGTTATTTTCTTTTATTTATAAGCCCTTTATGTGGTGTCGCCCCGACGCCCGACTACGGCATTATTATTCTTGCAGTTTCCTCTCGAGGAGTCATTCAGACCCTCTTTTGGCACCAGTATTACTATTCTTGCAGTTTCCTCTCGAGGAGTCATACAGACCCTCGTTTGGCACCCAGTATTTTACTTTGGTTTATTTTTAACCACATGTGTGCATCATGGTTTTTCGTATATTTCGTGACAGACGTGTGATCACATAATAATCCGGAGCATGTTTGATATATTATACCCGTGTTCTTAATGTTTGCGAGTACATTCAAACGTACTCACTGGCTTGTCCCTGGCTATTGTCTTGGCCAGATTCCCTGCTGGGAGATAAGCATCGCGGTGACAACCTCGGAGCCTACGTGTTGGCATTTGCAGCCTCGCGAAGATAGGAGTTATCCTGGTCAGCTGTTCTTGTGGGAAATGGAGTCCCATAGACGCAGATGTATCCAACCGCTTCCGCCCTCAACCACTAGAAACCAAATGTTGTACTCCTAGGCCACAATGGTCTTGTACTACATAATTTTTGTACTTGCTTGGAATTCTTGTATCAAGTTGGTACCTCATCAGCTAACAGTAATCCTGGGGCTGGTGAGCACACAGGCCGTTTTTCTGGGAATTTATATCCCGAAAATCCGGTCGTGACAAGGCACGTCCTACCCCCCTGGGCACGCCCCTGCCTCCTGGGCACCTCGTGTGCCCTCCGGACTCGGTTTTCTTGCACGATACTTCTTTTGGTCGGTAAAAATTCTTTATATAATCTCCGAAGGTTTTGACCACTGCACCACGACAAAATCCTTTGTTTTTGTTTTGAATCGTTTGTGCCGCAGATTAGAGCAATATGCCGTTCCAGGATTCGGAGGGAGAAAGCTATGTGGCTGATTACCTTGCAGAACCTAATGTCTATGGGGACTTGGAGCATTGTGGTTGGACCACGGAGGAAGAAGAAGACTATGATCCTAGGGGAAAGGAGGAGACGAGCTCAGATGAAGATGAAGTCCCATTACCTCAACCTAGGGACATGCATGTGGAGTTCAAAAGGTCAAGCCTCCCTGATAGGGCAAAGAAACCTAATATCGAGTTTATCCCTTTTCGCCTCTTGCAGGAGAACAAGCAAAAATTATGCAAAAAGATATTAAGCCTTGAGCAGGAGATCGATGACCTAAGGGAGCAGAATTCTATCCTCAAGCGCAAATTAAGGAAGAAGCCTACGTCATCAACAATTCCATCATCACCACCTCCGAAGAAAGAGACATAAATACATGGGTATGGGCACTCCCGTTGGCAACTGCCAAGCTTGGGGGAGGTGCCCCGGTATCGTATCACCATCACACTTCTATCTTTACCATTTTTCTTAGTTTGATCCTTTTGGTTATATCTTGATCTAGTAGAATAAAGTTTAGTATGATCTAGCTTTGAGTTTTTGTGTTGATCCTTATCTATGTAATCGAGTCCGTGAGCTATGTATAATAAAGATTAGTCTTGAGTCGAGGGCTTGGTTATCTTGCTATGATCTTGAGGGAAAAAAGAAAAAAAGAAAGAATAAAAAGAAATAAAGAGATCATATTGATCTTATGGAGAGTAATGACTTCACATATAAAGAGTATGATGAATAAAAGTTGTTCAGAGTTGACAAACATAGTTTTGGTCATCGTTGCAATTAATAGGAAGTAATAAAGAAAGAGAGGTTTTCACATATAAATATACTATCTTGGACATCTTTTATAATTGTGAGCACTCATTAAAATATGACATGCCAAAAAGTTGATGTTGGACAAGGAAGACAACATAATGGGTTTTGTTTTCTTATATCCGAAATAAATTATATTGTCATGGATCATCCAACATGTTGAGCTTGCCTTTCCCCCTCATGCTAGCCAAATTCTTTGCACCAAGTCGAGATACTACTTGTGCTTCCAAATATCCTTAAAACCAGTTTTGCCATGAGAGTCCACCATATCTACCAATGGATTGAATAAGATCCTTCAAGTAAGTTGTCATTGTTGCAAGCAATAAAAATTGCTCTCTAAATGTGTATGATCTATTAGTGTGGAGAAAATAAGCTTTATACGAGCTTGTGATATGGAATAAATAAAAGCGACGGACTGCATAATAAAGGTCCCTATCACAAGTGGCAATATAAAGTGACGTTGTTTTGCATTAAGATTTTGTGCATCCAACCATAAAAGCACATGACAACCTCTGCTTGCTTCTGCGAAGGGCCTATCTTTTATTTTTGTCTTATGCCTTATACAAGAGTCATGGTGATCTTCACCTTTCCTTTTTACACATTATCCTTTGGCAAGCTCTGTGTGTTGGAAAGATCCTGATATATATATCCAATTGGATGTGGGTTTGCATAAAGCATTATTGTTGACGTTGCCCTTGAGGTAAAAGGTTGGGAGGCAAAACTATAAGCCCCTATCTTTCTTTGTGTCCGATTAAAACTTCATACCCATAAGTATTGCGCGAGTGTTAGCAATTGTGAAAGACTAAATGATAGTTGAGTATGTGGACTTGCTGAAAAGCTCTTATATTGAATCTTTTCGATGTTATGATAAATTGCAATTGCTTCAATGACTGAGATTATAGTTTACTAGTTTCTTAATGAAGTTTCTTATTCATGCTTTACATTGTGAATAGATTGTTACTTCAGCATAAGAAATCATATGACAATATATATATATATGTTGCTATTCTAAGAATGATCATGATGCCCTCATGTCCGTATTTTATTTTATCGACACCTCTATCTCTAAAACACGTGGACATATTTTTCGATATCGGCTTCCGCTTGAGGACAAGCGAGGTCTAAGCTTGGGGGAGTTGATACGTCCATTTTGCATCATGTTTTTATATCGATATTTATTGCATTATGGGCAGTTATTACACATTATGTCACAATACTTATGCCTTTTCTCTCTTATTTTACAAGGTTTACATGAAGAGGGAGAATGCCGGCGGCTGGAATTCTGGGCTGGAAAGGAGCAAATATTAGAGACCTATTCTCCAAAAGTCCTGAAACTCCACGAAAGTTAGATTTGGAATATATTAAAAATATTGGGCAAAGAAAGCACCAGGGGGGGCCACCCACCGTCCACGAGGGTGGAGGGCACGCCCCCTGCCTCGTGGGCCACCTGGAAGCCCCCCGACGCCCATCTTCTAGTATAAGGTGTCTTTGCCCTGGAAAAATCTGGAGGAAGCTTTCGGGACGAAGCGCCGCCGTGTCTATGCGGAACCTTGGCGGAAACAATCTAGGGCTCCGGCAGAGCTGTTCTGCCGGGGAAACATCCCCCCTCCCCCCCGAGAGGGGGAACTCGTCACCAACGTCATCACCGTCGATCCTCTCATCGGGAGGGGGTCAATCTCCATCTACATCTTCACCAGCACCATCTCCTCTCAAACCCTATTTCATCTCTTGTATCTGATCTTTGTCTCAAAACCTCAGATTGGTACCTGTGGGTTGTTAGTAGTGTTGATTACTCCTTGTAGTTGATGCTAGTTGGTTTATTTGGTGGAAGCTTATATGTTCAGATCCTTTATGCACATCAATACCCCTCTGATTATGGACATGAATATGATTTGTGAGTAGTTACGTTTGTTCCTGAGGACATGGGATAAGTCTTGTTATAAGTAGTCATGTGAATTTGGTATTCGTTCGATATTTTGATGAGATGTATGTTGTCTTTCCTCTAGTGGTGTTATGTGAACGTCGACTACAAGACACTTCACCATTGTTTTGGCCTAGGGGAAGGCATTGGGAAGTAATAAGTAGATGATGGGTTGCTAGAGTGACAGAAGCTTAAACCCTAGTTTATGTGTTGCTTCGTAAGGGGCTGATTTGGATCCATATGTTTCATGCGATGGTTAGGTTTACCTTAATTCTTCTTTCATAGTTGCGGATGCTTGCGAGGGGGGTTAATATAAGTGGGATGCACCTCCAAGGAAGGGCAGTACCCAAGCACCAGTCCACCCACATATCAAATTATCAAAGTAACGAACGTGAACCATATCAGCATGATGAAAACTAACTTGACGATAATTCCCATGTTTCCTCGAGAGTGCTTTCCTTTATATAAGAGTTTGTCCAGGCTTGTCCTTTGCTACAAAAAGGATTGGGCCACCTTGTTGCACCTTGCTTAGTTTTGTTACTTGTTACCCGTTATGAATTACCTTATCACAAAACTATCTTTTACCGATAATTTCAGTGCTTGCAGGAATACCTTACTGAAAACTGCTTGTCATTTCCTTCTGCTCCTCATTGGGTTCGACACTCTTACTTATCGAAAGGACTACGATAGATCCCCTATACTTCTGGGTCATCATAACCCGCTGGCAGGGCATGCCCCACAAGGACATCACAAAGGACTTCACATGCCGCAACCGGGCATGATTGCTTGTGCCGCCTTGCTGGTGTGCATTTCTGGCGATGAAACCCTAGCAGAGCAATAAATTTCTTGAATATTGCACGCATGCCCCAAAAATGCGGGGGCATGGCATGTGTCATCCAGTTGCCCCCTTTGAGAGCACGAGAAGTTATAAGTCTCCAACGTATCTATAATTTTTTATTGTTCCATGCTGTTATATTATCAATCTTGGATGTTTTATAATCATTTTGTAGTCATTTTATATCATTTTTTGGTACTAACCTATTGACATAGTGCCAACTGTCAGTTGTTGTTTTTTCCATGTTTTTTACATCGCAGAAAATCAATATCAGACGGAGTCCAAATGCCACGAAACTCCACGGAGAATTTTTATGGGCCAGAAGGAACACAACGGGCCCTGGCTACGCCTGGGGGTGCCCTGAGGGGGGCACAACCCACCAGGTCGTGCCAGGAGGCCCAGGCGCGCCCTGGTGGGTTGTGCCCACCTCGGGTGCCCCCGGACCACCTCTTTGCTCTATAAATACCCCAATATTCCAGAAACCCTAAAGGGATCAACGAAATATTCATCCAGCCGCCGCAGAGTCCAGAACCATCAGATCCAATCTAGACACCATCTCGGATGGGGTTCACCACCTCCATTGGTGCCTCTCCGATGATGCGTGAATATTTCTTTGTAGACCTTCGGGTCCGTAGTTAGTAGCTAGATGGCTTCCTCTCTCTCGCTGGATTCTCAATACAATGGCCTCTTGGAGATCCATATGATGTAACTCTTTTGTAGTGTGTTTGTTGGGATCGATGAACTTTGAGTTTCGGATCAGATCTATCTTTTTATATCCATGAAAGTTATTTGAATTTCTTTGATCTCTTATATGCATGATCTCTTATAGCCTCGTATTTCTTCTCCGATATTTGGGTTTTGTTTAGCCAACTTGATCTATTTATCTTGCAATGGGAAGAGGTGCTTTGTAGTGGGTTCGATCTCACGGTGCTTGATCCCAGTGACAGAAGGGGAACCGACACGTATGTATCGTTGCTTGAATTTCAGACCAGTTTTGGATTTACTAGAATTTAAAAACCAGGCATCGCAATGTTTTGCCGGCAATCAACGGTGCCCTGGTGTTTGAAATTCATTACCATATCTTGCATGGGACCTAAGCATGCATCCAAGGACACATATTTGATTTTTCAACCAATTTATATGCACTGGAGCATGTGCATGTAGTTCAAATTTCAATTATGCACATAAATGCATTGAAAACTCAGTTAATGCATAAAAATGTCCAAACGAACCCCGAAAAATCACAAAAATTCACACAACACTCCTGTTGTTCTATGTTGACACGAGAAAAAAAATTGAAAGCAATAAGAGGCAATGGATATCGTTTCGTACCCAAAGGTGGGACGTTCCCTACCGAAAACCATCATGTTTTTTGTGAGAAGCTCCGGTTTGTGAGAAGCATATACCCAAACCTGCCCCAAATGGGACAAAACTTGTACCACGGCATGTTGATGCCGCTCCATAATAGCATGCCAAGTTTCATGAATTTCAGACGAGTTTTGGATTAACTAGAATTTAAAACCAGGCATCGCAATGTTTTGTCGGCAATCAACGGTGCCCTGGTGTTTGAAATTCATTGCCATTTCTTGCATGGAACCTAAGGATGCACCCAAGGACACATATTTGATTTTTCAACCAATTTATATGCAGTGGAGCATGTGCATGTAGTTCAAATTTGAATTATGCACATAAATGTATTGAAAACTCTGTTCATGCATAAAAATGTCCAAACGAACCCGGAAAAATCACAAAAAATCACACAACCCTCCTGTTGTTCTATGTTGACACGAGAAAAAAATTTGAAAGCAATAAGAGGCAATGGATATCGTTTCGTCCCCAAAGGTGGGACGTTCACTACCGAAAACCATCATGCTTGTTGTGTGAAGCTCCGGTTTGTGACAAGCATATACCCAAAGCTGCCCCAAATGGGACAAAATTTGTACCACGGCATGTTGATGCCGCTCCATGATAGCATGCCAAGTTTCAGGAATTTCAGACCAGTTTTGGATTTACTAGAATTTAAAAACCTGGCATCGCAATGTTTTGCCGGCAATCAACGGTGCCCTGGTGTTCGAAATTCATTCCCATTTCTTGCATGGGACCTAAGCATGCACCCAAGGACACATATTTGATTTTTCAACCAATTTATATGCACTGGAGCATGTGCATGTAGTTCAAATTTGAATTATGCACATAAATGCATTGAAACTCAGTTAATGCATAAAAATGTCCGAACGAACCCCGAAAAATCACAAAAAATCACACAACCCTCCTGTTTTTCTATGTTGACACGAGAAAAAAATTGAAAGCAATAAGAGGCAATGGATATCGTTTCATCCCCAAAGGTGGGACGTTCCCTACCGAAAACCATCATGCTTGTTGTGAGATTCTCCGGTTTGTGAGAAGCATATACCCAAACCTGCCCCAAATGGGACAAAATTTGTACCACGGTATGTTGATGCCGCTCCATGATAGCATGCCAAGATTCATGAATTTCAGACGAGTTTTGGATTTACTAGAATTTAAAAACCAGGCATATCAATGTTTTACCGGCAATCAACGGTGCCCTGGTGTTTGAAATTCATTACAATATCTTGCATGGGACCTAAGCATGCACCCAAGGACACATATTTGATTTTTCAACCAATTTATATGCACTGGAGCATGTGCATGTAGTTCAAATTTCAATTATGCACATAAATGCATTGAAAACTCAGTTAATGCATAAAAATGTCCAAACGAACCCCGAAAAATCACAAAAATTCACACAACACTCCTGTTGTTCTATGTTGACACGACAAAAAAATTTGAAAGCAATAAGAGGCAATGGATATCGTTTCGTCCCCAAAGGTGGGACGTTCCCTACCGAAAACCATCATGCTTGTTGTGAGAAGCTCCGGTTTGTGAGAAGCATATACCCAAACCTGCCCCAAATGGGACAAAATTTGTACCACGGCATGTTGATGCCGCTCCATGATAGCATGCCAAGTTTCATCAATTTCAGACGAGTTTTGGATTAACTACAATATGAAAACCGGGCATCGCAATGTTTTGTCGGCAACCAATGGTGCCCTGGTGTTTGAAATTCATTGCCATTTCTTGCATGGAACCTAAGGATGCACCCAAGGACACATATTTGATTTTTCTACCAATTTATATGCATTGGAGCGTGTGCATGTAGTTCAAATTTGAATTAAGCACATAAATGCATTGAAAACTCAGTTCATGCATAAAAATGTCTAAACGATCCCCGAAAAATCACAAAAAATCACACAACCCTCCTGTTGTTCTATGTTGATACGAGAAAAAAATTTGAAAGCAATAAGAGGCAATGGATATCGTTTCGTCCCCAAAGGTGGGACGTTCCCTACCGAAAACCATCATGCTTGTTGTGAGAAGTTCCGGTTTGTGACAAGCATATACCCAAACCTGCCCCAAATGGGACAAAATTTGTACCACGGCATGTTGATGCCGCTCCATGATAGCATGCCAAGTTTCAGGAATTTCAGACCAGTTTTGGATTTACTAGAATTTAAAAACTTGGCATCGCAATGTTTTGCCGGCAATCAACGGTGCCCTGGTGTTCGAAATTCATTCCCATTTCTTGCATGGGACCTAAGCATGCACCCAAGGACACATATTTGATTTTTCAACCAATTTATATGCACTGGAGCATGTGCATGTAGTTCAAATTTAAATTATGCACATAAATGCATTGAAATTCAGTTAATGCATAAAAATGTCCGAACGAACCCCGAAGAATCACAAAAAATCACACAAGCCTCCTGGTTTTCTATGTTGACACGAGAAAAAAAATTGAAAGCAATAAGTGGCAATGGATATCGTTTCGTCCCCAAAGGTGGGACTTTCCCTACCGAAAACCATAATGCTTGTTGTGAGAATCTCCGGTTTGTGAGAAGCATATACCCAAACTGCCCCAAATGGGACAAAATTTGTACCGCGGCATGTTGATGCCGCTCCATGATAGCATGCCAAGTTTCATGAATTTCAGACGAGTTTTGGATTTACTAGAATTTAAAAACCAGGCATCTCAATGTTTTGCCGACAATCAACGGTGCCCTGGTGTTTGAAATTCATTGCCATTTCTTGCATGGAACATAAGCATGCACCCAAAGACACATATTTGTTTTTTCAACCAATTTATATGCATTGGAGCGTGTGCATGTAGTTCAAATTTGAATTATGCACATAAATGCATTGAAAACTCAGTTCATGCATAAAAATGTGCAAACGAACCCAGAAAATTAAAAAAATTCACACAACCCTCCTGTTGTTCTATGTTGACACGAGAATAAAAATTGAAAGCAATAAGAGGCAATGGATATCGTTTCGTCCCCAAAGGTGGGACGTTCCCTACTGAAAACCATCATGCTTGTTGTGAGAATCTCTGGTTTGTGAGAAGCATATACCCAAACTGCCCCAAATGGGACAAAATTTGTACCGCGGCATGTTGATGCCGCTCCATGATAGCATGCCAAGTTTCATGAATTTCAGACGAGTTTTGGATTTACTAGAATTTAAAAACCAGGCATCTCAATGTTTTGCCGACAATCAACGGTGCCCTGGCGTTTGAAATTCATTGCCATTTCTTGCATGGAACATAAGCATGCACCCAAAGACACATATTTGTTTATTCAACAAATTTATATGCATTGGAGCGTGTGCATGTAGTTCTAATTTGAATTATGCACATAAATGTATTGAAAACTCAGTTCATGCATAAAATTGTCCAAACGAACCCCGAAAAATCACAAAAAATCACACAACCCTCCTGGTGTTCTATGTTGACACAAGAAAAAATTTGAAAGCAATAAGAGGCAATGGATATCGTTTTGTCCCCAAAGGTGGAACGTTCCCTACCGAAAACCATCATGCTTGTTGTGAAAAGCTCCGGTTTGTGACAAGCATATACCCAAACCTGCCCCAAATGGGACAAAATTTGTACCACGGCATGTTGATGACGCTCCATGATAGCATGCCAAGTTTCAGGAATTTCAGACCAGTTTTGGATTACTAGAATTTAAAAACCTGGCATCGCAATGTTTTGCCGGCAATCAACGGTGCCCTGGTGTTCGAAATTCATTCCCATTTCTTGCATGGGACCTAAGCATGCACCCAAGGACACATATTTGATTTTTCAACCAATTTATATGCACTGGAGCATGTGCATGTAGTTAAAATTTGAATTATGCACATAAATGCATTGAAACTCAGTTAATGCTTAAAAATGTCCAAACGAACCCCGAAGAATCACAAAAAATCACACAAGCCTCCTGTTGTTCTATGTTGACACGAGAAAAAAAATTGAAAGCAATAAGTGGCAATGGATATCGTTTCGTCCCCAAAGGTGGGACGTTCCCTACCGAAAACTATCATGCTTGTTGTGAGAATCTCCGGTTTGTGAGAAGCATATACCCAAACTGCCCCAAATGGGACAAAATTTGTACCGCGGCATGTTGATGCCGCTCCATGATAGCATGCCAAGTTTCATGAATTTCAGACGAGTTTTGGATTTACTTTAATTTAAAAACCAGGCATCTCAACGTTTTGCCGACAATCAACGGTGCCCCGGTGTTTGAATTCATTGCCATTTCTTGCATGGAACATAAGCATGCACCCAAAGACACATATTTGTTTTTTCAACCAATTTATATGCATTGGAGCGTGTGCATGTAGTTCAAATTTGAATTATGCACATAAATGCATTGAAAACTCAGTTCATGCATAAAAATGTCCAAACGAACCCAGAAAATTAAAAAAATTCACACAACCCTCCTGTTGTTCTATGTTGACACGAGAAAAAAAATTGAAAGCAATAAGAGGCAATGGATATCGTTTCGTCCCCAAAGGTGGGACGTTCCCTACCGAAAACCATCATGCTTGTTGTGAGAATCTCTGGTTTGTGAGAAGCATATACCCAAACTGCCCCAAATGGGACAAAATTTGTACCGCGGCATGTTGATGCCGCTGCATGATAGCATGCCAAGTTTCATGAATTTCAGACGAGTTTTGGATTTACTAGAATTTAAAAACCAGGCATCTCAATGTTTTGCCGACAATCAACGGTGCCCTGGTGTTTGAAATTCATTGCCATTTCTTGCATGGAACATAAGCATGCACCCAAAGACACATATTTGTTTTTTCAACCAATTTATATGCATTGGAGCGTGTGCATGTAGTTCAAATTTGAATTATGCACATAAATGCATTGAAAACTCAGTTCATGCATAAAAATGTCCAAACGAACCCAGAAAATTAAAAAAATTCACACAACCCTCGTGTTGTTCTATGTTGACACGAGAAAAAAATTTGAAAGCAATAAGAGGCAATGGATATCGTTTCGTCCCCAAAGGTGGGACGTTCCCTACCGAAAAACATCATGCTTGTTGTGAGAAGCTCCGGTTTGTGAGAAGCATATACCCAAACCTGCCCCAAATGGGACAAAATTTGTACCACGGCATGTTTGATGCCGCTCCATGATAGCATGCCAAGTTTCATGAAAGTCAGACGAGTTTTGGATTTACTAGAAATTAAAAAACCAGGCATCTCAATGTTTTACCGGCAATCAACGGTGCCCTGGTGTTTGAAATTCATTACCATTTCTTGCATGGGACCTAAGCATGCACCCAAGGACACATATTTGATTTTTCAACCAATTTATATGCACTGGAGCATGTGCATGTAGTTCAAATTTGAATTATGCACATAAATGCATTGAATACTCAGTTAATGCATAAAAATGTCCAAACGAACCCTAGAAAATCACAAAAATTCACACAACACTCCTGTTGTTCTATGTTTACACGAGAAAAAAATTTGAAAGCAATAAGAGGCAATGGATATCGTTTCGTCCCCAAAGGTGGGACGTTCCCTACCGAAAACCATCTTGTTTGTTGTGAGAAGCTCCGGTTTGTGAGAAGCATATACCCAAACCTGCCCCAAATGGGACAAAATTTGTACCACGGCATGTTGATGCTGCCCCATGATAGCATGCCAAGTTTCATGAATTTCAGACGAGTTTTGGATTAACTAGAATTTAAAAACCAGGCATCGCAATGTTTTGTCGGCAATCAATGATGCCCTGGTGTTTGAAATTCATTGCCATTTCTTGCATGGAACCTAAGCATGCACCCAAGGAAACATATTTGATTTTTCAACCAATTTATATGCATTGGAGCGTGTGCATGTAGTTCAAATTTGAATTATGCACATAAATGCATTGAAAACTCAGTTCATGCATAAAAATGTCCAAACGAACCCCGAAAAATCACAAAAAATCACACAACCCTCCTGTTGTTCTATGTTGACACAAGAAAAAAATTTGAAAGCAATAAGTGGCAATGGATATCGTTTCGTCCCCAAAGGTGGGACGTTCCCTACCGAAAACCATCATGCTTGTTCTGAGAAGCTCCGGTTTGTGAGAAGCATATACCCAAACCTGCCCCAAATGGGACAAAAATTGTACCACGGCATGTTTGATGCCGCTCCATGATAGCATGCCAAGTTTCATGAATTTCAGACGAGTTTTGGATTTACTAGAATTTAAAAACCAGGCATCTCAATGTTTTACCGGCAATCAACGGTGCCCTGGTGTTTGAAATTCATTACCATTTCTTGCATGGGACCTAAGCATGCACCCAAGGACACATATTTGATTTTTCAACCAATTTATATGCACTGGAGCATGTGCATGTAGTTCAAATTTGAACTATGCACATAAATGCATTGAAAACTCAGTTAATGCATAAAAATGTCCAAACGAACCCCAGAAAATCACAAAAATTCACACAACACTCCTGTTGTTCTATGTTGACACGACAAAAAAATTTGAAAGCAATAAGAGGCAATGGATATCGTTTCGTCCCCAAAGGTGGGACGTTCACTACCGAAAACCATCATGCTTGTTGTGTGAAGCTCCGGTTTGTGACAAGCATATACCCAAAGCTGCCCCAAATGGGACAAAATTTGTACCACGGCATGTTGATGCCGCTCCATGATAGCATGCCAAGTTTCAGGAATTTCAGACCAGTTTTGGATTTACTAGAATTTAAAAACCTGGCATCGCAATGTTTTGCCGGCAATCAACGGTGCCCTGGTGTTCGAAATTCATTCCCATTTCTTGCATGGGACCTAAGCATGCACCCAAGGACACATATTTGATTTTTCAAGCAATTTATATGCACTGGAGCATGTGCATGTAGTTCAAATTTGAATTATGCACATAAATGCATTGAAACTCAGTTAATGCATAAAAATGTCCGAACGAACCCCGAAAAATCAAAAAATATCACACAACCCTCCTGTTTTTCTATGTTGACACGAGAAAAAAATTGAAAGCAATAAGAGGCAAGGGATATCGTTTCGTCCCCAAAGGTGGGACGTTCCCTACCGAATACCATCATGCTTGTTCTGAGAAGCTCCGGTTTGTGAGAAGCATATACCCAAACCTGCCCCAAATGGGACAAAATTTGTACCACGGTATGTTGATGCCGCTCCATGATAGCATGCCAAGATTCATGAATTTCAGACGAGTTTTGGATTTACTAGAATTTAAAAACCAGGCATATCAATGTTTTACCGGCAATCAACGGTGCCCTGGTGTTTGAAATTCATTACAATATCTTGCATGGGACCTAAGCATGCACCCAAGGACACATATTTGATTTTTCAACCAATTTATATGCACTAGAGCATGTGCATGTAGTTCAAATTTGAATTATGCACATAAATGCATTGAAAACTCAGTTAATGCATAAAAATGTCCAAACGAACCCCGAAAAATCACAAAAATTCACACAACACTCCTGTTGTTCTATGTTGACACGACAAAAAAATTTGAAAGCAATAAGAGGCAATGGATATCGTTTCGTCCCCAAAGGTGGGACGTTCCCTACCGAAAACCATCATGCTTGTTGTGAGAAGCTCCGGTTTGTGAGAAGCATATACCCAAACCTGCCCCAAATGGGACAAAATTTGTACCACGGCATGTTGATGCCGCTCCATGATAGCATGCCAAGTTTCATCAATTTCAGACGAGTTTTGGATTAACTACAATATGAAAACCGGGCATCGCAATGTTTTGTCGGCAACCAATGGTGCCCTGGTGTTTGAAATTCATTGCCATTTCTTGCATGGAACCTAAGGATGCACCCAAGGACACATATTTGATTTTTCTACCAATTTATATGCATTGGAGCGTGTGCATGTAGTTCAAATTTGAATTAAGCACATAAATGCATTGAAAACTCAGTTCATGCATAAAAATGTCTAAACGATCCCCGAAAAATCACAAAAAATCACACAACCCTCCTGTTGTTCTATGTTGATACGAGAAAAAAATTTGAAAGCAATAAGAGGCAATGGATATCGTTTCGTCCCCAAAGGTGGGACGTTCCCTACCGAAAACCATCATGCTTGTTGTGAGAAGTTCCGGTTTGTGACAAGCATATACCCAAACCTGCCCCAAATGGGACAAAATTTGTACCACGGCATGTTGATGCCGCTCCATGATAGCATGCCAAGTTTCAGGAATTTCAGACCAGTTTTGGATTTACTAGAATTTAAAAACTTGGCATCGCAATGTTTTGCCGGCAATCAACGGTGCCCTGGTGTTCGAAATTCATTCCCATTTCTTGCATGGGACCTAAGCATGCACCCAAGGACACATATTTGATTTTTCAACCAATTTATATGCACTGGAGCATGTGCATGTAGTTCAAATTTAAATTATGCACATAAATGCATTGAAACTCAGTTAATGCATAAAAATGTCCGAACGAACCCCGAAGAATCACAAAAAATCACACAAGCCTCCTGGTTTTCTATGTTGACACGAGAAAAAAAATTGAAAGCAATAAGTGGCAATGGATATCGTTTCGTCCCCAAAGGTGGGACTTTCCCTACCGAAAACCATAATGCTTGTTGTGAGAATCTCCGGTTTGTGAGAAGCATATACCCAAACTGCCCCAAATGGGACAAAATTTGTACCGCGGCATGTTGATGCCGCTCCATGATAGCATGCCAAGTTTCATGAATTTCAGACGAGTTTTGGATTTACTAGAATTTAAAAACCAGGCATCTCAATGTTTTGCCGACAATCAACGGTGCCCTGGTGTTTGAAATTCATTGCCATTTCTTGCATGGAACATAAGCATGCACCCAAAGACACATATTTGTTTTTTCAACCAATTTATATGCATTGGAGCGTGTGCATGTAGTTCAAATTTGAATTATGCACATAAATGCATTGAAAACTCAGTTCATGCATAAAAATGTGCAAACGAACCCAGAAAATTAAAAAAATTCACACAACCCTCCTGTTGTTCTATGTTGACACGAGAATAAAAATTGAAAGCAATAAGAGGCAATGGATATCGTTTCGTCCCCAAAGGTGGGACGTTCCCTACCGAAAACCATCATGCTTGTTGTGAGAATCTCTGGTTTGTGAGAAGCATATACCCAAACTGCCCCAAATGGGACAAAATTTGTACCGCGGCATGTTGATGCCGCTCCATGATAGCATGCCAAGTTTCATGAATTTCAGACGAGTTTTGGATTTACTAGAATTTAAAAACCAGGCATCTCAATGTTTTGCCGACAATCAACGGTGCCCTGGCGTTTGAAATTCATTGCCATTTCTTGCATGGAACATAAGCATGCACCCAAAGACACATATTTGTTTATTCAACCAATTTATATGCATTGGAGCGTGTGCATGTAGTTCTAATTTGAATTATGCACATAAATGTATTGAAAACTCAGTTCATGCATAAAATTGTCCAAACGAACCCCGAAAAATCACAAAAAATCACACAACCCTCCTGGTGTTCTATGTTGACACAAGAAAAAAATTTGAAAGCAATAAGAGGCAATGGATATCGTTTTGTCCCCAAAGGTGGAACGTTCCCTACCGAAAACCATCATGCTTGTTGTGAAAAGCTCCGGTTTGTGACAAACATATACCCAAACCTGCCCCAAATGGGACAAAATTTGTACCACGGCATGTTGATGACGCTCCATGATAGCATGCCAAGTTTCAGGAATTTCAGACCAGTTTTGGATTACTAGAATTTAAAAACCTGGCATCGCAATGTTTTGCCGGCAATCAACGGTGCCCTGGTGTTCGAAATTCATTCCCATTTCTTGCATGGGACCTAAGCATGCACCCAAGGACACATATTTGATTTTTCAACCAATTTATATGCACTGGAGCATGTGCATGTAGTTAAAATTTGAATTATGCACATAAATGCATTGAAACTCAGTTAATGCTTAAAAATGTCCAAACGAACCCCGAAGAATCACAAAAAATCACACAAGCCTCCTGTTGTTCTATGTTGACACGAGAAAAAAAATTGAAAGCAATAAGTGGCAATGGATATCGTTTCGTCCCCAAAGGTGGGACGTTCCCTACCGAAAACTATCATGCTTGTTGTGAGAATCTCCGGTTTGTGAGAAGCATATACCCAAACTGCCCCAAATGGGACAAAATTTGTACCGCGGCATGTTGATGCCGCTCCATGATAGCATGCCAAGTTTCATGAATTTCAGACGAGTTTTGGATTTACTTTAATTTAAAAACCAGGCATCTCAATGTTTTGCCGACAATCAACAGTGCCCTGGTGTTTGAATTCATTGCCATTTCTTGCATGGAACATAAGCATGCACCCAAAGACACATATTTGTTTTTTCAACCAATTTATATGCATTGGAGCGTGTGCATGTAGTTCAAATTTGAATTATGCACATAAATGCATTGAAAACTCAGTTCATGCATAAAAATGTCCAAACGAACCCAGAAAATTAAAAAAATTCACACAACCCTCCTGTTGTTCTATGTTGACACGAGAAAAAAAATTGAAAGCAATAAGAGGCAATGGATATCGTTTCGTCCCCAAAGGTGGGACGTTCCCTACCGAAAACCATCATGCTTGTTGTGAGAATCTCTGGTTTGTGAGAAGCATATACCCAAACTGCCCCAAATGGGACAAAATTTGTACCGCGGCATGTTGATGCCGCTGCATGATAGCATGCCAAGTTTCATGAATTTCAGACGAGTTTTGGATTTACTAGAATTTAAAAACCAGGCATCTCAATGTTTTGCCGACAATCAACGGTGCCCTGGTGTTTGAAATTCATTGCCATTTCTTGCATGGAACATAAGCATGCACCCAAAGACACATATTTGTTTTTTCAACCAATTTATATGCATTGGAGCGTGTGCATGTAGTTCAAATTTGAATTATGCACATAAATGCATTGAAAACTCAGTTCATGCATAAAAATGTCCAAACGAACCCAGAAAATTAAAAAAATTCACACAACCCTCGTGTTGTTCTATGTTGACACGAGAAAAAAATTTGAAAGCAATAAGAGGCAATGGATATCGTTTCGTCCCCAAAGGTGGGACGTTCCCTACCGAAAAACATCATGCTTGTTGTGAGAAGCTCCGGTTTGTGAGAAGCATATACCCAAACCTGCCCCAAATGGGACAAAATTTGTACCACGGCATGTTTGATGCCGCTCCATGATAGCATGCCAAGTTTCATGAAAGTCAGACGAGTTTTGGATTTACTAGAAATTAAAAAACCAGGCATCTCAATGTTTTACCGGCAATCAACGGTGCCCTGGTGTTTGAAATTCATTACCATTTCTTGCATGGGACCTAAGCATGCACCCAAGGACACATATTTGATTTTTCAACCAATTTATATGCACTGGAGCATGTGCATGTAGTTCAAATTTGAATTATGCACATAAATGCATTGAATACTCAGTTAATGCATAAAAATGTCCAAACGAACCCTAGAAAATCACAAAAATTCACACAACACTCCTGTTGTTCTATGTTTACACGAGAAAAAAATTTGAAAGCAATAAGAGGCAATGGATATCGTTTCGTCCCCAAAGGTGGGACGTTCCCTACCGAAAACCATCTTGTTTGTTGTGAGAAGCTCCGGTTTGTGAGAAGCATATACCCAAACCTGCCCCAAATGGGACAAAATTTGTACCACGGCATGTTGATGCTGCCCCATGATAGCATGCCAAGTTTCATGAATTTCAGACGAGTTTTGGATTAACTAGAATTTAAAAACCAGGCATCGCAATGTTTTGTCGGCAATCAATGATGCCCTGGTGTTTGAAATTCATTGCCATTTCTTGCATGGAACCTAAGCATGCACCCAAGGAAACATATTTGATTTTTCAACCAATTTATATGCATTGGAGCGTGTGCATGTAGTTCAAATTTGAATTATGCACATAAATGCATTGAAAACTCAGTTCATGCATAAAAATGTCCAAACGAACCCCGAAAAATCACAAAAAATCACACAACCCTCCTGTTGTTCTATGTTGACACAAGAAAAAAATTTGAAAGCAATAAGTGGCAATGGATATCGTTTCGTCCCCAAAGGTGGGACGTTCCCTACCGAAAACCATCATGCTTGTTCTGAGAAGCTCCGGTTTGTGAGAAGCATATACCCAAACCTGCCCCAAATGGGACAAAAATTGTACCACGGCATGTTTGATGCCGCTCCATGATAGCATGCCAAGTTTCATGAATTTCAGACGAGTTTTGGATTTACTAGAATTTAAAAACCAGGCATCTCAATGTTTTACCGGCAATCAACGGTGCCCTGGTGTTTGAAATTCATTACCATTTCTTGCATGGGACCTAAGCATGCACCCAAGGACACATATTTGATTTCTCAACCAATTTATATGCACTGGAGCATGTGCATGTAGTTCAAATTTGAACTATGCACATAAATGCATTGAAAACTCAGTTAATGCATAAAAATGTCCAAACGAACCCCAGAAAATCACAAAAATTCACACAACACTCCTGTTGTTCTATGTTGACACGACAAAAAAATTTGAAAGCAATAAGAGGCAATGGATATCGTTTCGTCCCCAAAGGTGGGACGTTCCCTACCGAAAACCATCATGTTTGTTGTGAGAAGCTCCGGTTTTGAGAAGCATATACCCAAAGCTGCCCCAAATGGGACAAAATTTGTACCACGGCATGTTGATGCTGCCCATGATAGCACGCCAAGTTTCATGAATTTCAGACGAGTTTGGGATTAACTAGAATTTAAAAACCAGGCATCGCAATGTTTTGTCGGCAATCAACGGTGCCCTGGTGTTTGAAATTCATTGCCATTTCTTGCATGGAACCTAAGCATGCACCCAAGGAAACATATTTGATTTTTCAAGCAATTTATATGCATTGGAGCATGTGCATGTAGTTCAAATTTGAATTATGCACATAAATGCATTGAAAACTCAGTTCATGCATAATAATATCCAAACGAACCCCGAAAAATCAAAAAATATCACACAACCCTCCTGTTGTTCTATGTTGACACAAGAAAAAAAATTGAAAGCAATAAGTGGCAAGGGATATCATTTCCTCCCCAAAGGTGGGACGTTCCCTACCGAATACCATCATGCTTGTTCTGAGAAGCTCCGGTTTGTGAGAAGCATATACCCAAACCTGCCCCAAATGGGACAAAATTTCTACCACGGCATGTTTGATGCCGCTCCATGATAGCATGCCAAGTTTCATGAATTTCAGACGAGTTTTGGATTTACTAGAAATTAAAAAACCAGGCATCTCAATGATTTACCGGCAATCAACGGTGCCCTGGTGTTTGAAATTCATTACCATTTCTTGCATGGGACCTAAGCATGCACCCAAGGACACATATTTGATTTTTCAACCAATTTATATGCACTAGAGCATGTGCATGTAGTTCAAATTTGAATTATGCACATAAATGCATTGAAAACTCAGTTAATGCATAAAAATGTCCAAACGAACCCCGAAAAATCACAAAAATTCACACAACACTCCTGTTGTTCTATGTTGACACGAGAAAAAAAATTGAAAGCAATAAGAGGCAATGGATATCGTTTCGTCCACAAAGGTGGGACGTTCCCTACCGAAAACCATCATGCTTGTTGTGAGATTCTCCGGTTTGTGAGAAGCATATACCCAAACCTGCCCCAAATGGGACAAAATTTGTACCACGGTATGTTGATGCCGCTCCATGATAGCATGCCAAGTTTCATGAATTTCAGACGAGTTTTGGATTTACTAGAATTTAAAAACCAGGATCGCAATGTTTTGCCGGCACTCAACGGCGCCCTGGTGTTTGAAATTCATTCTCATTTCTTGCATGAGACCTAAGCATGCACCCAAGGACACATATTTGATTTTTCAACCAATTTATATGCACTGGAGCATGTGCATGTAGTTCAACTTTGAATTGTTCACCTGAAATGGCTAGGATACCAATTTAATGTATAAAATGTTCAAACGACCCTGAATAATTCCAGCTCTTTTACGACACACATATAGTTGCATGTTCACTCCACATAAAAGGTCTAGCAATTCAAACACCGTCAATTGCCGATGTGACCCCATTATGTAATTCAAATTAAGATGAAAAATCAAGTAGATCGCACACAGTTTATTATCAGCAACCATGTGAGATGTACTACAAAATATCTTGGAGCATCGTCGGTGTATAGTACGCCTATGGCTTACGCGAGAAGGTGCGTTGGCTACAGTCCACAGCTGGCGTCTCAAGCACACTAGCTCGCTCCCCAAATATTATTTCACTGTTCAATCGTCGCCGGTGCAAGATGGGCACGTGGACCCGCGTCATGAGGGCAACTTTGGTGGCCCACTCCGGCGAGAGCGCGGCCGCAGCCGCCATGCGCGTGCTAGCAAGGTTCATGAGTGCGGCCGCAATTTGGGACCGAGCGGCAATGGCAGCCCAAACGGCCGCTGTTGCTTCTCAGGTGGCGGCAGCAACATCTGCCTCGGGGATAGCAACTGGCGAGAGCGGCACAGCAGCTGTCCGTTCCGTAGCGGCGGCCTTAGCCCTGATGGAGGCCGCCCACGACCATGTCAAGGCCGCCCACTCCCAGCTCCTGGCGGTCACCGCACATATCGAACGAAGCTTCTCCGACCACGGTCGGCAACCCACGGCCCAAGAGCTGGCAATCACCGAGAGCGTTCGAGCAGCCGTCCGTTCCTCTGCCGCATACCTTGTGACGACGAAGCCCGTCCAAGCCCAGACCGCGTCCGCCCACGCCCGGCTCGTGGCGGCCTTTTCCAAAGAGATGGCTGATGCGGATGGCGAGATGCTTGCCGAGTATGGTGCGATGGATGCCATGGAGCCCCTTCCCCAGGAGACCGTCGGGTGCGAGCTGGACATGGAGGCGGCGGCGCAGATCGACGAGCACCAACCGTAGTAGTACTCTTTGATTTTGTTTAATTAAGAGTGCCGGTCTTTAATTTGTTAGAGTAATGTTTAGGTCAGCTAGCTCTGTTTAATTGCTGAACTTGCTCGATTAAGAAGTGTGGGTGTGTTGTAGTCTCCTTTGTGTACCCAAATTATGCAATGGCGTGGATGGCCACTGTAACCATGGAAATTCGAACCAAAACTTTTGACGTTCAAACTCATCACACCCGGGTTAAGCTATCTGAATCGTTTCTGATGTCCACATATCGTACACAGTTCTGAATAAGGGACCGCTCTGATGACACTTTGTGCGCCAATTTTTTGGCTCCAGTGATTCCAAATTTTTGGCTTCCGCGGAAATATCTACCTCCCCGCCCCCTCCCCCTTACCAAAAGCCACATTTCCCCTCTTTCCGCCTTCCTTTCCAAGTTGAAACCTTCACTCGTTGCTTGCAGCACCGCCGCCTCCTCGCCGGCGACCCTCCTTCACGCTGCTCGGCCTCCTCTATCCAGGCAGGTAATCCACACCCGACCCCCATCCTCCTCCTCCTTCCACATCCCACATGCCCCGACCGCCGGCGCGAGCGCGACACCTTCCACCCAAATCACCAACCCTTCCACCAAAAAAGCGCCGGCCTAAGCCATGGTGCACGCAGTATAGCCAGGACCTCAAGGAGCATTTGGCAGCGGAGAAGCAAATCACGGCCGCACGCGCGGATGAGGTCGCGATGGCTGCCATTCATGCCGAGCCCCAGATCTTGAAGGAGCACCTTGCCAATTGCTAGCTACACCGGTTAAGCATGCTCAGTTTACCCGTTGCGTGTGCTGCTCTTGCCTTTCCTTCACAAATTCTAGTGAATTGTGCTATCTAATTTCACCATGCAATCTATTGCTCTAGTGTATATATTCTATATGTCGTGTAGTGTGGTGCTCACTTATTAACTGTTTTGTTAATTAGTTGTCGTCTTCAGTTAACTGTTTGGTTCAATTCTGCAAATGTGACGTTCAATTCTTCAGGCTGCAATTTTGTATTCTCTTCCATGTGAGAAATAAATCGAATTTATCGTTACAAAATTTTGGGTGCATTTTGTTATTGTATACCATGTGAGGAATAAATTGAATTTGGTTGTAGTAAATACATGAGAAACAAATACAATTGCTACAATTGGCTGCAGTTAACTGTTTGGTTAACTCTCTGATCTTCTATTAGGAGTATGTTATATTGTGCAATGTGGTGCTCAGTTAATGTTGGTTCATTTGTTGTGGTGTTTAGTTAACTGCTTGGTTCAATTCTGCAATGCGATGTCCAATTGTCGTGGGTAGAATTTTGTATTGTTGTGCATGTGTGGAATAAATCAAATTTGGCTGCACTTAACCTGATGACTAACTACCTTATATGTGTTGCAGGGAAACAATGGGAAGCATCGAGGTTTACAATCGAGGTTAGCACGTGCATGGTCCGTTGTCTAATAGCACATTATTGTGCAATTGCACGAACCATTCTAATATTTTGGTTTTTAACAGTTTGGTCTTGCACATGTAGGTCCTGCTGTCAGAGATTTTGACCCACTGTTCGACCCTTTTTGCATATGGGGAAATGAGTTGTCCATGAATATCAATCAAATCAAGAAACTCAGAAAGATTGTTAGGATAAAGAAATTAGCGACAAAAAAAACAAGATCTTTGTCTGCACAATGAAGAAGACATCAGTTCACTACAAGATGGTACTAACTATTATACCTTGCCCTTTTTAATTCCTTTGCCCCATTTCCAATATAGAGAAGATATTTATGCACATCCTTGTTTTCAGGCCTTTCCAAAGCAGTTCATTGATGATTACCTCTCAAACCACCTCTATGGTTAGGAGGCGAGGAAGGTTTTCATACAACACCCACGGTTCAATATTGAAGTGTTCCCGAAGAGGACGAAGGACGGACGGTCAATCATCCACAGGCACTGGCCTAAAGTTGCAAAGACCTTCAACATGAATGAAGGCTCAATATTTGCCTTCCGCTTCAGAAGTTTTCCAAATGAGATGCATCTGTCTATATGTCGTCTATGATGCTAATTTCAAAGGTTCTACATGTTGCATGTGGAACTTGCTGCTGGTGCAGTTGTGTAATGGGGTAGATGAGTGCTCAAGCTATATCATGTTGTACTCTAATGTATTTCAATTATGAAATTCTGCTTCCTTAATATGGAAATGAAATATATTGTGTGTTTAATATGAAATGTCAATTAGGTTAATAAATGGATTATGAATAATAGGATAATTAGCCTGCTAATGGTGAATTAGCCTGCTAATTGTGTTTTGCTATTGCATACGGTTGTTGAAAAAATACCGTGGGCGATGACCTCAGGCAACGCACACAGTTTCTAGGAATAAACCGTGTTGGATCAATGAACAATCACACACAACTTTCTCTTGAAAACTATTTGCGTTAGGCCACCTTGCGCAAACGTTTACCAAATAAAAACTGTGTGTGACGGACAACCTTTGCCACATAGTTTCTTCTCGGACCGTGTGTGATACATTCAATAACGCAAACGATTTAACGGGAAAAATTGTGTGTGATGTACTTGTGAACGGAAACATTTTCCTGGGAGCGACTGTGTGGGATGTGCATACGAACGGAAATGTTTAGCGGGGACTGACTGTGTGGGATGTACTTGCGACCGGAAACAATTTCGTCGTATAATTGTATTTTTTTAGCTCTATTGTACGTATTTCCGTATTTGAGCGCTCGTTGGTCGCACACGACCTCATTTTGCTGAACGTGTATGCCAGGAGGGCATATCCCCGATGGTTTCTAGGTCGTGTGGGAAGGACCCCCCTATCGCCCACACTCACTTGGCGACGGTTCCAAATGCCGTCACGGAAAGGGGTAAAAAACCGTTTGTTTAGGACCAACGCGCACCAGTGGATTTCAACGGTTGCATCAGGAATGACACCAAGGTAATTTCGGTAACCCGGTGGCAGGGCATGCCCCTCCCTCATTTGTACAAGGCCTAGTCATGACACAAGGACATCACGAAGGATTTCCCATGCCGCTACCGGGCATGATTTCATGTGCCGCCTTGCTATATGCAATTTCCGGCGATGAAACCCTAGCAGAGCAATAAAATTCTCCAATATTGCACGCGTGCCCGAAAAATTCAGGGGCGTGGCACGTGTCATGCAGTTGCCCCTTTTAGAGCACGAGAAGTTTCGAGGCCAATGGAGCAACAGGACCCATACTTCCTGCACAAACCGGACATGTTCCCTCTCGATACCCAGAGATTAGCTCGGAGAAGGTGCGGTTTACAAGCGGCTTCACAGGAAAATAATAGTTGAATTAATAGAAAAACGCCGGCATCCACCATTAAGAAGATGACCTATCACTTTGAATCTTCTCTGCCCGAAACAGGTGAACATTCATAGTGATAGTTCATCTCCTTAATAAGAGTGTAATGTATACCGAAGCTTACTGCATCTGGAATATCCCACTATTTAAACATGTTATGTTGCTTGTCTCTAGGCGAGGTGGGACTAAACTTTGACGGTAGCCTTATCTTTACCGAGAGCTACTCTCAGCAACTGTTTCTTTACTGAGAGGAGCTCTCGGTACAGGTACTGTTGGATCATAAAATTAATACATATTCATAATTGTATACCACCGAGGTGCTTTCGCCTAATTAAATAGGTCATGTTGCTCGATCTGGATTATCCGACTATTTAAAGAGGTCATGTTGCTTTTCTGTACTGAGAGCTCCTCTCGCTAACTCTTACTCTGCCGAGAGATGCTCTCGGTAAAGGTGTGGTTCGATCATAAATTAATAAAAAAACGCTAGCATCCATTCTTTAGAATATGAACTATCAATATGAATTTTCTCTGTCCAGAACATGAAGATTCATAGTGACAATACGTATTCTTAATAATGAGGACTGAAGCTTAATGCGATTGGACTATTGAACTATTTAAACAAATCTTTCTGCTTGTCGGTAGGCGAGGTGGGCTAAATCTTTGCCGAGAGCCACTCTCGGCAAAGAGTTGCAATCGTGAACGTGCCGTTATTCGCCGCCGTATGTGCCACGTGGCAAAACTTTGCCGTGTGGTGGCCACTTGGCCCTCGGCAAATAGTTCCTTTGCCGAGTGTTACCTTTTTGCCAAGGCCTACTCTCGACATTAACATGTGTTTGCTGAGATGCTCCTTTTGCTGAAAATCACACTCGGCGTCTCTTACTTTGCCGAGTGTCCGTGGTTTGGCTCTCAGCGAAGACCATGACACCCGGCGTATACGAAATTTCCAGTAATGCATGAACAATCCATTCCTATAAGAGACACACTTCTTATAAAGACAACAGCAGTTTCATATTGAGATCATGTGTGCGGTGATAAATCTGCATACAATGGCACATATGGGAGACATGGCTGAAAGATTAGCATACCAAGGCGCATATGGCAGATGATACGTCTCCAACGTATCTATAATTTTTGATTGTTCCATGTTGTTACATTATCAATCTTGGATGTTTTATAATCATTTTATATCATTTTTTGGTACTAACCTATTGACATAGTGCCAAGTGTCAGTTGTTGTTTTCTGCATGTTTTTTACATCGCAGGAAATCAATATCAGACGGAGTCCAAATGCAACGAAACTTCACGGAGATTTTTTTTTGGACCAGAAGGAACATAATGGGCCCTGGCTGTGCCTGGGGGGTGCTCCGAGGAGAGCACGACCCACCAGGGCATGCCAGGAGGCCCAGGCACGCCCTGGTGGGTTGTGCCCACCTCGGGTGCCCCCCGAACCGCCTCTTTGCTCTATAAATACCCCAATATTCCCAAAACCCTAGGGGAGTCGATGAAATATTCATCCAGCCGCCGCAGAGTCCAGAACCACCAGATCCAATCTAGACACCATCTCGGATGGGGTACACCACCTCCATTGGTGCCTCTCCAATGATGCGTGAGTAGTTCTTTGTAGATCTTCGGGTCCGTAGTTAGTAGCTAGATGGCTTCATCTCTCTCTCTCTGAATTCTCAATACAATGGTCTCATGGAGATCCATATGATGTAAATCTTTTGCAGTGTGTTTGTTGGGATCGATGAACTTTGAGTTTATGATCAGATCTATCTTTTTATATCCATGAAAGTTATTTGAGTTTCTTTGATCTCTTATATGCATGATTGCTTATAGCCTCGTATTTCTTCTCCGACATTTGGGTTTTGTTTGGCCAACTTGATCAATTTATCTTGCAATGGGAAGAGGTGCTTTGTAGTGGGTTCGATCTTACAGTGCTTGATCCCAGTAACAGAAGTGGAACCGACACGTATGTATCGTTGCTACTAAGGATAAAACGATGGGGTCTATCTCTACATAGATAGATCTTGTCTACATCATGTCATCGTTCTTATTGCATTACTCCGTTTTTACATGAACTTAATACACTAGATGCATGCTGGATAGCGGTCGATGTGTGGAGTAATAGTAGTAGATGCAGGCAGGAGTCGGTCTACTAATCTTGGACGTGATGCCTATATAATGATCATTGCCTAGATATCGTCATGAGTATTTGAAGTTCTATCGATTGCCCAACAGTAATTTGTTCACCCACCGTTTGCTATTTTTCTCGAGAGAAGCCATTAGTGAAACATACAGCCCCCGGGTCTCTTTCTCATATATTTGCCTTTGCGATCTACCAGAATAACTGCTTGCGCCGACGGCCTCATCTATGCCGACGGCCCCCGTTGGCATAGATGGACCTATGCCGACGGCCAAGGACAGGCCGTAGGCGTAGAAAAGCCGTCGGCATACATCCATCTATGCCGACGGGGCCGTCGGCATAGACAAGTCCGTCGGGACCGCTCGAGATACGCCTACGGGGCCCGTCGGCATAGGCGCGGCCGTCGGCATAGCCCGGGCCCACCTACCCGGTCAGCAATGACCGTTTGACGGCGTTGAAACTACGCCGACGGGGGCTAACGGCGGCCGTCGGCATATCTATGGCTGAGGTATGCCTACGGCATAGCCGTCGGCATAGACCTGGCCCATGCCCCTCTGCCACGTCATCGATCCATGTGCGTAGCTATGCCGACGGCCTTGCCGTCGGCATATGTTTATTTAGTTTTATTTTTAATTTTGCTTTATATTATCTATGGCAAAGGTATGCCTACGGCATAGCCGTCGGCATAGGCCCCTCTGCCACATCATCGATCCGTGTGCCATGCCACGTCATCGATCTGTGGGACTGCACCTCCGTGTGTGCACAGATATGCCGACGGCCTTGCCGTCGACATACATTTCTTTTACTTTATTTTTTATTTTTACTTTATTTTGTTATTTTTACTCTATTTTAGTTTTTGTTTTTGCATAAGATAATTATGCCTTATCTAAAAAAATACATCGATGGTATATCGATTGCCCCCCGTTACGAACGTCGCTATCGCCGTGTCATGGAGGGGGGAAACGGTCGACACGGGGGGAATTCTGGTTGGTGGGGGGATTCGGGATGTAGCTATGTCACCGAAACATCGCACGGGTCCCGATGCATATGTGAAAGTGTTCAGGCATGCGTAGACGCCTGTCTTGGGGCTCCGCGGTGTGCCCCCCCCCCCCCCCGTGCACGCAAGGCAGTGCCGTCGTCACTTGGAGGGGGCCAAACCCCGGAGACGCGTGCCGCCTCTTCGGACATGCCACCACACCGTACGGCATGTATGAGGTCCCGGTGCGACGCTCAGGTGGCATTGCTACCATCGCAGGCCCCCCGTCCCGCCTAACCCTGTAGCATTTGACCACGGGATCTAGCCCTTTGACTTTGCACGGACGGGCTTTGAGTAGTGGACCTATCCACCCGGTTGTGTTAGGTCAGCCCATAGGAACAATTTGGAGCAACATCCGGGCCAGACCCACAGCAAGATCCCCTCCGTGTAGACCCGACGCGTCCGTTTCCCCCCTCTAGGTGCCGGCGGCGGCGCCGTCCGTGAGGGGGGCACACCCCGGAGACGCGCGCTGCCTCTTCGGACATGCCACCACACCTCCCCGCATGTATGAGGGCCCGGTGCGACGCTCGGGTGGCATTGCTACCCCTTAGGGCCCCCGTCCCGCCTAACCCTGTAGCGTCTGACCACGGGATCTAGCCCTTTGACTTTGCATGGATGGGCTTTGAGCACTGGACCTATCCACCCGGTTGTGTTAGGTCAGCACATAGGAACACTTTGGAGCAACATCCGGGCTAGACCCACAGCAAGATCCCCTCCGCGTAGACCCGACGCGCCGTTTCACCCCTCCACGTGTCGGCGGTGGCGCCGTCCGTGAGGGGGGGCACACCTTGGAGACGCGTGCCGGGCTTTTGCACCCGCCACAACACTTACAGACTTGTGAGAGTCCGCCTACGCAAGATTTGGCGGCATGCTAGCCCCCGGAGGCCGCTGGCCATAGTCGTAGACACGCGAAGAGCAATCCGCGTAGAGGGAATTGTTCATATACTACTCCATCACGACCAATTATGAAAAATTACCATCAGTCCTACAGCACATGTGCCCACGTCATGTAAAAAACTCATGATTTTATCACACTCCTGGTATTTAATAATATTCACGCCGCATCGTTACCGCAGAACGTCTACTACCGTGTCATCACCGTCCGTGAGGGGGGGCACACCCCGGAGACGCGTGCCGCCTCTTCCGACATGCCACCACACCACCCCGCATGTATGAGGTCCCGGTGCGACGCTCGGGTGGCATTGCTACCCCCCCTCCCCACGGCCCCCATCCCGCCTAACCCTATAGCGTTTGACCACGGGATCTAGCCCTTTGACTTTGCACGGACGGGCTTTGGGGAGTGGACCTATCCACCCGATTGTGTTAGGTCAGCCCATAGGAACACTTTGGAGCAACATCCGGGCCAGACCCACAGCAAGATCCCCTTTGTGTAGACCCGACGCGTCCGTTTCCCCCCTCCAGGAGACGCTCCGGGGTGTGCCCCCCTCACGGGCGTCGTTGCCGCCGTGTCCCGGAGGGGGGAAACAGCCACGTCGGGCCGACACGGAGGGAATCTTGGGGTGGGTTGGGCCGGGACGGTGTTGGGAGGTGTAGCTATAGGCTGGGCTATAACAACCAGGTGAAAAGGTCCACCGGTCAAACCCCGTCCGGTGAAAGTCAAAGGGCTAGACCCGGCGGTCGTCTGTTTCAAGGTTAGACAGGACGGGGTACCACGGGGGTAGCAATGCCGCCAGGTGTTGCGATGGGCCCTCCTACGGTTGTCGAAGCGTGGTGGAAGGCGCAGGCACCCGGCCCCGCGGCTCCAGGGTGTGCCCCCCCTCACGGGCGTCGCTGCCGCCGTGTCACGGTCGTCGCACCGGGTCCCATACACACAGTAAGATAAAAATCTAAAAACTGTAATAATTCAATTTATTAAAAACTCCGGCATTCATCATGGAAAACGTACTATCACGGTGAAACCTTCAGTGCCTGGGCACCGGGCTGGCTGCCCGGGCATTGAAAGTTTCACCGTAATTGTACGTTTTCTTCATATAAGTCTAATGAATACCGGTGCTTATGATGTATGGATTAGTGAACTACTTAAACATGTCAAATTGCTTGTCGCTCGGCGAGGTGGGACTATTTTTTCAAAAAAAGTGGTTGCCATCTATGCCTACGGCCTTGCCGTCGGCATAGGCCTCCTATCTATGCCGATGGCCTGGCCGTCGGCATAGAGCCACCCTTATCCACTCGACAGCCCTCTCGCTACTAGGTGGGACCATGCCTATGCCGACGGCATGGCCGTCGGCATAGATGCACCCTTATCCACTCGGGCCTCGCCGTGGCCACTCGTTCAACTGCCCCTTCCCCACTCCTCCTCCTACTCCGAACCACGCCGCGCCGCCGCCCGACCTAGACCCCCACCCGCACCGCCGTCGCCACCGGATCCTGACCCGCCGCGCCACCGCACCCTCGTTCTAGTCCCCGCCGCCCGCTGCCCCGTCCGCCCGCCCCCTCCACCCGCGCCCTGTCTGCCCGCCCCCTCCACCCGCGCCCCGTCCGCCCGCCGCCCCGTCTGCCCCCTCCACCAGCCGCCCCGTCCGCCCCCTCCACCCGCCGCCGTCCTCCATCGCTGCCGCCGTCCGCCCCCCCCCCTCTATCCAAGCCCCCCTCCACCCACCGCCCTGGCTGCCCCCTCCACCCACCGCCACGCCCCCTGCCCCGACCCGCACCCCTTCCGGCGGCCGTCATGTGGTGCTACTCCGGCCGCCGTCCCCTGCCCCGACCCGTACCCCCTCGCCGCTCCCGTACTGGCCCCCTCGGTGAGCTCCCCCACCAACCTGCCGCTCCCCCCTCGTTTCGCTGCTGTTTTTTTGCTATTATTTTTGTAGTTAGATAGTTAGATAAATAGATAGATAGTTAGATAAACAGATGAATGGATGGATAGATAGATAGATAAATATATTTTTTCTGTATGTTTTTTCTTTTTCTTGCTAGTGTTTTTAGGTGGATGGATCTATGGATTAATTTTTGTTAGATGGATGCATGGATGTTGTTAGAATCATAGATGGTGGATGGATGGAATGTCGGTGAATTTTTTAAAAAACTTTGTTTGTCATAAATTTAATGTTAGGTCATGTTGACACTCATAATGATGTTGATAAAATAACTGAAGACAAAATTGTTCATAATGATTTTTTGACTAAGTTGTTCTTTCGGTGGAATTTGCAGGCTTTGTGGTGTTGCATTTCATCAAAGTGACCACCGTCCGACGCGTTGGTCCGTGAGCATCCCTCTGTTGTTCGACTCCTTCCCCTACAGGCGAGGGTGAGCTACAAGTCCATCTCCTCCATTTTTTCATGTCACTAGATTTCATTCTCAAGTCAAGTGGCGTAACTTAGGCGTCTCCCGTCCGAAAGGGTTGCATCGATAAATATACATTCAATTGCAAATTTATCACCGCGGCTCTTTTGGATCGTCCAGCGTTTTCCACGGATAGCCCGAGGATGTGTAGATTGGGTATGTTCTCCTTGTTCTACCCCGTTTCGAGACAGGATTTTGGCGGTGCCTCCCCATTGTTCTCCGGAGCACATTCTCTCGGCTATTTGCCGAGACGTGTATCTGGAGAACAGCGGGGAGATGCTGCCAAAATTTTGTCTCAGAACGGGGTAGAATGGAGAACGTACTCAATCTACACATCCTCGGGTGGGATTAGGACCCATCTTTACCTATTAGAGATGTAGGTGGATTCAACGCAGTAGAAACTGAAATTTTAATGTGATTAATTTAAGTAATCCTTAATTATGTTGTGTGGCTTGCAAAAAAGCAGAGGATGGCAGATAATCAGTGGATGTACAGTGGTTTTATCCGTCGGAATCGAGTAACATCAGAGTGGATCGCGAAAACCAGTGTGTATTTGAAGGAGATATTCCGTCGTCCAATGAGAATTATCCCACCATGCCCCTGTGCGAGATGTGCCAGACGTCACCGTAGAAATCAGACGGACATGAGTGAGCACCTTCGCACGCACGGATATATGCCAAACTTTGACATGCCGCCGATAAACATAGCCGAGCAGGACCGTGGTAGAGAGGAGGTGATGCGACAACGCATCGATGGATATGAGGGCGACGGGGTCAGGGACATGCAAGATGATGTCATTGTTGCAGAAACAGCAAATGCGACGCCTTCAGAGAATGAACCGGAGGAGCCGGAGGCAACCGCAAAGGCCTTCTTGGAGGTCTTGGCCTCTTCGAAGAAACCTCTTTATGCGGGTGCGAAAATATCTCAGCTGGATGCCATCTCGCAACTGATTGCAGTCAAGGCTGAGTACGGTTGTAGCCAGAAATGCTTCGAAGCATTCCTGGGAGTATGGGCTAATAGCCTCCTTGAGGGTCATGAACTGCCGAAAAGCATGTACGATACAAAGAAAATCATGAAGGCACTCTCTATGGATTATGAGAAAATAGATGTTTGCCCGAAGAATTGCCTTTTGTTTAGGCACGAGTATGCGGATGACAAGTACTGTAGGAAGTGCGGTTTGTCTCGGTACATTGAGGTGGTCGGTGAGGATGGTGAGAAAAAGCAGCTAACCATCCCCGTTAAGGTTCTTCGGTATCTTGATTTTATAAAAAGACTGTAGCGCCTTTTCATCACGAAGGAGTCTGCCAAAATGATGAAGTGGCACAAGGAATGTATAAGGTACAATCCAAAAAAATCGTACATCCATCGGAAGGGGAAGCATGGAAGTCGTTCGATGAAGAATACCCCGAGGAAGCAGCCGAGGCTGGGAATGTCAGAATAGCCATATCAGGTGATGGGTTGAATCCATATGGTATGTCGTCCAATCCATACAGCTGCTGGCCCGTGTTTGTAACTCCGCTCAATCTTCCTCCCGGTGCCCTAATGCAACGGAAGACCATGTTCTTGTCGCTCATCATTCCGGGGCCTGATTACCCGGGGAAGCAATTGGGTGTGTTTATGCAACCGCTGGTGGATGCTTTGCACCATTCTTGGTACTTTCCGAGGTTGACATACGACCGAGATCTGCAGAGAAATTTCTTGATGAAAGTTTGGTTGTACTATTGCATGCATGACTTTCCCGGCTATGCTCTATTCTGCGGATGGTGGGAAGATGCCATGCCCAGTGTGCATGCAGGCTCTGCGAATGATTTGGCTGAGTAAGGGTGGCAAGTATGTAGCCTTTGACCTGCATCGACAGTTCCTCCCTCCAGACCATCCAGACAGGGAAGACAAGAAGAACTTCATGAAAGGTCGGGTTGTTCATGAAGTAACCGAGATTCCAACATTTTCGGGGGCATATGTTCTTGCTCAGCTAAAAGCTCTCAAGTCTAAAGTCAAAGGCAAAGCCAAAGCCAAAGGCTTCGAGGGATATGGTGAGACGCACAACTGGACTCACATTACCCCCTTCTCGCAGCTTCCCTATTTCAAGGACCTCAAACTTCCTTACAATATTGATGTGATGCACACCGAAAAGAATGTGGCAGAGTCCCTTTTCCGCACGATCCTCAACATTCCTGATAAGACGAAGGATAACGTTAAAGCTAGAGCCGATCAATAGAGAATTTGTGATAGACCACGCCTGAACATGAAGCCTCCCACTGGCGGTCGAAAAAACTGGTTCAAGCCAGATGCTGACTTTGTCCTTAAACCGCCAGAAAAAAGGAAGTACTTATCTGGCTGAAACAAATTTGGAAGTTCACCGATGGTTATGCATCGAATATAAGTAAGGGAGTCAATCTTTCAACGGGCAAAGTGACCGGCCTGAAGAGTCATGACTACCATGTATGGATTGAGCGGATAATGCCGGTTATGGTTCGAGGCTATGTCCCCGAGCATGTCTGGCGAGTGCTTGCCGAGCTTAGCCATTTCTTCCGCACGCTCTGTGCTAAAGAAGTAAGTAAAGAGGTGATTGAAAAATTGCATAAGAAGGCACCGGAGTTGATAGTCAAGCTAGAGAAGATCTTTCCGCCAGGCTTCTTTACTCCGATGACACATCTCATTCTGCACCTCGCGAACGAGGTATTGTTGGGGGGACCTGTGCAGAATCGCTGGCAGTACGGCCCTGAGAGACAGAACAAGCATCTCCGACGGAAATGTGGAAACAAAGCTAAGATTGAAGCTTCCATAGCTGAGGCAGTTATCCTAGAGGAGGTGTCAGACCTCAGGACATCATACTATCCAGACCACGTTCCCCATCTGCATAACAAGGTGCCTCGATACAATATAGAAGAGCCCAAGTATCAACCCAGGCTCCATCTATTCAACGCGCAAGGTGGGAGGGCTGGGGCCTCGAAATCTTATAACATGCCACGACAAGAGTGGGAGGACCTCATGTTCTATATCTTGCACAACATCAAGGAAGTTGAGGAAGTGTGGATGAGGTAATACCACTACACCATTCCTTTATGTCTTCCACATCATCATGTTCCATGTTCACTTAGTCCCGGTCTAACACCGCTTTTCTTTTTTTAGTGATTTCGTTCAAGAGGAATGGACGGGAATGAATCCTCCTACTGAGGCGGAGGCACTTACTCTTCTCCGTCATGGAAACCCTGGACGTAAAAATTTTGTTGCTTGGTTCATGGAGAAAGTAATTTTCCACACTCCCCTATTAAATACCTAGTTCAACATTTATCAGTTAATCGAACTAATGCACGCAGCAATTTCAATTATACTTGTAGGGAAAAGATCCGAACATATCTATGGATGATGAATTGAGATGGGTTTCCATGGGTTTTGACCCTGCCGTCATGACATGTAAAAAGTATGATGTGAATGGGTATCGCTTCCATACAGAGGAGCACCAAAACAGCCGGCCCGATCCCAAAACTATAAAAACCGGAGTGTACACTCCCGGTCAAAATTCAGTAGACTACTACGGAAGGGTACAAAATATATACGAGGTTAAATTCCGCCAGGGGCGTGAGACCCTAAGTCTGCCTGTGTTCAATGCCGATGGTTCGATCCACGGGAGGGGGTAAAACATACGGCTTCCATTGGTTTGGTCGAAGTTAAACCATCAACCGTCTATGCCGGAGCCGATCTCTTCATTGCGGCTACCCAAGCTACACAAGTATATTATCTGCCTTACCCATGCCAGAAAGAGTATCTAAAGGGTTGGGAAGTTGTGTTCAAGGTGTCGCCACATGGTAAGCTACCAGACCCGAATGAAGACGATTAGTACAACATTAACCCCACGACATACGAGGGAGTGTTCTATCAAGAGCAACCGGATGATGATGATGATGATGTGGTTAGAAACGATAACGCTAGACCATTGGGTGATGATGATGTGGATCCAAACGTCGACGATGCACGGAATGATGGTGAGACCATTGTCAATGAAGATGACATACTTATGCTAGAAAAGTTAAACGACGACGCTGGCGACGAGGAAGAGCCTCCACCTCCGTCAGACAACGAAGATGATATGATTGATAGTGATGATGAGACGGACCGAGAAAGAGGTTACAATAGTGATGATTCATATGGGTTCTAGCAGATGTACGTTTCAAGTCTTTTTTTCTATAGTTTAGGAATATGCCTTTTTATGCATTTTTATTAATGTGTTTATTATCATGCCTTTTCCTTCATTTCATTAATTTACTAATTGCTTATTCTATTTTCAATGTAGGTTCGTGGAACATGGGCAAGGGGAAGGCCGATGGCGTGGGTTTCGTACGCAAGGTCGTCGGCCTGCCTAGTCGGAGTGGTCGAGCACGTAATCCTCCCCCTCGGCTACTTGACGATGACTCCTCACAGGGAGGTCGAGGGAGAGGTGCCCCTAGAGGAGGAGGGGGCGGTGGGAGAGCCTCTAGAGGGCGAGGTGGTGGGGGGAGAGCCACTACAGGGGGTCGCGGCCGGAAAGAGCGCACCCTCACCGACTTAGGGGTGTTGTCTTCGAGGCCCTCCTCTAGTGAGGTACCCTCTGGCAAGAAGGAGGATGAGGAGGAGGAGGAGGAGGAGGAGGTTCAGGATGGGGCCGAGGAGGAGGCAGGCGAGGAGGAGGAGGAGGAGGTTGGGGAGGGGGAGGCAGGCGAGGAGGAGGGTGGTGGCGGGGATGATGGTGGTGACGGGAAGGGGTTGACAACAAGGGGTGGCTGCATGGTAACGCAAAGCTACTAAAGCAGGTTCCTGCTACTGAGGAGCAGAAGTGGCTCATTGAGCCCACGGGGGAAGAGTAAGTGCCACTTTATAATAATTTCATTATTTTGCTTGTCACATGCTTATTCCGGTTGATATTTATTTTGCTTGTCACATGCTAATAGTTCATTCTTTTGCAGCAACTGGATATATTCTAAAGGGGTCCGTATTCCCAACGGCCTCATCACCGTCTTGCTGAAGTTATACTGGTCGGGGTTGTACTGTCCGGATCCAGTCAGGCACCCGGACCGTCGGGTTTTGGCCACGAGCTGGGACCACTGGGAAGCGGCCCTCCACGTGGACCATGAGACCCATGCCAAGGCCGCGATCACTACTTTCTGGGTGAGTTCTCTTCAGAATCACAAGTCCATTCTAGTTTCATGAATGATTTAACTCATGGCTTCTTCCATTCTTGTTACATGCATGATTCTAGAAATTCTATCGAGTTCTTCCGGAGCACAGGGCCAGAGCGGAGCAGATCGTGCTGCGCCAATGCAAGAAGAAGGCCCACCAGATGCAGTACGAGGTGCGCTATGTGGCCATCTCGACATACTACCACGACTATCTTGGTGTGAAGATGACCAAGGAAGAAGCGCGGAGGATGGGCATTACCTTGGAGAGGGACGAGTTCTTGGCGGTAAGTATAAAAGATTTTTCGTTATGCTTTCATTATGCTTTCATTACCTTGTGGTACATTTCACCGTTTCATGTTGACATGCCATTATGCTTTTATTATGTAGGTGTGTCCAAATTGGTGTTATGGAAAAGACGAGTCCTTGGCGGCATTGGTGGATCTTTGGTGTGATGAGGCTGGAGCCTGGGCGACTATGAGAATCAAAAACAAGGCTAACCGAGGGAAGGAGGGAGTACATGCTCAGGGAAACCGAAACCACTATCTCCACAAGGCAGTTAATGTATGACTAACCCCATTAAACATTCTTCTTCTTCTATTTACCATCACTTTATTAGGTATGACTAACCTCTGTTTGGTGGTGCAGGAGGAGAAACTGAAGCGGCCGCTCTCACACATGCAGGCGTGGGAGATTGCCCATACGCGGAAGGACCCCAAGCCTGGCGAGCCCAAGTACTACGGCAAGAAGACCGCGGGGAGGAAGAAGGCCTACTCCGAAGGGTATCTGAAGTTACATCCTGACACACCTGACCCCATTGCGGCGGATCTGGACGAGAGGGTGGTGGTGGGCATGGGGCCCAAGGAGCACGGTCGGGAGGCGGTTCTCGATGGTGTGATCACTCCTACTATCTCCTACACACAGCTCCGTCGGATCGACCCGAGCCTGAGCTAGCGCACGAGCCAGCCAGTGACCAGTGCACAGTCACAGTCCCTCTTTCAGGAGCAACAATCTGTAAGTATGTATTTTCCCTCTTATCTTCATTGCTCACTTTATTTTTCGCATTTAGTAGTTTTATGAGCTCCATCATGTCATACCGTAGGCCTACCTGGAGTACACACGCCAGGAGACCATGGCGTGGCATGAGAGGCTTTATGAACACCAGGTGCAGAGGGATCGCCAGATGCAGCAGGCTTTTCAGGAAATGGTGGCCGGCAGGTGTCCTTAGTTGCAGCCAGCACAATGTCCTCCAGCACAGCCAGTGCTGCTGACCTTTGAGGAGTTTGTGGCACAGAATGCTGGCCCCTCGCCGGTTAGTTCATCCCCAATCTATTTACCCAAAGCATGTCATGCCTTTCAACACAGTCATATATCCCGTTAATATGTCTTTTCAACATCCAGGGAACATGTGGATCTACCGTTAGCGGTGGTCTTCGCAGCACTCCCGAGACACAGAGCCCGACCACTCCGATCCACGGAGGCGGAGGCAGAGGTGGAGGCGGTCTTGGCGGTAGCGCTGCCGCTAGTAGTGACGACCTGGGCTTCGGCGGTCTTGGCGGTGACGACCTCCGCGGTGCTCGACGTCCTGGCGCTTAAGCCTTTGGGTCACATTGTGGCGGTCTTGGTGGTGATGATACTTATATGCTAGTGATGTTTCTTATTGTTGTTTGTGAGATTCTTATATGCTTTGGTGGTGATGATACTTATATGTTTATGCTTTGCGATGCTTCTTATGATGTGTGATGATGAATTTGTTGTGTGATGCTGCTCCTTATTGTTATGTGATGCATATATTGTTGTATGATCCTTATATGTGCTGTATATTTTCAAATGAATTGAGTTGAAACAAAACAGAAAAAAGGAAAAAAAAAGCAGACAGAAACTATGCCGACGGCTAGGCCGTCGGCATAGAGCTGGCGTGAACTACCAGTGGCTGACACGTGGCAGGTCTATGCCAACGGCCTGGCCGTCGGCATAGCCCTGCCCCAGGAGAGCCCAGTTGCTGCCACGTGGCAGGCCTATGCCGACGGCCTGGCCGTCGGCTTAGTTTGAAACTAGGCCGTCGGCATATACCTGCCCCAGGGGTGACGCCTGCTCGCCATGTGGCAGGCCTATGCTGACGGCCTAGCCGTCGGCACAGTTTCGAACTAAGTCGACGGCCAGGCCGTCGGCATAGGCCTGCCACGTGGCTAGCAGGCGTTGGTCAGCACTTGACGGCGGCCGCCGTTAGGAGGTAACGTTGCCGACGGCCAGTGCCGGCATAGATGTACGGACACCGTCGGGATAGGTCCTCTGCCGACGGCCTTTCTATGCCGACGACCACCCGGGCTACGCCGACGGATATGTTGCCGACGGCCCTATGCCGACGGGGGCCGTCGGCATAGGCCTGTCCCGACCGCCAGTCAGGGCTATGCCGACGGCCCTGGCCGTCGGCATAGGGTGCGATTCCGGTAGTGGACGGATTAGAAGGAGTTCCGGCGTAGAATCCTGCCAGCTCCTCGGGGCAGAGGTTCGACGATTAGGGCCGAAGGGGTGCAACCAACATCAAACCATGCAATGGCCCTAGAAAGAGTGCCACAAAACCGCCGGACACTGCACTCCCAGCTCCAACACGACCCTATGTCCTCTAAGTAAAACCATCAACCAAACCACTAGAGACACCGGATTTCATCCATGTTTCCCCCTTCGTGTCAACTGCAACTACACAAATGTATGACTAATGGCCATTGTCCGGTGGCCTAGCCGAAGGCCAGCACCACGACCCAATTCCTTGTGGCTGGATTGCGTTCACACACGAGGCACAAATTTTGAATAATTAGTCTTAGGGAAATCAGCGACAATCCCCGTGGAATGAACCACCATTGCTCCAAACTTAAAAGCATGAAGGCATCAGGGCACTCCAGTCAGAGAGAGGACGAGATTCAAGCAGGCACACGCTACTAAGCTACTAAATTTGCATAAGAACAGGTAAGATAGCAGCACTTAGTTTTCCGAAGGTTTTCCAGCTCAAGGCAATCAATTTCCATGATGACCTTCTCAGCACAAATGTCCTGGAAGATGAACATCATCCCAGTACGCAGATGCCACAGAAGTAAGTTGAATTACCTCTCTTATTTAACACATCAGAGTTCTGGACTGGAGTTTATGTGGACCATTATAGTAAGACTGACATGGGAAGTGCACTGTGGCGACACCGCTTACTTTAAACTCTTTAAACCTACCTACGTGAACAAAATCCACAAACACAAAGATGATGACTTCCTAGTTTTCTGGAGCAGTTTTGTGTTAAAAGTTGTCTACCAACAGGATGAACGTTATGATCCACAATATTTCCTATTTGATAAACAACAGCATTGTGGCTGTGATGTTACGCTAACAGCATAACCTATTTGAATCAGACAAGTTAATAGCACCAAAAGAAGTGACAATGTAATCCGCCAAAGTGTATCATATCCTCTGGTGTCTAGAACCATTGGTATAACAAATAAGCACATACAATAGAAAGTACATTGAACATTTGAATAAGCCATCTGAGAAAAATCAGCCACAATGCCCCCAGAACGAATCACCATTGCTCCAAACTTACAAGCATATAAAACATCAGAACATTCAATCATAGACCAAACCAAATGCAAGCAGACGTACCAAACCCGATGCTCCATAGGCAATATAGCACACGAATAATTGACATCACTTGTGTAACGATTGTAACTCTTCATACAGCGGCACATATGGCAGATATGGTGGATGGACATTTTCAAGATTGCATATCACTTTGAGTTGCCGACGATCCATATCATAGAACATGAACGTGCTATCCCAGCCCAAGGTGAAGAAGATCAAGTTACATTCCGGATGAATTGCAATCCAACGAAAGTCCTCCTCGATGTCTACAACTCTACATCATGTCGCCCTCCAAATAGATGTGAACTTTCAATGCTATGCTTCAGTATCCATTCTTTACTATTATAGTCTTCGAGAACATAAACTAGTAGTCGAACAACATGATCCTCATTGTCATCTCTTTCAAAACCAGCATAATACAAGCAGCCCTGTGACTGCTGTATAAAACCATCATTCAGAGAAGGAACACGAGAGTATATCATTGTTCCCGCCTCCTCGTCGGCAGCTAGACACAGGGTAGAGTGATTGACATCGGCCAAAAAATGCAGACTAAGATATGCAGCTGAGGGCTCCGCCGCCGCTCGAGGAGGGTCGTGCTCCTAGGGTTCCCCCCGCTCCGCCGCCGCCGCCGGCCCCCTCCCCCAACCCTCCCACGCCTCCGGCCACGCGCGCCGCGCTGCGCCCCGCCTCCCTCCACCCTCCCGGGGGCCCATCTCCCCGCCCTCCAGCGCCTCCCCCTCCCGTTCCCCTCCTCCCGCCGCCGCCGGCCTGCGCCACCGGGCCCTGCCCGCGTGGTGTTGGCGGCGGCGGAGGCCGTCCCTTCCCCGCGCGCGGTGCCACGGCTCGGGTGGTGGCGTCCCGCGGCGGTGCTCCTCGGTCAACGGTGATTCCGGCAGCGGCGGCTGCTCCTGGCGGCGCAGCTCCGGGTGGCCTAGAGGCGGCGCCGCGCTGGCGCGGTGGATGGTGGTGGCGCCCTCTCGGCCCAGATCTGGGCCCTTTTGGGCCCCATCTGGGTTTGGGCGGGCCTGACTCGGTCTCGCCTGCGGCGGCTCCGGCGGGGGCGGTGGTGGTGCGGCTCGTGCGGGGGGTGGTGGAGACGGCGGCACGTCTACTGCAGCTCGGCGATGGGTGCTTCACGAGCCCCTTTTGGGCTCGGCCGGGCCTCGAGGGCCTGGTACGCTCCCCTTGCCGCGTCCGGTCGGTGACCGCCGATGGCGGTGGAGGTTGTCTCCTCCGGCGTGGCTGCCCTCGCTGCCGTTCCTCGTTCCTGGCTGCTACCTCTCGTCCTCGTCGGTCTCGCTTCGATGACCACGGTGAGGCGGCGGTGATGATGGCAAGTCCGTGGTGGCGCACGTTCGTTGGTGGCTTGTCTGGTGGTGCGCGTCGGACCGTTCGGGGTTGTGGGTGTTTGGCGGATGGGAGAAATCCGGGCCGGCTTGCCGACACCGACGCGGTGATGCCCGTGGGCGCCATCGTTCCTTCCTGAAGGGCGTCGGGTCTCCCCCTTCCCCACGCCCCTCCGCGTACCGGGGGAAACCCTAGGACCTGTCCGGGCAGCAGCGTCGTCGTCATCGTGTTCCTTCCTGAAGGTGCTGCTTGGTATGCGGAGGTTCGAGGTGCCTGGAGCGAGGTGGTACATCTCCGGTGGGCGCAACGGTTTTGGGTTATCATCGTTTTCGTCGATCCGACGCTGTGGACATTATTTTCTCTGTTCTTTCTCTTTTGTTTCTTTTGGGCATGCTTGTGCTATTTGCCCCAGCATTGGACTCTTTGTTGTATCGGGCGGTTGCTATATCAATATAGCAGGGCGAAAAGCCTTTTTCGTTAGATATGCAGCTGAGTGAACACGAACGAGATCAATATCCCAGTACCATTTCTTCTCCTTATGAACGCACCTCCCGGTTTCCGATGAATAGACATATGAACAGCCGTCCACTCCCGGGAGACCAAATCCATTTAGTTGGTCCGTCAACAAAAACACATGGAAGTGGGGGGACACGGCTAGATCAAAACCTAAGCGCACAATACCCACCCAGCCGGATGGTCGCAATGCGGCAACTCAGTCCATTCCTCCGTGGCAGGATTGCACACGACGTAACGGCGCTTGCCAAGATGGGCAGATACGTCGTAGAGAAGGAAGCCATTGCAGCAGTCCAAAAGAAAGGCGTCCCGGCCGTTGGGCAGGAAGGTAAGACTGGTGCGACTGCGGCTCCCGGATAAATTGGTGAAAGGAAGAACTGGATGTACCAATTGCTCCTCCGTGGTGCCGCTGAAGAAGAAGCCGGTCAGGGTCTGGGGGAGCTTCCGGCGGTAGGTGCGGTCGTTGATGAGGCCGAGCCAGTGCTTGGAGACGCACTTGAAGCGGCAGAGCGGCCTGGCGGGCACGCGCGAGAGTATCTCGACTAGGAGGTCCTCGGTGAGTCTCTCGGCCGCCGTCTCGCTGCCGCTGGGAAGAGAAGAGGATGACCTGCACACAGAGATGGAGAAGAGGTCTCAGGGGATCGGGTGAAGAAGGGAGAGGAAGGTCGCAACGATTCATGGCGATGTCTGCTCTGCGTACCTGATGCCAGTTGATTTGCGTCCGTCCTCCCACGGGCGAGCTCGATCCACCGGTGTGGACATGGCGGCGGCAGCGCCGTCAAACGCGGAGCAGGGTGATGAAACCTAGGGGGGCGGGGGAGGGGATTTAAACCTACAGGGACGGGGGAGGCTAATGGGCCGTCATTAGTATATTGGGCTAAATCGTACATGTCACATTTCCACTAGACCCCTTTAAAAATCAACCCAAAAAGAACATAAAAGTAGGAATCTTTATTATATACTAGTAAAACGCCCGTGCGTTGCTACGGGCCTAGCGCAGGTAAATAAATACGTTCTTAGTATGAAAAGAAAGCATAAGTAACATACAAGTTTTGCCAGGATCATCTGGGAAAATCCTCCCTTCTACTGCCATCATCGACGATGAAGCCCCTCTTGCCGACGTTTCGTGGAGTTGGGCAATGGCATGGCATGCAACACCAGCGTCGAGGAAGCAGCTAAGCGGCATGGTCAACTGAAGCAGAGCTGCAGAAAAAGCGACGTGGTCAGGAATCATGAGCAGCTAGCCACCAAGTAAAATCAATTGCTCGAGAGTCGAGACTGAAGCCGGATAAACCCAAATGGTGGTGGAAGTCTCCCATGCTGGGCTGGCTCACGACAGCATTGTGCTAACATCTCCCTGGGCGACAGCGCTCTCTCCTCTGTATGAATCTAGCAAAGGAGAGAAGGAATATACACAGAGATTTTTTCTTTTCTTGTGTATGCATGTGTTGTTTCATGTAGGGAGATTGTAGTTGTGCTGGCCTACTTAACTAGATCATCAGCGACCAGCGCCTTCCACAACATATGGCTAGTTGTTTTCAGATTCCTCGGCTGGTTCTAGGTCCGTATGCGACCTAATTTGTGTTTAGGAACACCTTAGCGGATACAAACAGAGGAAAATATTCTAGACCTATCATTTTTGGCTATATCCTATACATACATGTCGAATCTGTCTGGAACTATATATAATTCAGAGATATCTTAGGAACACCATTACTTGTCCCTGTACTTCATATTTGAGCTGGCACTTAAATCTGCATGTTAGCAAAATATCCAACATATAGTCACGTTTTGTGCGCAACATCCTGTACCTTAAACCATCGCAAATCCTTTATCTTGTGAGCTAGTATCTTCATTCTTCATGCACAATACAAGCAATACTTCAACATTGAATACTTCACAATTGGAAAAAATAAATGCGAGGTAGAAAGTTTGCTCGTATGTGTTAATAAGTCCACAGAGAATCTAAGCAAGTTGTTTCATGTTTGATGTTTTTAGTCGTATAGCCAAACATTATTATTTAATGACCGTTCTCTAGATTTCATGTGAAGTGGTGTATAAATTTAATTGTTTCATAAAACCTCTAATTGGAATGTATTTTTTTCCACTTGCCAACAGTTCCCTAAAAGACTGTTATATTATTCTAGCCAGAGAAATGTGGCTTTGGATTGATAGCCGAGGACGAAATAAAGAAAGGAGAATTTGTTATAGAATATGTAGGAGAAGGTATGGGTTTGTTGAAATCTATTTTGAGCAAGTAAATGAAATGCAGACCAATGCAAGTATTATAATTTTTTTACTCATACTAGGCGATCAAACTAATATCCATATATCTTGCACCAATATTGTAGTTACTGATGACAGAACTTGTGAGGAAAGACTATGGAAAATGAAGAGACAACGTTACACTAACTTCTATCTTTGTGAGGTCAGTAGCAATATGGTCATTGATGCGACAAACAAGGGGAACAAGTCCAGGTTTATCAATCATAGTTGTGAACCAAACACAGAGATGGAGAAATGGTTAGTTATATTGTACTGCTTATTATTCTATATCCATGCTAATGACCCTGATACTTGCTACTGGTATCATGTTATTTTTCAGGACTGTGGATGGAGAGACCAGAGTTGGAATTTTTGCTCTTCGTGACATACAGAGAGGGGAGGAGCTGACCTATGACTATAAGTATGGTCATTCAGTTTCCTGGTTTTATAATTCTTTTTTCATTCTATTTTTTGTTTGTTTCGCCCACCTTGCTTTATTGCATGGTGTACACAAAACTGTTCCTGTTTCTAATCTATGCCCTTATCTACAGATTTGTCCAGTTTGGAGCAGATTAAGATTGTCATTGTGGGTCTTCAAACTGCAGAAAAATGGTTGGCACGTCTAAGTCGTTCAACTCATTTATTCTTCACAATGGCAACTCAGGAAGCTCGCACGATCTGCACGACATAAAGAAAAGAAAGACAACCTCGATCAGATAATTGTATTGGGGAGATCATCCGTTTATGGGATCGTCGAGATAAAATGTAATGCCTTCACAACTTCAAATCTGGTTGATGACGTCACATGTCCTTTTATCTGTTGTTTTCAGTTGCCGGCCCGGTTTAACCCCTTGTCTTTCAATATTCTGCCTTATGTCCCAGCAGTTGTACATGACTATGATGAGTACACTGGAATGCATACTGTGAGTTTTTCAACAGATGATTTTTACATGATATCTAATTGCAATTTATATATTATATTATTTGTTTTGGTTCAGTTACTGCTTGATGAAGAAACTACTGAAAATTTTGATATGAGAGAGGAAGATTGGGACTTCCTACCGGTATGGCATTCTTAGTAACTGAACTGCTTTAATTCGTTTGTCTTTTGGAGCTTGTGGGTTATATCATACCTTGCTTTCTTGGACAACCCACATGTTTTGTAGCTAACTGTAGTCTAAAAGAGGTACTACTACCTCCTTTCCGGTTTAGAGGGGCACATGGCTTATCTCAAAAATCAGAAATTTATAATTTGTAAGGCTCATGGTCTTGGAAACATGCGAATATAGCTATGTCCACATTAAATTCTATCAAATTCCCCTTCCCAGCAGTTAAGTAGGTCCTCCTTCGTTGACGTGATTTGCAAGATGAGCCCGATAAACTGGAAAGGAGGGAGTACTATGATAAGTGACTTGCTAGCTTGTGCTTCGCATCTGCTACCAAATTCAGTAAACATGGTTGAATTTTTTTTCTTTGATGTTTAAATAGCCATTGGATTACTCATATTTACATAGACATAGCACCTTTCCATCCTAGAACCAGTGTTCAGGATATCGGTAACAGGTACCATATCGGTCGAGTGCTGAGTAGGGATTAATTGGCGAATCGACCATTTAATTGAATTTATTGATAACCCATTTATCGGGAGATTAACTAGGGCCATATCTATATATCCTAGGCTATATAGGAGCATGTCATGTACTAAATGTCTAAATATGCAATCCTAGGCTACATAGCAACAAGGAAAAGTGTTGCGAAAAGGTGTGGTGGAACCCGGCTGCCCCGACACCCTGTTATCCAGCTCGTCCAAAGACTCCAAGGTTCATGCCAGCCACTGTCCAGGTGCAGGGAATTTGCAGTAGCAACGTAATTAGCGGGCTTTTTAAAGCAGAAAACAGCGAGGGGAGGAGAGACATGTATGGCAGGACTAGGACTTGGTCTTGGAGTCTATTCACGAGTTGCAGACCTGTTCACGGATTCACTGTTCATCGTGGTCTTGCGGTCCACGCTGGTTGGGTGATGATTGAAGTGACAACACATAGACGACGGTGCATGCGCCCATCCTGTAGCAAGCTCACGGGTGAGACAGAGCTAATCACGTGAAGTGCGACCCAAAAGTGAAAACAAGAACTCCCTTCCCATCTCTCTTCTGTCGCACTCCAACTCTCGCACAGCCACACGTTGTGCCTCTCTCCTAAAAACAGTCTCACATGCATGCACAAGTTCAGAAGTTCAACACCTCCATTTTTTCCTCTGTAAAAATGCGGCAGCCAACATAAAATAATAAATAAAAAATTAGAGGCAGCAACGGAATAATAAATGGATGAGGGTTTCCCCGCAGCCGCCGTCGCGGCGGCCGGAGCCCGCCGGAGCCGCCAGCCCCCTCCTCCTCCCGTTCCCCTTCTCCTCCCCTCCCCCCTCCTCCACGCCGCCTCCCCGAGCGAGGCGGCCGGGGGCCCTTCCTCCGCGCGCCTACGGCTCCTCCCCGTGCCTATCCCTCCTCCCGTCGCCGTCAGCCTGCGCCGCCGGCCCTCGGCCGCGTGATGCTGGCGGCGGTGGGCTTTCCCTTCCCCGCGCGCGGTCCTCCCCTGCTCGGGCGGTGATGGCCGGCGGCGGTGCGCCTCGGCCGGTGGCGGTCCGGCGTCCTGGTGTGGAGGCCGGCGGTGCTCGCCGTGGTGGTGCCGCCTCTTGGCGGCGGGGTGGTCCGGTGGTGCTGGCCGGCCGGGGGCGCGTCCCCGGCCCAGATCTGGGCCCGTAGGGTCCCTTCTGGGTCCTTGCGGGTCAGCTCCGGCGCGACCGCGACGCTCTCTGTACGGGGAGGCAGGGGAGCGGCTTGGACTGGGACAGCGACGCCGACGGCGTACCAGCTGCTGCGCGGAGGCGGGAGCTGTCCGGGCCTTTGAGGGCCCGGACGGGCCTGTGGGGCCACGGGCCCGGTAGGCTCCTGCCATGGCGTCCGGTCGGCTACCGTCGTGGTCGGCTACCAATTCAATTCGAACATCCACAGAGACCCTAAGACTCACTGGTTTTGTAAATAGTCTGTCTCTTTCTTTCTTTCTTTGTAGTATGATTTTTTTTATTTTCTTTCGAATAGCCCCCTGGACAAGGTTTTAAATTTTGACTTTTGCTCTTTAATGTTAGTTTTTTACTGTTGAATTTTACTTTTCTGCTATTCGATAGGTTGAACTAGACAGTGTTTCAGAAGCACCAGAATTTTCAGGTTGAGCTGATACATAGATCCAATGGATGTTACATTTCTGTATACTGAACTTCTTGGTTGTAACTGTGATTGGAACAATGAGAACTATGTACTCTTGTTTGTCATTTGCTCCAGAGAAGCCCCCCTGCTCATTTGATCTTGTCTTTTTACAGCACCCAGAAGATCCAGAAGAAGACTGATCGATTATTGAAGGTTACAATGATGACTAACTACTTATAACATAGTGCTATTTTCATATTCAGACCCTTCTTTTGTACAACTGGCTATTGTTAAAATTACATTTTTTTTGTTCATCCTGTTAATTTTATTTTCTGTTTCAGTTATTTTTACACGTTGTATAATTGCGCCGAGAATATATCCATGCGGCACAATAGGATATTGACTTGAGCTATCATCAGATAGATACAGAGCCTTGACCATGACCTTGAACTTTGTGTATGTGGCGAGGAAGGGGTTTCTTCATGTATGTGTCTCTTGTTCCTAAGCATATGTGGTGCTTTGGAGAGGGGTCTCCTTTTCTAATTATCTTCCATGAAGGGTGGCAGGGGATTTACCCTTCACATTGTTTTTTTTTTCATTTTTGTATCTGTGGGTTTTTGTTTTGCTTCTGTAGGGGTGCATGTGCTGTTTGAATGAGAGGTATTTGTTTGGGAACTATTAGGATGTAGGGTGTGTTTGGTTTGAGCCAAAGTGAAGCCTACCAAAAACTTGACTAGCGAAAATATTGGCCAACGTTTTGGTTGCCTTAGTTTGGCCAATTTCGGCAAAAATGTGCACTAGAGTGGGCAAAGTGGCTTGGGCATTCAAATTTTTTAACTGACTTAAAATACCTGTAGTTCAGATTTGAGCTAATTTTATGCGATTTTTTGTGGGGTTATTTTTGGACTCCTAAGGATTCAAAACAAAAATGCCACTATCCAAACTCCTTTTTTTAAAGTTGGATGGCTTGTCTGGCGGATGTTTCTCCATCGTGTGCAGGATCCTTATGTTTCTGCGTTGTAATAGGATACATTCAATTGATTGTCATCTCAGCAGATCCTGTCACTACCATTGTGGACACATCATCACTGAGGAAGTGCTTGCTGCAACCATCCACCCTCATAGTGAGAAGTATTTCCATATACCACTTTGTCTAGCAAGTTACACTTGCATCGCAACCGGCGGAGGACCCCGTAGGGCAAGGTGGGGCGGCCGCCCTACCTCAACTTCAGTGAAAAGAATATATAGGTATCATGTGCATGAATGCATTGCTGGTCAGACCGAATTCTCGCATGGGTATGTTCGTCGCTGGGAAGAATAAAGGGGAAAAGGAGAGGAAGTGATGTTATGGTGCAGTCCGACCGCTTGGTCCTTCACTCCCAGTGTCGGTGCGTTCCAAGGGGAAGCGATCGGCAGCAGCAGCTTTCCCGTCTTTCTGGTCTCTTCTTCCGGCCTGCTCTTTTGAGTTGCCCCGTTTCCTAATGGTAGCCAGCAACGCATGGGTTCAGAGGCTGTTTTTTTTTGAGAAGGGGGTTCAGAGGCTGCTGTGAGTTGAAGTTGCTCCGTGGAGCTTAATTTGTTTCGGTGTAACATCATTTTGGGAGCTCCTAAGAGCATCTCTAGCAGACCCCGCATAAGTGGTCAAAACCGCAAAATAACTGCTTTTTACAGTTTCAGCCGAAAAAACGAGCCCGAACAGACCCTCTAAAATCGTCCGACCCTTAAAATTTTCTAAGGGCCATATAAACGCGAAGCCGAAACCCTTATATCTACAGTTTTGAAGGCAACTTTATGAGGGCCCTGCATACCGGTCAACGTTGGCGGTTGAGGAATCTCTGCTCCCGCCAACGCCATGAAGCTCGCCCGGCCTCCCGGCCGCCCGGCCGCCGCGCCCGTCCGCCGCCTGCCCGCCGCACCCGTCCGCCGCTCCCGGCCGCCGCCGGCCCGCCGCGCCCGTCCGCCGTCCCGGCCGCGCTAGCTAGCTGTGAATCGATGCGAGCAAGCTAGCTAGCTAGCCCCGGCCGCGTCTCTCGCTGCAGCGACGGAGGAGCTGCGAGCTAGCTATGGATTCGAGCTGAGCTAGCTAGCTAGCTCTCGATCGATTCGAGCCCCGACGGAGGAGCTTGCCAGCTCGGTGCTTCATGCCCTTCGTATTTGGTCGTCTGCGGCTTCATTTTTGACAGCTTCGTGTGCTATCCATCGATTTCGCGGGAGCAAGCTAACTGACCATGGACATGGACGAGAGAAAGAAGAAGACGCGGGAAAAAAATATAAGCGAATATTCTGTTTTACAGCTTAAGTTTGAGGGGTCTATTCTGCCGCAGCTAAAACCAACCCGTAAAAGAGCATATTCCGCGAATATCCTTTTATACGGATCCGCACGCGCTGACCTACAAAACCGTTTTTCCACGAACTGCAAACGCGTTTTGCCGGTCGGCGGTATGCGGAGTCTGCTAGACATGCTCTAATCGGCGCTGTTGGCGCTGGTTCGCCCGCTGGCTCTCACGTGCACTGCCAGCTGGGCCGGCCCATTAATCTTGAATGCCAGCACGAACGCTCTCGGTAGGAATCAGATCGCTCGTTTTAATTTTTTCCCTTCCTCATTCGTTCGTTCCTTTGTTGACTCATTGACAACTGACTATTCAAAAAATTTGAAAGACGTTCAAGAATTTGAAAAATAAGTTGATCAATTTGGAAAAAGTGCATGAAATTTTTTTCATGAACTTGAAAAAAGTTCATCGATTTTGGGAAAAAAATCACCAATTTTTCTAAAAATTCATCGTATTTGAAAAAAGTTCATTGAATTTGAAAAACATTCAATGGATTTGAAAATGTTTATTTGAAAAAAGTTCATCGATTTTGAAAAATAAGTAAAAAAATTGTGAAAAGAGTTCATTGATTTTGGAAAAAGTTCATCCAATTCGTGAAAAACTCATTGAATTGAGAAAAAAAATTCATCAAATTTGAAAAAAAATCATCGAAATTCAGAAAAAGTTCATGAATTTTGATTTTTTTATCAATTTGAACAAAATATTCACGTATTTGAGAAAAATTCCTCGAACCAGAAAGAAGAAAAAAAGGAAAAAAATGGAAAATGAAAAAAAGAAAAAAGAGGGGAAAAGTTAAACTTTACCAGATCCACTTGGGTGCGTGGTGGCCAGTGTGGACCGCGGCCCAGCCTCGGATTTTGCATCAGCCTATATATACCTATGCATTTCTAACTGAGCCAAAGAAAAAACGGCCGAATAACACTTACATGTTGACCCAGCACGAACACACCCACACGCCCTCGTCCACATCGACCGGAACGAAACTGCCTTGCATTCGATGAGTTTTCGTACGATTTTTGTACACAAGACTTAGGCACGTTTCCCGAGGTTTGGGCCCACACCACCAGATGAGTCTGGTCGTACAAAAATCGTATGGATATCTGTCGTACGTATAGCAGCTCTCCGGACGGAACCAACCGTCTCCCTTGACGCCCTCGCACATTAGTACAACACTGCGCCACTACCCGATGCCCAGCCGCATCGCGCCCTCGCCGACCTCGTGGCTTCACCGGTCACTAGCCGGAGCCCAGCCGCCCCGCCTCTCCTTCCCGCCCGCCTGGCTCCAGTGCACCCCCTGCATGTACCCCTGCGCGGGGATGGCTGCGCCCCTCCCCCGGCCTCCTAACGCCCCTACCCTGCCCCGGCCCGCAAAGCCGGCAGCAGCCGCTACCCTCCCTCTCAATCACTACTGACCAGTCCCCAACGGCAGTAAGCCAGCAAGTGAGCAAGAGCAACCCGATTTAATATGGAACTCAAATACCCCAATTTCTGGTTTAGGGTTAGCTTTTTTTGCACTACGCTATCCAGTACATCAACACATATAATTTTGCACGTCATTTCTTCCTCAAGTAGCTTTATTGATCGACAATTATTTTAAGGTGTTCGTAAGATCATATTGAGAATTTTTGTGTGTTTGTAAGATCATATTAATATATTTCTATGTGATATTGGTAATTTGTTAGAACATACACATTTCTTTTTGTTTATCAAAATATATTTTTTAAGGCGGACCACCCTGTTATCAAATGCTAGCTAGAGTCAAGTTTGGCCTCCTTCCCCCCTATTCCCTTGTGTTTTTTTATCTGTAGTGCTAGAGTCCAGTTCTTTTTCTTTATAGGCGGTTGTTGCATTTTCGCGATTGACACTGTAGACTTGACCCACAACATTCGCCCCACCTTAAATTCTATCCGTCCTCCACCACAGTGCATCGCTATAGCTACTTCACTGAAATTTGAAAAGAAAATCTTCAAAGAAAAACTAATGAACTTCACGACAATCTGAAAAAATGATACTCCTTCGGTTGACAAATATAAGACGTTTTAGATATTCAAATATGAACTATACATATGGACTGAAATGAGTGAACAAACACACTAAAACGTGTCTGTATACATCCGATTTATAAAGAAGTTACAACATCTTATATTTATAGTTCTTTTAGAAGAAAAATCAGTGCAGAGGATTTTTTTGTGAAAAATCAGTGCAGAAGAATTAAACATCGAAGAGTCTAGAACAAATGAAAAGTATTGTGTTTTGAGGTTTGTGCATAATGTGAATTTTAGCCTCGAGCTAACTCATGTGCCCATGGCGACGGAGCAGTCACTCGAGCACTCACCGTCTACGGATTATTAGATTAGATTAAAAAATTGTGCTGCAGCGGCCGACTGCCGGCAGGAGCAGATCTCTACTCCTATAAAAAGCTGAGTTGGTGATGATAGTGTGTTTGCCATCCTTCATTTAAAACAGTTTGATCTACATCCAACGCATCTGAGACAAACTATGTCAGTTTTGCAACAACAAAAAAACCCCGTACTCCACTCCTTGTTTGTAGATAACCCCCTGCCTCTCACGTTCAACCTTCTCTCCCTCTCACCCCGTCTAGCCATCTCAGGAAAAAAATAAGAAGGATCTGAAGAGGTCGCTGCTTTTGGTGCCCGTCTGCACTCAACTCCTCTCATGCCTTCTCTCAGGCTGCATTGCCGACCACAACCACGACCCCCCCCCCCCCCCTCCTCGCCATCTCCTTTGCCCTCTTCCAAATCATCCTGCGTTACATTCATGGCGGTCTAGAAAAAATAAACAAAATCGACACTCAAAAAATAATTCTTAAATATCATTTTTTGCAAAGTACAATAAGTGTTATTTCTCCAAAAGTATTGGATGCAGGTTGAACACTTGAACATTTTTGTTTGCAAAAGATATTATTTTATTTATTTTTCCTACATTTACTATTCACCTGGATGCTTGTGAGCTCTAGAGAAGAAATAATATCCGAAGAAACCTATTGATATTTGTTACACATGAGATGACCCCCACATACTTTGTCAAATAAACAACTCTCGGATCAATGCATTTCAATGTTTCGTGCAACGCACGGGCATCTTACTAGTCAAAATAAATGTGTCGTCGATTTCGCCACTTGTGTAGTTTCATCATGAGGCGAGAGATATATATTGAAATTAATAGAGTATATCTTTTTTTAGGTGAATAGAGTATTTCTTTTGTAGTGCAGAATTGGTGATCGAGTAGGCGATTAGGCGAAGAGACGAGCAAGTGTGGGTCGCCGTGCCGTGTATAGGAGCCACCGAGCATCGTGCTCGATGCCCAGATCAAATATGGTCTGGGCTCGTGGCCTATGTAGTAGTAGTGCTAAAGGTTTTCTTTTTCATTTTTAGAGTTTACGATTGTAGTTGGGCTGGCATTTTGGGCTTGTGCAGCTGCATGTTAGCTGGGCTGGGGTCAATCAATTTTATGACTGGGTCAAAGGCAAGTTTTATTAAGTACACTATAGTTGAAAAACTGAAACACGCAGGCGTCAATTGTTTTGAGAGAAATTTCAATCTATTCATCACCGGTGGTTACACTTGAGCTCCGTGCAACGAGCCATTGCAACAATGCTAGCTCAACGCTTTTCAACCACCTGAATCTAGACGCGACATAATAGAATTATAGCCGGAATCTCCATTCTTCTTATCCTACTTTTTCTCACTGTAATTTTTTGTGTCGCTACCAAGTTCAAGGAAGTTGCACTATGTTTGAGTTTCGCTCTCCACACGAACTTAGGTGATGAACGTTTGCACGTCCTGATACCTCTCATGCCGACTCAACTAACAGTAAGTTTAGGTTCAACAACATAGGTCTTGTATCATGGCATGTGATTCTCTAAATACGTACTTCTACTTGGCGAGTATATATGTGCAAAATTGCACATCCAACAAGAAAACATGTTGACGATAGCTTAGGCTCAAGATATTTGAGAGTGCATCTTGGAAGCATAAAAGCAGCTAGCACGGAAAAGATGGAGGAAGGGAAAGGAACGGATAGTATATATAGAAGATAATGAGGGAAAGGGACCGTAAGGAATTCAATGGCTTTTTTTTTCTGTAGGCACGAAATGCATGTGTGCATGTTTTGATATCAAGATGGATGCACATGTGTATCCTCTCTTGCAGTATATGCGGGAAGCGACGTTTTGGGTCATACTAGCATATGATCTTATTATCTGGACCGCGGGATCAGCTGCTTGGATGTGTCCCATCATCATTAAATGATGTATGTGCGAGCGATAGATATTCAGGTATTCAACTTGTCTGTGTGTTTATAGAAGTACGTAGAAGGTTGATACGTAGGCTGGGTTCACCAAATAAATAGCCCACATGGTGGGCCCGGGCACTGGACATTGGATGAGACGGATGGTCTGTCAGTACGGGAGATGCCTTGTAGCAGGACCAAGGTACAGAACATTTTGCAATTGCAACCAGCAACGTTTACAAAACACAGCCCATAGATTAATTAAAGATTAACGATACAAAAGTCTGTGCTAACCAAGTAATAAAAAAAACGATCAAGAAAATCATGTATGCACCCCGCAGAAAAGAAAAATAAATTATGTATGCAAATTGGGGTATTCTTTACCATCACAAAAGTTTCAAAACGTACTACTGAGATTTGCATGCTGTGCGAGAACAGTCGGCAGGTGTTGAGAGAGCTAATTCAAATCTATACAAACCGGACCAGCTTTCTTATTTTTGCTCCAGCCGCGTTAGTTAGAAGTATTTTATTTTATGTAAAAATATCAATTCAACGGACATGTAAATTAATGCATGTTTTTTCTTTCTACAAACCAAATTTTTTGAGATATTTTTGGCACCAGTGAGCCAATTTAAAGCAACAAATAATATTTTGATAAGAATGGACGCAGCTTGATTCCAGATTTCATTGACAATGCAAAAGTCCACGGGATGCTTACACATACATAACTGGGAGTATAGGCCATGCTGCTTGAGCTCCATGGAGGCTTAAAAAAAAAATCAAAAATCCACATTTCAAAGTTTCAACAAATTATAAAAAAATGCACACTGTCATATGAAGCGTCCCGTGGAAGGCACACGTCAAGTTATACAGCTGCGTGCTGAAATCCCTACACAGGCCATCGATCCGGATAATATGAGCATATGGTCGGACGAGCCGTATCGAATTTCCGCCTCACAATCTGACTTCCCATCAGCCGAAATACAGTGCATGCACATGGAAACAAACAAGAGCATCTCTAACAGATCTCTATATTTTGCAAGAGGATACAGCAAGTATCTTTTGAGGAGTGTATTTATTCCTCTAAAAAAGCGTTGTTTCTAACAGATTTCTTAAGCTTAACGGAGTAAAAAGATTTGCCGGTTCGTTTAATTTTGGGCCACCGACATAAACTTCACTACTATATGATTTTATTAAATGACATCTTGGTTACATACTTAACCAATTCTTCGCTAAAAGAACGGATTCAAAGAAAACTCCAAAAAAAAAGAAAATTGCACATCAATAGAAACACAACTTCCCTAGCTGCTCCTACTAATCCGATCAATGCTGTCTCTACGTCTTCATTGCCTGCATTGTTGTTTTTCTCTATTGACTCCTCGAGTTTGCACATTTCTTTCTTCTCCGCCTCATCAAACTTGGACATTGTGTCTCTCTAGTCTCATCACTAGCAACTAATGCACGGACATCTAGAAACTTTCTTCGCTACCAATAGATCAATGTAATCTTCTTTTCAATACCAAAACTTGCATCCATCCTACATACAGTGTTGAGCAAACAATGAGTTATATAATGCGACGAATCTGAAGAACAACCGGAAGAAATGGCTCCCACTCTATCCTTTTCGCACTTGTAGAACATCCATTCGGGATGTTTCGGCGTGCTCAAAACGAGGCGCAGCACCAGCAGTGGGCAGTTGTCACACTTGATGACTGGTAGCGATGAGCCAGCAATGTGTTTGGCGAGTGCTGAGCCCGGCCGACGACCGGATGTGGCTGTGCCGGTAGTTGGAAAACGGGTGAGATGCGAGAGCTGAGAGGAGGGGGACATACTAAGAGGCGGCACAGAGCAGTTGAGGGAGCTGCGCGCTTTGGTCTCCGTCAAATCCATCCAGAATGCGCCTGGGTGCGTCGAATCCGGCCACGATGGCGACATCGTAGATCTGCTAATTTAGGCCCTGGCGGCGACGAGAACCGGCCAAATGGAGGTGGGGAGGAGCGCGACGGGTACTACGCGGGGGCAAGGGGTCGGTGGTGGCGCGTGGTGGCCCGCGGAGGCAAGTAGGGCGGCGCTAAGTGGATGCGGCGCGGGGTGGGGTGGATGCGGCCGAGGGGGGAGGGGAACTTTTTTTATCTGTGGGTGGGCGGCCGAGTATATTTAAGAGTCGGGGTGGCCGAGGAGGATAGTTTTGACTCCTCTTAAACTTTTAGGGGATCGATTAGGTGCAATTTAGAGGAGGAAAAGTGAAAATTTACTCCTCTAAAAACTTTTTAGAGGATCAGATAGAGATGCTCTAAGAACCATGTGTTGAAAGCCTGGGATTTTGTTTTTTGATGTGTACCTCTTTATTACTTTTATATTTTTAAACAGATGTGTACTACCTTATTTTTTAAAGATGTGTCTCTAGGAAAACATTATTTTTGTGGATATGATTTCATATTTCTGTATAAATAAGGTTCACTCCATAATTAAGTGATGAGCACCACTAGTAGAAAAAGAGGCTTCCATACGCCCCCATTAGTCCCTAAAATAATCGAACCGCGACAAAAGGGGTCTTTAGTCGCGGTTCGGGAGGAGACCCGCGACCAACTATCTGGGCCTAGCGCGCTCGGTCGACAGCTGGCGGACGGGAGGGGCTTTAGTCCCGGTTGGCCTGGCCAACCGGGACTAAAGGTCCCCGAAGGCCTTTAGTCGCGGTTGGCCAGGCCAACCGGGACTAAAGGCCCATCCCTATATATAGGACTCAGCTCACTTCACTTCACTCAGCTCACTTCACAATATTCAGAAGGGGGTGGTGGGTTTGCTTTTGGTTCCGCCTATGCACACAAGGTGTTCGATGAAATGCCCGAGAGCCTGAAACAAACATGATATGAAGTGTCCGAGCCACACTTGAGCTTTCTCATTTATTTTTCCTCCGCGACCGCGGTTAGCAACTTGAACCTTTCATGTGTCATTGATAAAATATGCATGTGTGTAGTTCATTGTTTAATTTGTATTATTTCTAGCTAGTTAGTTTAACAAATGCATGATGGTTAATTATATACTTTATATAATAATAATGCAGATGAATCGGCAATGGATGTACGGTCCCCGACTCTCCGGCGAGTTCACTACGGGTTTGAAAGATTTCCTCGTAGTGGCAAATGCGAACAAACAGCGAGGTTTTATTATCTGTCCATGTGCTGTCTGTAAGAATCAGAAGGGTTACTCCTCCTCAAGAGACGTTCACATGCACCTGCTCCGGCACGGTTTCATGCGAAGCTATAATTGTTGGACCAAGCATGGAGAAAGAGGGGTTAGAATGGAAGAAGATGAAGAAGGGGATGATATCGATGACAACTATCATGATCATTTCGGTGATACTTTCATGGAGGATGATGCTGAAGGTGGGGAAGGGTTAGGTGAAGGTGAAGAAGAGGCACATGATGAGCCCGCTGATGATCTTGGTCGGACCATTGCTGATGCACGGAGACGCTGCGAAACTGACAAGGAGAGGGAGAATTTGGATCGCATGTTAGAGGATCACAAAAAGTCGTTGTATCCAGGATGCGATAATAGTCTGAAAAAGCTGGGCTGCACACTGGATTTGCTAAAATGGAAGGCACAGGAAGGTGTAGGTGACTCATCATTTGAAAATTTGCTGAAAATGTTGAAGAATATGTTTCCGAAGAATAACGAGTTGCCCGCCAGTACGTACGAAGCAAAGAAGGTTGTCTGCCCTCTAGGTTTAGAGGTTCTGAAGATACATGCATGCATTAACGACTGCATCCTCTACTGCGGTGAATACGAGAATTTGAATGAATGCCCTGTATGCACTGCATTGCGTTATAAGATCAGAGGCGATGACCCTGGTGACGATGTTGAGGGCGAGAAACCCAGGAAGAGGGTTCCCGCCAAGGTGATGTGGTATGCTCCTATAATACCACGGTTGAAACGTCTGTTCAGGAACAAAAAACATGCCAAGTCGTTGCGATGGCACAAAGAGGACCGTAAGTCCGACGGGGAGTTGAGACACACCGCTGATGGAACGCAATGGAGAAAGATCGACAGAGTGTTCAAAGATTTTGCAGCTGACGCAAGGAACATAAGATTTGGTCTAAGTACTGATGGCATGAATCCTTTTGGCGAGCAGAGCTCCAGCCATAGCACCTGGCCCGTGACTCTATGCATCTACAACCTTCCTCCTTGGTTGTGCATGAAGCGGAAGTTCATTATGATGCCAGTGCTCATCCAAGGTCCAAAGCAACCCGGGAACGACATCGATGTGTACCTAAGGCCATTAGTTGATGAACTTTTACAGTTGTGGGGCAGACCTGGTGTACGTGTCTGGGATGAGCACAAAGGAGAGGAATTTGACCTACGAGCGTTGCTTTTTGTAACCATCAACGATTGGCCTGCTCTCAGTAACCTTTCGGGACGGACAAATAAGGGATACAATGCATGCACGCACTGCTTACATGAGACTGAAAGTGTACGTTTGGTTAATTGTAAGAAGAACGTGTACCTGGGTCATCGTCGATTTCTTCCCCGAAATCATAACGTAAGAAAGAAAGGCAAGCATTTCAACGGCAAGGCAGATCACTGGCCGAAGCCTGCGGAACGTACTGGTGCTGAGATATTTGATATGGTCAAGGATTTGAAAGTCATCTTTGGAAAGGGTCCTGGCGGACAATCAGTTCCGCGGGGAGTTGACGGGCACGCACCCATGTGGAAGAAGAAATCTATATTTTGGGAGCTAAAATATTGGAAAGTCCTAGATGTCCGCTCTGCAATCGACGTGATGCATGTTACGAAGAATATTTGCGTGAACCTGCTAAGCTTCTTGGGCGTGTATGGGAAGACAAATGATACAAAGGAAGCACGGCAGGACCAGCAACTTTTGAAAGACCCAGATGACCGGCATCCGGAATGGTTTCAAGGTCGTGCCAGCTACGCTCTTACCAAAGAAGAGAAGGTCATTTTTTTGAATGCCTGAGCAGTATGAAGGTCCCGTCTGGCTTCTCGTCGAATATAAAGGGAATAATAAACATGGCGGAGAAAAAGTTCCAAAACCTGAAGTCTCACGACTGCCACGTGATTATGACGCAATTGCTTCCGATTGCTTTGAGGGGGCTCCTACCGGAAAATGTTCGAGTAGCCATTGTGAAGCTATGTGCATTCCTCAATGCAATCTCTCAGAAGGTAATCAATCCAGAAGATCTACCACGGTTACAGAACGATGTGGTCCAATGCCTTGTTAGTTTCGAGTTGGTGTTCCCACCATCCTTCTTCGATATTATGACGCACCTCCTGCTCCACCTAGTTGAAGAGATTTCCATTCTCGGTCCTGTATTTCTACACAATATGTTCCCCTTTGAGAGGTTCATGGGAGTATTAAAGAAATATGTTCGTAACCGTGCTAGGCCAGAAGGAAGCATCGTCAAGGGCTATGGAAATGAGGAGGTAATTGAGTTCTGTATTGACTATGTTCCTGACCTTAAGCCGATTGGTATTCCTCAATCGCGGCACGAGGGGAGACTAAGTGGAAAAGGCACGATCGGAAGGAAATCAACGATATGTATGGACGGTCATTCTATGACTGAAGCACACCACACAGTTCTGCAAAATTCCAGCTTGGTGGCTCCGTACTTCGAGCAACACAAGAATATTTTACGCTCGGACAACCCGGGGAAGCCTGAATCCTGGATTAGAAAGGCCCACATGGAGACATTCGGCAGTTGGTTGCGAAAACATTTAATGAATGACAATGATGTTGGAGATCAGCTGTACATGTTGGCCAAGACACCATCTTCGACTATAACGACTTTCCAAGGGTACGAGATAAATGGGAATACATTTTACACCATCGCCCAAGATAAAAAGAGCACCAACCAAAACAGTGGTGTCCGCTTTGATGCAGCAACCGAGAATGGGCAAAAGGTCACATATTATGGTTACATAGAGGAGATATGGGAACTTGACTATGGACCCTCCTTTAAGGTCCCTTTGTTCCGGTGCAAATGGTTCAAGCTAACAGGAGGTGGGGTAAAGGTGGACGAGCAATACAGAATGACAATGGTGGATTTCAACAATCTTGGTTACCTTGACGAACCATTCGTCCTTGCCAAAGATGTCGCTCAGGTTTTTTATTTGAAGGACATGAGTAGCAAACCAAGGAAACGGAAAGATAAGAAAACGATCAGTACATCATGCGATGATCCAAAGCGCCACATTGTTCTTTCAGGGAAAAGAAACATCGTGGGAGTGGAGGACAAGACAGACATGTCAGAAGATTATAATATGTTTGGTGAAATTCCGCCCTTCAAAGTGAACACTGACCCAAGCATTAAGTTAAATGATGAGGATGCTCCACGGATACGGCACAATCGTAAGCAAGCAGGGACACAAGGGAAGAATTGATGTGTAATAATTAGTTTTATTATTTGATATATTATTTGTATTTTCAAGATTTTAAAATGAATTAGTTTTATTTTTCTGATTTTTTTTGATATATTATTTGTATTTTTAAGATTTTAAAATGAATTAGTTTTATTTTTCTGAATTTTTTGATATATTATTTGTATTTTTAAGATTTTAAAATGAATTAGTTTTATTTTTCTGATTTTTTTGATATATAATTGTATTTTTAAGATTTTAAAATGAATTAGTTTTATTTTTCTGATTTTTTTGATATATTATTTGTATTTTTAAGATTTTAAAATGAATTAGTTTTATTTTTCTGAATTTTTTGATATATTATTTGTATTTTTAAGATTTTAAAATGAATTAGTTTTATTTTTCTGAATTTTTTGATATATTATTTGTATTTTTAAGATTTTAAAATGAATTAGTTTTATTTTATATGAAAAAGGACCTTTAGTCGCGGTTCGTGACACGAACCGCGACTAAAGGCTCTTTCCGCGCGGGAACGAAAGCGGCGCGAAAGAACCTTTAGTCCCGGTTGGGGAGACCAACCGCGACTAAAGGGTACCTTTAGTCGTGGTTGGTGTCCCCAACCGGGACTAAAGGGGGGCATTGGTCCCGGTGGGTGCCACGAACCGGGACCAATGCTTTTCCTATATAAGTGGCACTTAGGATTTTTCCACATTCTCCCCCGACGCCGACGCCCCTGCGCTTCGACGCCGCCAGGCTGCTCCTCGTCGCTGTCGCTGTTGCCGCGCCCTGCCCCGTCCCCGCCCGCTCCTCCTCGCCGTCGCCAACGCCTCCCCGACCTCGCCGTCGTCAACGCCTCCCCGACCTCGCCCTGCCCCCACTGAGCTCCGACGCCCTGCACTGTCGCCGTTGCCGCGCCCTGCCCCGTCGCCGCCCGCTCCTCCTCGCCGTCGCCAACGCCTCCCCGACCTCGCCGTCGTCAACGCCTCCCCGACCTCGCCCTGCCCCCAGTGAGCTCCGACGCCCTGCACTGCCGCCGCCGCCCCTGCCCCTGCCCCTGCCGCCGCCGCCGCCCGCCGCCGCCTGCCTGCCGTCCTCCGCCTCCCGCCGACGCCTGCCGTCCTCCGGGAAGAAGAAAAGGAAAAAGGAAAGGAAGAAGAAAAGGAAAAAGAAAATAAGAAAAGGAAAAAGAAAATAAGAAAAGGAAAAACAGAATAAGAAAAGAAAAAACAGAATAAGAAAAGGAAGAATAAAAGGAAAAAGAAAATAAGAAAAGGAAAAAGAAAAGGAAGAAGAAAAGGAAAAACAAAATAAGAAAAGGAAAAAGAAAAGGAAAAACAAAATAAGAAAAGGAAAAACAAAATAAGAAAAGGAAGAAGAAAAGGAAGAAGAAAAGGAAAAAGAAAAGGAGGAAGAAGAAAAGGAAGAAGAAAAGGAAAAAGAAAAGGAAGAAGAAAAGGAAGAAGAAAAAGGAAAAAGAAAAGGAAGAAGAAAAGGAAAAAGAAAATAAGAAAATGAAAAAGAAAAGGAAGAAGAAAAGGAAAAAGAAAATAAGAAAATGAAAAAGAAAAGGAAGAAGAAAAGGAAAAACAAAATAAGAAAAGGAAAAAGAAAAGGAAGAAGAAAAGGAAGAACAAAATAAGAAAAGGAAAAAGAAAAGAAAAAAGAAAAGGAAAAACAAAATACTTGGCAGTGCTCAAACAAAAACTTCTATGCAAATTAGTGCTCAATAATCTTATTTTTTAATTCCTCCTCCTCTATGTCCCCTTAATCTTATTTTTTAATTCCTTTATACTTAATTAATTTTTACTACATGCAAGAGTGACATATGGCGGACGATAGAGCCGAGCCGCTTAGGGATCCGGAGGCTGAACGTTATTTAATGGGCATCATAAACAACGAGATTCCTTATGTGCCGGGCTCAGAATATGAGCAAGAAGAGGATGTAGTCTCTTCTTTTCTGAACCTTGACGGTGGAACAGACATTGTTGATGATCAAGAAGGTGAAGGAACGGACATTGTCGACGGAGGTCAACCGTCAACAAACGACGATCTCGAATTGCAAGTAGCAACCACCTCCGGCGAGGTATATATATATACATTGAGCCTCTCGTGATACAAACTTACTGAAATGTGAATACATATGTATTAATGCGCGCGACTCTCTTTCTTTTTTTAGCCCTCGGCCGGATCGAGTACGACAAAGCGTGGCAAATCCAAGGCGATGAAAACAGGAGAAACATATGCCATTGATTTTGTCAGTGAAACCGGTAAGCCCCTACAGCACACCTCAAAGTTTATCAAGCAATGCGGAGTCGTTGTTAGAGACAACGTCCCGATCACCGTCCAGGAATGGAAGGAGCCAAAGAAGGCACGTCTTGGTTTCAGTTTTGTCGACAAGAGAACGAAAAAGGATTGCTGGAGAAAGCTTATGGAACATTTCATTCTACCTCCGGAATACAACAAAGTCGATGAATTCGGTAACGAGGTTCCGGGTGGACGTGAGAGGAGGAGGCTAGTTAAAGAGTTCGCTCTTCAGAAGATGGGCGAAGCATTCCGGAACTTCAAGAAAAATTTAACCCGTGACTATGTCAACAAGGGCAAGACTCCGGATTTCAATGGACAACATGAGAAACTGAAAGATGATTGGCCAAAATTTGTGAGGCAAAAGCAATCTGAGCATTTCAAGGAAATATCGAAAAAAATAAGGATAATGCGAGTAAGAAAAAGTTCCATCATATTATGGGGCCAGGAGGATACCGCCTTTCGGAGCCTAAGTGGCAGAAGATGGAGGAGGACCTGAGGGTGCGAGGAATCCCTCTAGGTACGGAGGGATGGGACCCAAGGGCCAAAAGCTGGTGGTACGGGCATGGGGGATCGCTAGACCCGGAGACAGGGGTCTGTGTTCACCGGAAGAAAAAGTTTGCTCCCACCCAAGCCCTTATTGACGCAATGACCCAAGCTCAAGAGGGCTTGATCAAGTTCAACAGAGAGAAAGACGCACTGACAACAGCCCTCGGGAATGATGAACACGGAGGACGTGTACGAGGCAAAGGCAAAATTCCGTGGAAAGTCGGGTTTTCCCAGGACAATGACCCGTACTGTTACATAAGCCGTAAGAGAAAGACGGACCGGGATGCAGATCTTCTGGCGAAGTTTGCATCGGAACTCCATGAGTTGAAGCAGACCGTGCATGAACTAGTAAAAGAAAAATCGGCTGCAGGGGCGCATGAAGATCATGAAGCGGATCGCGGAAGCCAGCAGCGGAGAAGCAGCGTGGCTTCCACGGATGCCCCGCCTGGTGCTAATGTACTGATGATCGAGATTCGTGCACCGGAGCCTCACTACCCCGTGGATGATGTAAAAGAGATGAAAGAATGTGATATGCATTATCCCGTGGGGAACGTTTCCACGAAGGTAGCTACCGGGAGTGCTTTACCCTGTACACCTGGAGCACTCCACCACAACAACTCCATTGCATATGGCTATGCTCGTGTCACGGTGGAAGACATAGTCCAAGGGTTTGAGGACCTGGAGATTGACAAAGCTACACCCGAAGGGGAGAGAAGACTTGGAGATGTCAAGCGCCAGATCATTCTATGGAAAAAGAAGTACATAGTGTTTCCAGGCGAGGCGCCAAGGCTAACAAGTCCACCCCCCTCCGATGGTGGTGGTGGTGGTGGTGGTGGTGGCGGTGGTGGTGGTCGTGGTGGTTCACCTACACCTCCTTCACGCCATTCGACGCCGTCCCCCGATCCACAACCTCCGGCGGGTACGACGCCCCCCAATCCTCCTCCGGCGGGTACGACGCCCCCAATCCACCTCCGGCGAAGAAGCAGAAGCAGGCGGACAGCAAGGAAACCCGCTCCTGGACTATTAACCCGGACCCTTATGTACCTAAGACCACAAGGGTACCGGAGCCATCACTGAAGCCTCTCCTCCCAAGGCCTTGGGAACTTAGTGAAGCTGAAACCAAATTGGCCGCGTCTGCTCATTATGAGAAATGGAAGGCGGATATGAAGGCGATAAAAGAGCCTGAGCCCAAGCAAGTATTCACTGAGAAGCAAAAGAAGTGGGCTAAGGATTTTTTGACGACACCGTCCCAAGCCGAGCTGAATATGCCTGACGACTATGGACATGAACTTCGTAGGCAAGCAAAAATATTGAAGGAGGAGAAAGAAGAAAGTAAAAAGAGCGGGAAACAAGTTGACCAGCTCAGGATGCAGAATAAACAATCGATCCCCCCGCTCATAGTGAAAGCCGGTCCGGAAGAGGACCCCGAGATCATAGCAGCTGCGGCAGCACTTGGATTGACTGTAGCGAGTGCCATGAAACAAGCGTCCGAGATGGGTTTGACTCTTCGTGCCTTCTTAGGCCTTGAGGATGCGCCAGTATGTGAGATAGCATTACAATATGTGCGGAATGGGCCTCTCGTCGAGCCTGCGCGGGAAAAGAGTCTACCACCACAAATGCGAAATCTGCTACGTTGGTACAAGCAATTCATAACATGGGCCGACAAAGAATATGTTTATGCGGATGTTACAGAGGAGCATCACACCAAACGGTACTCTGTACAAGTTCATATGAGTGAATTGTTCCAGCTGTTCAATCTGCGCGACCTCGACAAATCTATGCTGAGTTGCTATGTTCTGTAAATGATTTATTTCTACCTCATCTCGTTCTTCATTGCCTGCACTATATATATATATATATATATATATATATATATATATATATATATATATATATATATATATTGTCCTAACTATATTGTTGCGTACGCTATTATGCAGATTGAAGATTTGGGAATGCAAAATAAGAAACATCCATGATGTTGGGTTCATTGACCCACATATCGTTAATGGACATGTGTTACAAAATCACCCCGAAGACGTGGAGAAAGACTTGTACAAGTTTCTTAGAAAGCATCAACTCAAAAGTCATATTCTATTTCCTTACCATTTTGGGTGAGTGTTTCTCTCTTGTGCCCATTCTCTTTTGTTTACTCCATGCATGGTATGTCTAATCGATGAGTTATGCATGACTGTGCATGTAACGTGTCCGCTGATTTCACTGGATTCTGCTAAATATTGAACTTCACACCTCCAGAGTTCTAATCATGGACTCTATGGATTCGGATCCAAAGCGTTGGGCCGACATGAGAAAAATGCTGCAAAAGTAATTATTTTCAATCATTTGAGCTCTATATCGATCGGTCTCTTTCGTTCATTTCCTAATATCAAGTAACTAATAACTCCCTTGTTCATTTAATTTTCTTTGCCCTGTAGGGTTTGGAGACGGTTCTCAGAAGAAATTGTCGGTGAATTCAAACATGAGCTAGATTTTAGAAGGTTAGTTAATGTGGATAAGCAGCCACCGGGGACCAATCTATGTGGATACTATGTTTGTGAGAACATCCGGAGACACACCTCTGAGCGGAAGGCGATAGCGTGCGGAAGGCGACGGATAACTTGCGGAGGAGGCTTAGTCCAGAAGCTCGCTTCCGACCAATTCAAGATGAATTAGCAGGATTTTTCATGAGGGAAGTCATCAATCCTAAAGGAGAACACTATACCGAGGACGAAGAAATTTATATGCATACCCGAGATTGAAACTTGTTCGAAGTTGTATATGGTCATCCATCCTAATTGTGTATGGAAACTTGTTCGAAGTTGTATATGGTCACCCGAGATTGAATATATATTATATATTCCTCTTGAATTCTTCTTATTTGAAATTTCATATGCATGTATATAGTAGCGTAGAATATGTGTACTGAAACTTCATCAAAATTAAAATAAAACACAAAATAAAATATAAAAGAAATAAAACACTACAAATTAAAAAGAAACCAGGTTTAGGGGGGCTAAAACCCTAAACCTGCGGAGGAGGCCTTTAGTCCCGGTTAGCCACGAGAACCGGGACTAAAGGTCCTCCGCCCCGACGGACTCCTGGCGCCCACGTGGACGGGGCTTTAGTCGCGGTTCGTAAGAGGCGCGACTAAAGGGGGGCCTTTAGTCGCGCATATTTAGTCCCGGTTGCACAGCTGGGATTAATGGCCTTTGCGAACCGGGATTAAAAGCCTATTCTCTACCAGTGCACTTTGATTATTAAATGTGCTTCTCAGCAGTTCAGCATAGGTTACTTGCTTAGAAGGAAAAAAAGTGTCACCAAATGAAGTTAAATAACCAAATTTAAGATCATTAACGAGCATTGGGGTTGTACTCTTATTTGGAGTGGTAAGTTGTTCTGTAAGCGCGAAGAGTGAAGAGATACTAAGGAACGCACATGCAACGAATTGTCCTCATACTACGACCAAACGGTTCTACAGCATGTTGATCCTGGTTTGGGATCGACCGGCTCACGTATATCCGCAATCAAAGCGCAAGCCTAGCAAAGAAGGCGCACCCCATGCCTTTGATCCACCCAAATGTCGATGGAACATAGTTTGCGTTGGAATCCCAGTGCTTTGCTCAGGGCCGGTCCATACATATTCGGGCCCTGGTGCGAGACGACAAAATGGGGCCCTTGTGTATAGATAAAAATTCAGAATATATTATATTTCCAAAGCAATTTAGTAAAGTATTATAGATACTAGCATAGATTGATGGTCTTTGAACTAAAACCACAAGGGAGGTGAAAAAAAAAACACATTCAGATCTTGTTGTTTCTCCTAACACTTCTGAAAGAAAAGTCGTCAATAACCACATCAGTATTTATTTCATCCAACTTTTCTTTCTCAATGCATAAAGTAGCAAGAATATACTTTTTTTTCACTTTCTTTTCTCAATGATAATTTTTTTTTAGAAGACATATCACCAAACAATTGCAGAAAAACAGCCAATACAAGGAACAAAAGCACCTGAATATGACTTGATGTCGAATTGTCGATGTAGCTTCCCAGATCTGCAAGGCTGCAACACTCATTCCCCGTCTCCCCATCTCATCCCTGGATCCAATGAAGCTTTTTTTTTTTGCGCATGGATCCAATGAAGCTTTGAAGAACAGACCAATGGAGTAAGAACTAGGAAGAGAAGAATTGGAGATGTTAGATGGAACAATCAGAGGCGGAGTGCCGGGCTATTTAACAGTGAATCAAAAGAGTACTTGATTAGGGGAAGGAGGTAGACGTACCATCTCTGATGCGGTGATGCCTCAAGCGTCTACTTGATGGGAAATGTTGAGGATGCAAAGAGAGATGATTGCGGAAAGGAATAGCATCATTGGTGTCCATTAATGGATGCACGGAGCGGCCCCTCGAATTTAGAAGTGCACGGGAGCGGCGGCGCTGTTCTCCGGGATTGGAGAATTTGGGGAGGAGCCGAGTAGGCGAGGAAACTGGAGACGAGACCGGAGGAGATCGATGGAGCGCTCAACACTGCAGCAGCGTAGCGAACTAGCTATCGATTCTTTCAGTCCGTGAGTGCTAGCTACATGGTGGGCTTGGACCTTATTGTATACTATACTACTACCTGGGCTGGGGCCCTTACCTCTCCCAGGGGCCCAGGGCAGTCGCCCCGTTGCCCCTCCCTATGGGCCGGCCCTGGCTTTGCTTTGAGAGGCAAGACAAAGCGCCCGTAACCCTGTGGTGCGGCATGGCTGGATCCGGATTTTTCTTCCTTCATGTGTGGGCCTCATTGACACCTCAGATTTGCTTGTACCTTGACAAGGTTCACCGGTACGCACCAACTTGGCTGATGCACATTTGCACCTCCTAAGGCTGGTTGTAATGGGGAGTATCATATATTAGTATCATGTATATGATACTAGTGTATGATAATACATACCTAATGCATGGTACATATGTTGGTATCATATAGAACTACATTTATTGCCATGCATGACACAAAGTAGCACATCATTTAATATGATACGGTATCATGATATGATACTCAAACCTCACTTTCTTCATTTAATTATATGTCACCTCATCAAAATTGCTTAGTTGGCATGCATGATACTACCTATGATACTCCCATTACGAGCAGCCTAATACCTCCCATGCCGACTCTTGATGTGGTGGGTTAGGTTCAGCTCCATGTGTCTTATCTTGTGGCATGGAGTCCTCGAAAGGCATACTTCTAATTGGTGAATATATATACACAATTGCACATTCAGCAAGGAAATGTGTTTGTACTATCTGAGTACAAAATATTTGGACTGCATGTTGGATGTACGGAAGTAGCTAGCACTTTATGTGACCAAACATGGATGAAGAGATACTTAATAAAGGATGCCGAGGGAAACACAGAGTGTAAGGAATTCAACCGCCGCCCTTATCCCTCGCTACTGGCATGCCGAGGTGGTGCTGCTCACTATTTTTGACATTTAGGGAGACTGCCAAAAGATTGGGGGGGGGGGGGGGCGTGTTGGTTGGTATGTTCGGTTACGGCTATCTGAGCAGAACAACTTTCGTATTATAGGAAATGTGGTGAATTGCAATTTATTAGAGACGCCTTTATAGCAAATTGCAAGAGCAAGCATTTCATGCGGGTTTTTTCCAGCAGTAGAAAACAGGGCATCTGTCCTGGTTCCAGAGGACCTTTAGTCCCGATTCTGCAACCGAGACAAAACGAACGGGACTAATGCCCACCACTTTTAGTCCCGGTTGGCTTACGAACCGGGACTAAAGAGCTCCACGTGGCCGCTGTGGGGCGCCTAGGAAGGAGGACCTTTAGTCTCGGTTGGTAACACTGACCGGGACTAAAAGGCAGCCACGCGTCAGCAGCTGCCAGGCGCTAGGGTTTTTGTTTCTTGTTTCTTTGAAAGGAGGGGTTTAGGGGTTTTAATATTGTGTTTCCCCCTTTTATTTTTGTGTTTACCCTTCACTTCTTTTACATTTAGGGTTTCATTTTTATTTAATGTTTTCCATTCAACTTGACGCTAGCTACTACATATATATAGCAATGAAAGAATTATTACACAAGATCGTCATGCATGAACATATACAGAAAGTGACCTCTCTTTCTCCGTGCTTGGTCGAACAACAAGTTTTCGTATATCTATCCGACGGTACTACATATATACAATATAACATCTCTTACGATCCCTGACATCATCTACCCAAATCATGCAATTCCTCATGGTATTCTCCGTCTTTAAGTATGATGTAGTAAACAAAGAATCCCGCCAATTCCTCCTGAATTGCTCGTATGCACTCATGTGATAGGAGTTCGGTCCGCTTCACTAGTGCAGGACCGGGCTTTAGCGCCGGTTCGTAAGGGCCTTTATTGCCGGTTGTACAACCGGCACTAAAGAGTGGGGACTAAAGCCCCCCCCCTTTACTACCGGTTCGTCACGAACCGGCGCTAAAGTACCACCACGTGGCATGAGCCAGACCCGGGTGCGGGTAGACCATTAGTACGGGTTGGTAACACCAACTAGTACTAAATGTTTGGGGGATTTTGGTTTTATTTTTTATTTTTCCTTTAATTTTCTTTTTTTCATTTAATTCTTTTTCGTTTGCTGGTATTTTACGATACTACATATTGTACACGTTATGCATATATATAAATAGAATTTCTCATAGAACCGATCATATATATTGTTAGAGTTGTGTCGAATATTATTGTACAAGTTAGGTTACAGTTGGACTTGGAGTCGTACGGTGTGTAGACATGATATGGAGTCGTGTCCAAGTAGGACACTTGTATCCTAGGCCTCTCATATATAGCGGGGGTAGACGCACGATGTAACCTATGCCAACATAATAGCACGGGCACGCGGGGGAGCCGGCGGCGTGTGCCGGCGCCCGGGCGGCCAGGGTGCGGTATTGTGACAGTGTCATGGGGAGGAGCGCCCGCACCTCGTTAACAAATCTCGGTGTCGTGCCTCGTGTGATTGCTTGGTCCTCGGTAGATCGACGGAGTGCCTCGGATTATTTTATTTTTTTGAAAGATCCAGCTCGGCTGGCTTGCATTGATTTAGCAGAGGGGTGAAAGAATACATGGTTTGATCAAAGCGATCAAAAGGATAAAACCGAAAAGAAGATGAAGAAAAACGACATGAGGTGGTGGTTTTACCCCCCTCCCCCAACCCCCGTTCTTTGGCTTCAGGTTTTATCTCGCGCCAAAATCCCCGAACGGGGGCTCCAGTGCCTTGGCTCCGGCGAGCCGCCATTGCTCTAAGTTTTCCCTGATCGCCCTGGTGATGTTCGATGCCTCTGCTCCTTTCGCCGTGAAAACGCTGTTGTTCCTTGCGTTCCATAGCTCCCAGGTTGTGGCCATGATCATGGTTCGAACCCCTTTCTTATCCTCTTTTCTTGTGCGGGCCATGATTTGCTTGGTCGCCGCGGGTTTGCTCCCTTTGCTGGGGGGCTAGGGAGGCGCAACCTTTCCAAGATGCAACTGCATCCCACACTTCTCTGGAGATAGAGCAATTCCAGAAAAGATGAACTGACGTTTCCAGATTTCTTCTACAGAAATGGCAGAAGTAGGAGTTTGGCCATCCGCGGCGCTGTAGCCTATCGTTGCACCATAACCGATCCAAGTGGAGCAGCCACGAGAAAATTTTGATCTTGTGCCTCGGATTATTGTACAAGTGGTATCATGAGCAAGGTTCGAAGAGGCCGTGGAAGTTGATCTCGAGGAAGGTCGAAGGTGATCGTGCTGCGAGTTGTGTGAACAACGAAAGCAGCGGAATTGATCGCTCGGTATTCGAAAGCAGATTGGTCAAGTAGACAGCATGACAGTCAAGACGAGTCGCTGCCGATTCGTTGGAGGATTGCGGTGTGATCGACAAAATCAATGGATGCAATCGAGAGCGGTGTTTCTCGACGGAATTGAAGCAATCGGAAACAGCCGGCGTGGCAACGTGTAGCAGCAGGAATCCTCGGCGAAAGTGGCACGGGAACGCTAGGCGCACGAGTGCTGGCGTGCAGGGTGGCCCAAACGGTAGGCCCGCTAGGCGCCGGGCACGTGGCTGAGCGGCTGGCTGGCTACGGCCCAGGCTCGGTGCGTTGGTTGCCTAGAAAGCTGGGCAGAGGCAAAGAGCCGTGCGGTCCTGTGCATGCACGTTGGATTTGTCAAGGAAAAAAAGAGCTACGTAACAGATTGTTGCTGACCATCGGGAGATAGGAAAGACCAATGGACATACAGCCTATGTGAGCACGTGGTGAAGTTTGAAGGTTGATCTCCAAAAGCTAAGTGCACATGGAAAGGCTTATATGGTGGAGTTTCGTTTATTTCTTTGTACATGGTTTGTGTATAGGGATTGTAGCGTGAAAGTCTGTGCTCCGCGTGACGAGGATGGCGACGTGTGTATAAGGCTCAGAGGAGTCTGGAGCGCGTCGTGGCAGAATCATGCATACACAGGGCATCAAGCAAGACACAGAGATGTGCGGGCAGACCGATGCAGGGTGAAACATGGTTGCAGTCGGTTAATTTCGGCTGGGTCGGACTGGACTGTCTGACGGATCGACGAGGATGTTGGTCAAAGCAGAAGACGGCGGTGATTTCAGCGACGACGACATAGGAGTGTGATGCTGATGGTGGCTGGCTTCTGGGGCGTGGAAACACGTGGTGCAGGCCTGAGGGCTTGTGCGGCTTCGACAGACTATGGCGCGGGGTTGATTCAAGACGGTGCACATGAGAGCTTGGAGTCGACAGGGCGCGGGAGGGTGGCACGTACAACCACCATGGAGTCATGTTGAAGGTGGAGTTGGAGTCTGATGGAGGACTACACTCTGTGCTGATGGAGGGGCTACGGCGTAAGAATTCAGAGAGTCGAAGCCTATTTCAGCAGGATAGCGAGAGACACGTGGATCGGACTGGGGCCCTATGGTCTGATGAAGACGTGATACTCGGCATCGGTCGGTGATGATCGGTGGTTCTCTGCAGTGGGGGTTGAGGCAGTGTGGGCAAGCTACCCGGGAGACTCGACCAGGACAGCAGAGGCTCGACGCGGTAAGCATGAGACACAGCGACAGGCCAGGGCACCGGTGGTCAGATATGTTGTTAGAAAAAGTGTGCAAGGGGTGCTGAAGTAGTGTTGACGAGTACCGGATTCAAGTTGGTGACTGGGTCTATCGGTGCCGGTTGATGGACAGAAGTTGACCATGGAGAATCTGAGAAAGTTGAGGAAAGTCTGAAATTGTCAAAAGCTGGGAGAGTACATGGCCGTATATTCTGTGGTGTTCAGTGCACATGGCAAAGTGCGGATGATAAGTACAGAAGTAGGCGGAGTGCTATAGCTATGGGCATGTCAAAGACTATCCCGAAAAAAGGATGAGACAACTGTGAATTTGACTCAGGGTGACACAGGGCGACGGTGAAATTCCTTCAAGTTTCAGACAGACGGTCAAGAAAGAGCGGTGATGTTGAGTTCAGGTAACTCTTGTATGTGACATCCAATATGTGAGTTGTTCATTTTCACGCAGATAAATTATCGGTGTGTGATGGCGTTGAACGGGAACTCCGGAAGTTGGGAGCACAAAGTAGAGTAATGAAAAACTTAATTTTGCTCAAGTGTTGACTGTGAAGAAGACGAGAAGGGACTACAGTTGCAGGTGGAGTCATATGGAGTCTGGGAGTAGCAGCGGTGCTCATGGCGTATCTCTAGTCCAATGTACATGGAGGTTCGACGGACGGACGAATTCAAGGTGGTGGAGAATATTCGCCAAGGTGGAGTTTGTTAGAGTTGTGTCGAATATTATTGTACAAGTTAGGTTACAGTTGGACTTGGAGTCGTACGGTGTGTAGACAGGATATGGAGTCGTGTCAAAGTAGGACACTTGTATCCTAGGCCCCTCATATATAGCGGGGGTAGACGCACGATGTAACCTATGCCAACATAATAGCACGGGCACGCGGGGGAGCCGGCGGCATGTGCCAGCGCCCAGGCGGCCAGTGTGCGGTATTGTGACGGTGTCATGGGGAGGAGCGCCTGTAGTCATGCCCCGGGGATGTAGCCAGATCGGTGAACCTCGTTAACAAATCTCGGTGTCGTGCCTCGTGTGATTGCTTGGTCCTGGGTAGATCGACGGAGTGCCTCGGATTATTCTAACATATATATACATACATATATATATATATATATATATATATATATATATACATATATATACATATCATCGAATGTCTCGCACCACCATATTCACACATACACATCCATGTACGTATATATATACAATTTGGTATATACAATTTCTCCTACATGGAGGCATTAGTGCGGTAGCTGGTAATGGAATTCTCCTCTAGGATCTAAGACTTGGTCGAGCAAAAATCCCGCTATTTCCTCTGCAATTGCTCGTACGCGATCCATTGGTAGGAGCTTGTGCAGCACCTCATTGAAGTGTATATTCACACATACACTTGCCTTCTTGGAAACCAGGCCTATCTTCGGGTCCAACGCATAGAACCAAGTTCTATACCTGGGGGGCCAGCTCCTAGTAACTGGAGTGACCCCAACATCCAGCATCTCTTCCTCAGACTAATCCCACTTAGGCATTACCACCGCGTAGCCACCTGGCCCCAGCCTATGGAACTGCGTCTTTTTTGCCGCATTGGCCTTATTTTTTCTCGACCGTTCCTTAGCTAATTCGGATTCCTTGAATTTCACGAAAGCAGGCCAGTGTTCTCTTTGCTTCTCCAGTGTTCCCTTGAATTCTGGAGTCTTCTTTTCTCCTTCGACGTAGTCGGCCCGTATAGTTTTCTTGTGGGTGTTGAATGCAATAGCCATCTTCCTAAGAGCAGCGTCCTTGACTTTCGGCACATCTGCATCAGTGAAATGATCTGGTAGGGTGAAATGTTCCATCAGAGATTCCCAAAGCGTTTGTTTTGCTCTGTCGTCGACCCAAGTAACATCTGGACGTTTATTTTTTGGCCCTTTCCATTCTTGAATGGAGATCGGGAGTTGGTCCTTCACAAGAACTCCGCACTGACGAACGAACTTGTTCCCAATGTTCTTAGGCATGAGGGGTTCACCATTAGCTTTGATGGAATCTATGTTGTACTTTACATCCTCCTTCAACTTTTTGCCCGGGCCTCGCTTTGTCCTACGGTCTGTAGAAGCAGATTTGCTCGATCCGGAGGGCTGAAAGAAGAAAGATCGATTCGTTAATATATCTTCAAATAAAAAAACATGTGATGATCACCAGATGCCTGCTTACATAAATATACCTCGCCGGTCTTTGCTATTTCGAGATCAACATTGTCTGCGTCATCATAATCATAATCATAGTTCATGACTTCATCCATTCGGTCGTCGAGATCGAATATCTTATCATCACCCTTCCCGGTATTGTTCAGATATTGGGAGCCGTCATCTGCTTCATTCAGATCATCTGGCCTGCGAGGGCTGCGTATGATCTCGAACAGGGCATCTTCTCCCTCTCTGCCGATATTTTCTGCCATAGCTTTTATTTAACTAATCCAGAAGAAATATAAAACAATTTAGTATTCAAATTACAAGGATGCAATCAATAAGGAAAAATTGAATCATAGTACATAATATGCATCGTCTCGAATAATATATAATATCGAATACATCGTCTCGAATAATATATAATCTCGAATACATCGTCTCTAATAATATATATAATCTCGAATACATCGTCTGAAATATTATATATCGAATACATCACTAGCAAGGTAGCTAATAAAGATCGAATACTACAGAAGAATCTAGGCCACTAGCGGTTCCTAAGGCGCGGGCGGTGGACACCCAAAGAGAAGGAACCATCACAGGATCATATCTCTGATCATCTGCCCAAACAACCCACCAGGTATTGGAGAACCTGACCTCCATAGCAGCCATGTAGCGACGGACGTGCTCGTCCTCCTCCCTCACATGGCGACGCACCACCTCCGGCGGGGCCGGCTCCCTCTGCACCGAATGTGGCCCACGCGAACGCCACCAAAGGAGATCAGGGTCGACGACGGGACCCGGGGCCGGGTTCCTCACCAAGCGGCGCGCCCCTGAAGGTAGCACCTCCTAGTGCTAGCCCGGCGGAGCCCAGTCCCGGACATGGGTCCTCTGAAGCAGGACGTCGTCGCGAACGGGTCGACGGCGAGGATGCGGGCCGGGCATCGTCGAGAAAAAATACTATATGCCGCAAAAGTAACATTTTTTAAATGATTGGATTGTGACTTATATGCAAATTCTAAATTTCTAACTAAAATTATAAAAACTAAAAACTAACATTTCTATAACATTTCTAAAATTTCTATAACAATTTGAAATTAATCTAATTAATCTAGGTAAAACTAATATTTCTAAAATTTCTAACATTTCTATACCATTTCTAACATTTCTATATACTATTTGACATTAATCTAATCTAATTAATTAATTCACCTAAAACATTTGTATAAAAAATAGAAAAACAGAAAAAACTAAAAACATAATCGTGTGTCTATGTGCGCGCGCGCGCTCCCGCGCGCGCGCGCGCGTGTGTGTGTGTGTGTGTGTGTGTGTGTGCGTGCGTGCAGGTGTGTGCGTGCGCGCGCGTGCGCGTGTGCACCTACAGCGCCGGTGGCGTGGCGGCTTCGATTGGAGGGAGGAGAGGGGCCGGGGAGAGGGGCTCACAGCGCGGGCAATGGCCACAGCGACAGCGAGGCGACGAGACGTACGGCGAGGCGGAGGGGACGGCGATGGACGGCGACGGGGACGGCGGCGACGGCGACAAACGGTGACGGGGGCGGCAACGAGGGGCGGCGGCGACGGGGCAGAGGAGAAGAAGCTTTGCCCTGTGAGCCAGCTGGGCCTGACTATGGCGCGCTGCCCTGTGAGCCTAACTATGGCGCGCTGCCCTGTGAGCCTGCTGGGCCTGAATTTGCACACCCGAGGTCTGGCAGGCCCACTAGGCAGCGCGCCAACAATTTTTTATATAGTTTTTTCTTTTCTGCATTATTTATTTTCTTCTATTTATTTCTGAGTAGTTTTTTATATAGTTTTTTTCTTTTATGCTTTATTTATTTTCTTCTACTTATTTCTGAGTAGTTTTTTATATAGTTTTTTCTTTTCTACTTTATTTATTTCTGAGTATTTTTTTATATAGTTTTTTTTTTCTGCTTTATTTATTTTCTTCTATTTGTAGTGCTTTTCAGAGTTCATCTATAGTGCTTTTCAATTTCAGGGCCATTTAGCTCAAAACAAATCAGTAAATACACTAAAAATAGCAAATTATGTCAGAAAGGGTTGAAAGTTGATGACGTGGCTTTGAATGGCGCCTGCTGAACGCAAAAAAGTCCGGAGTTGTAATAAGTTATTAAAATTTTGAATTGCCGGTGTAACAGATGAGTTCTTGTCCGAAACCCTGATACTTCGAAAGAGATTGTCCAGTTTGTACACGAAGTGCATCCAGTTTTTGCCGTGACCCTCTCTACTTTTTTGCACATGCTATGTGGGTGAAATGATGATACCATGCCAAGTTTCAACATTTTCAGAGTTCATTTTGTAGTGATTTTCAATTTCATGGTCATTTAGCTCTCTAAACAAATCGGTAAATGACTGAAAAAGAGCAAATGATGTCAGAAAGGGTTGAAAATTGATGACGTCACTTTGAATGTTGCATACTGAACGCAAAAAAAGTCTGGAGTTCAAATAAGTTTTAAAAAATGAAGTCACCGTGTAACAGATGAGTTCTCGTCCGAAAGCCTGATACTCCGAAAGAGATTGTCCAGTTTGTACACGAAGTGCGTCCAGTTTTCGTCGTAACCCTCTCTACTCTTTTGCACATGCTATGTGGGTGAAATGATGATACCATGCGAGGTTTCAACATTTTCAGAGTTCATTTTGTAGTGATTTTCAATTTCACGGTCATTTAGCTCTCTAAACAAATTGGTAAATGACTCAAAAAGAGCAAATGATGTCAGAAAGGGTTGAAAATTGACGACGTCGCTTTGAATGCTGCATACTGAATGCAAAAAGGTCTAGAGTTCAAATAAGTTTAAAAAAATGAATTAACCGTGTAACAGACGAGTTCTCGTCCGAAACCCTGATACTCCGAAAGAGATTGTCCAGTTTGTACATGAAGTGCGTCCAGTTTTTGCCGTAACCCTCTCTACCCTTTTGCACATGCTATGTGGGTGAAATGATGATACCATGCCAAGTTTCAATATTTTCAGAGTTCATTTTGTAGTGATTTTCAATTTCACGGTCATTTTGCTCTCTAAACATATCGGTAAATGACTGAAAAAGAGCAAATGATGTCAGAACGTGTTGAAAATTGATGACATCGCTTTGAATGGTGCATACGGAACGCAAAAAAGTCTGGAGTTCAAATAAGTTGTAAAAAATGAAGTAACCGTGTAACAGATAAGTTCTCGTCCGAACCCTGATACTCCGAAAGAGATTGTCCAGTTTGTACATGAAGTGCGTCCAGTTTTTGCCATAACCCTCTCTACTCTTTTGCACAAGCTATGTGGGTGAAATGATCATACCATGCCAAGTTTCAACATTTTCAGACTTCATTTTGTAGTGATTTTCAATTTCACGGTCATTTAGCTCTCTAAACAAATCGGTAAATGACTGAAAAAGAGCAAATGATGTCAGAAAGGGTTGAAAATTGACGACGTCGCTCTGAATGCTGCATACTGAATGCAAAAAAAGTCTGGAGTTCAAATAAGTTAAAAAAATGAAGTAACCGTGTAACAGACGAGTTCTCGTCAGAAACCCTGATACTCCGAAAGAGATTGTCCAGTTTGTACACGAAGTGCGTCCAGTTTTTGCCGTAACCCCCTCTACTATTTTGCACATGCTATGTGGGTGAAATGATGATACCATGCAAAGTTTCAACATTTTCAGAGTTCATTTGTAGTGATTTTCAATTTCACGGTCATTTAGCTCTCTAAACAAATCGGTAAATGAATGAAAAACAACAAAATGATGTTAGAACGTGTTGAAATTGATGACTTCGCATTGAATGGTGCATACGGAACGCAAAAAAGTCTGGAGTTCAAATAAGTTTAAAAAAATGAAGCGCTCGTGTAACAGATGCTAAGTCAGCAGAGAGTGAGGGGCGGCCGGCGGGGGAGGACCGGCGCGGGGGGATTGAGGGGGAGACCGAGTGAGTGGAGAGAGTGAGGGCGTAAACATGTAAAAATATACATCAAAAATACATTGATTATCAATGATCTTTTTGTGTACAATCTGAATTGTCAATATGAGTCCTCAACGGTTCAATGAAGATCTACACATACAGTTCAATGAAGACCACAAATTCTACACATACAGTTCAGTGAAGACCAAGTGCTTGTGATAGTTTGAGAAGTAACATATTTAAGGTGGTAAAAATCTTGCTAGGGGAGCGAGGTTGGACTAAAAACAGCCTGTAGGTGTATAAAAAGAGGGGTGCGTTTTTGTACCCCTATACCTGTGCATGGGCAGTCGGAGCCACGCCTACGGTCACGCCAAGCAGAACAGGGGAGGTGAGCCAAGGTAAGACCAAAGCCCATGATAATAAGAGCAACGCGAAGGCCAAGACCACAAAGAGCAGAGGGACGAAGCAGGTTCCCCCGGCAGGACCCTTGCCGGGGCAGCCTCAGCAGCCCCGGCAAGATCCTTGCCGGGACAGCTCGCCCCGCACCAATAGAGTGGGCCACCCTTGAGCCCACGGTCTCCAACATCACGTTGGGCCAGGGCTCGGTAGGCACCTCCGTGGTGGCATGCAGATCTTTGTGAAGACATATTCCAGATCAGATGAGGATTAGAAGACGACGATCCTCGGCAAGATCCTTGCCGAGGAAGGCCACCAGACCCCCAGCAAGGCCCTTGCCGGGGACGACAGCGCGCCACGGCAAGACCCTTGCCGGGCCACCCGGCAAGGCCCTCACCAAGGACGCCAGCAGGGCCACCGCCAGGCCCACGCCAACCAAGCTTCCACCGCCGTTCACATGCAGGTGCCAGCCCAACCAGCTGGGCGGGCACCTGCGTGGCAACATGCAGCTCCTAGGCCAACTCATCGAGCGCCTGCGTGGCGGCATGCAGATCTTCGTGAAGGCTCTGCCACTGCGCCACCTCAGCTGCCTGCCTACCTACATGGCACCACGCGCCCCACTGGCCTGGGCGCGTGTCAAAGCAAGGAGGAGCGGCGACGGACGGGACGGGCCTCGCCCCCGTCCCCCAATAAAGCGAGGGGAAACCTAAGCTACGCATTAAATGCGTCTTGTCCTGTAATACGAGCGATAAGCTCAGGGCACTGTACGCCTTTCCACCTCCTGTGTGCCACTGTGGCAGCCCCTTCCGACTATAAAAGTAGGCCCATGGCATACTGGAGAAGGATTCGGCTCTTTCAAACCACGCACTGACCACAGCTAGTTCGAGAGCTCAAGAACTCTCTGAAATACACCCACTAAAGCAGGACTAGGGTTTTACGCATCCTCGCGGCCCGAACCTGGGTAAACGATCCTTGTGCTGTCTACTAGCCCTGCTCTTCTCGCAACCCCGCGCCCCGGCAACCGTAGTCGTGATTCTTGTGATCCCATAGGTGTCGTTTCACACCGACATCTTTGGCGGGCTAGGTAGGGGGCGCAATTGTGAGAATCTGGTCTAGTAGTTAGCCTAGCAGTTCTTCGTCGCCATGGCTCCTAAGAAGAAGACGGCCACGGCGATTGGCTCGTTGGGAGCCGAACGGCCCGTGCCGGTGCAGACGAGCAGTGGACCGGTCGCGGACAGGACCCGGGCCGCGGTTCGCGAGCACCAGCATCGCCCAGGCAGTCAGAGCCCGGCGAGTGCCGTCGTTCACGCGCCAGACGACCGGCCACACGTCGCCAGATCCAAAGACGGAGCCGGGCCTCTCGCAGGTGGCGCGGGGCCCTCCACTGGTGTCGTTGTGCCACCTCCGGCGGCGCAGCGACCTCCAAGATGCTCACCCGGCGACCACCGCGCGCTCTTCCCATGGTGTGCGCGCCGAGCAGCATCACCACGTTGATGACCCTGGGCACCGCCGTGGGAAGAGTCCTGTGTCATCCGCAAGATGAAGGGGTTCAGCACGCTCGCTGAAGCGCTGGCGAACATGGCATGTAGCCGCTGGGTCGTAACGGAGCTCCTTCTAACGTAGTTAGAAGTCGAAGCGCACCGCGATCCATACAGCTGTCGCCGCCGCCCACGCCAGTGGAAGCTTTGGCGCGCTCGCAGCTGCTCCTCGACTTCCCTCCTGCTGCGGAGAAGCTCGACGAGTGGAGGGCCACCATCCGGAGCCTCGTCGCCATTGCAAACAAAGACGACCCGCGACAGGCGGGGCCCTCGGGTCGGCGCTTCACCGAGCCACCACATGCTGGCGCTGGGAGGACCGAGGGAGCTGCGGCCACGGTGCACTCTCCTCCTCCTCGTCAGCCGCCGCAGGCGTCGGCCCATCGCGACGACGCTTGTGATAAAAACTCCATAGCATCGTCCGACACGCGGACCCTCCGCGACCAGCGCCAGGTCCTTCGGTAGCGAGCTCATGAAGGCGCTCGAACCACCGTCGAGCGCCGGCGCGAAACGCGCCGCCAGTCGGACAAGCGGGCGGGACCCGCTACGGACCACCCGGCACCGGGGGGGCCCCGGCGGCCTACCTTACGAGGTGGGCTGCCCGGCCTTTACCCGTGAGGTGCGGCAGTTCCAGTGGCTGTCCCACCGCATGTTCAAGCCCGACGTCGGCGAGAAGTACACTGGCAAGACCCATCCATCCGAGTTCCTTAGCATCTACACCATCGCGATGCAGGCTGCTGGAGCTCGCGACGGCAAGGTGCTCGCCAACTATTTCCCGCTGGCGCTGAAGCCCAATGTGATGTCTTGGTTGATGCACCTGCCGGTGGATTCCATTTCTTCTTGGTCGGATCTGTGCCATGAGTTCGTTGGCGCCTTCACAGGAGGCCACCAAGCTCATGGCCAGGCCAGTGATCTGCATATCATTCCCCAGAAGGAAGGGGAAACCCTGCGCAAGTACATCCAGAGATTCAGCCGGGTGCAGTACAACATCCCCGACGTTCATCCTGCCACTGTGATCAATGCGTTCCACCAGAACGTGCGCAACCGCAAGATGCGCGAAGAGCTGGCGATGACCAAAGTTAAGGATGTGGCCGTGCTCTACGTTCTGGCAGATAGGTGCGCCCGGGCTGAAGAGGGAAGGAAGTACCCCGACAAAGACGCCGGCGCGGAAACCGACTCTACCGATGAAGACGCCGCCACCCCGACGAAGAAGGGCCGGCATCGCAACAGGAAACGCAAAGGCAAGGCCGTGCTTGCTGTTGAGGGATTTGACAATACCGGTGCCGGCAAGAAGGTCAAGGCAGACGCCCCCGGCAAGGAAATTGCCGGGTGCGCCGCCTGCCGGGCCTTGGCGGCTACCGACAAGCCAGGAAGCTCCGGCAAGCAATACTGCAATATCCACCGCACCAAGGGCCACGACCTCCAGAACTGCCGACAAGTCGAGCTGCTTGTTGAGAACCAAAAGGCTGAGTACGGGAGGTGGGACAAGGAGAAGGACCAGGACGGTGCTGAGGGATCCGGCAAGAAGCATGGTGGCCAAGGAGGCCGCCCCAGCAAGGACAACCAGCAAGAGAGGCCCGCTCGGGGCCGCGACAAGAAACAAGAAGACGATGATCACGACGAGCATGAAGAGTCTGGTGAGCAAGGGTTCCAGAAGGCTACGGAGGCCATGTGCGTCGATGGCGGCGCCTCGTTGCATACCTCTCACCGCCAGCTCAAGCAGTGGGCGCGTGAGATTACAGCAGCAGAGCCATCGTTCGACGCTCAGAAGCCGCTGAAGTGGTCCAGCACGCCCCTCATCTTTGACGCCGAGGACCACCCTGAACGCACTGCCGCGGTCGGGTGTTTGCCATTGTTGGTCTCACCAACGATACGCAACCTCAGGGTGAACAAGATGTTGGTTGACGGCGGTGCCGGCCTGAACCTGATCTCGCCTGTCGTGATCAAAAGGTTGCAAATGCCTGATGGAGACCTCGAGGAAATGGGCACATTTCATGGGGTCAATCTGGGGAGGAGCCAGCCGAAGGGAAAGGTCACGCTGCCCATGACATTAGGAGGAGAGTTGAACTACAGGACGGAGAGGATCGTCTTTAACGTGGCTGAGATCCCCTTGCCCTACAATGGGATCCTCGGCCGCCCGGCACTAGCCAAGTTCATGGCGGCGTCACACTACGCCTACAACATGCTAAAGATGCCCGGGCCGTTGACCATCATCTCCGTCCCCTCCGACAAGAAGGACGTGCTGATCTGCGCCGACCAACTCTACCGGGAAGCAGTTGCAGCAGCTGCCGTCAAGGCACCTGCTCCTGCCGCTGAAGGCCCAGGAGGGAAGAAGAAGCCCGGCAAGACCTCTCGCACCCACTCCGGCAAGCGCACCTCCTCGGACTGTTGTGCTACCGTCGAGGACGTGCCAGAGAGCTCTACCGACAAGAGCAAGAGATCCAGAGCCGAGCCGCCGCAGACCAAGAAGGTGCCCGTCAGGGAGGATGGCACGGGAGGGGCCTTCACCATAGGCTCCACCCTCGACACCAAATAGGAAGGCGCGCTCGTCACCTTCCTGCGGGCGAATGTCGACGTGTTTGCGTGGCAAGCATCCGACATCCACTACAAAAAAAAGAAACATCCGTGACATTTTGGGCCGAACGAATTTTTTTTCTGTCATACATATGACACTTCTATGACGATAATTGTGACAAAACCCGGTATCATCATAGATGTGGTGGGCTCCTACTTCTATGACAAAAAATCATGACAGAAAATGGGCTTTTGTCCTGGGCGGGCCGGAGACGTAGCTGCATGACATTCTTTGGGCCGTCCATGACGGAAAAAACCGTGGTAGAAGCGAGGGCGAGGAAAATTTTGGGGAGTTCCCGGTTACGGTGGGAGGTCGGGGGACGAGCGATGCGCGTTTCTCTCGTACACGTACGCGCGTGTGTGCGAGGCGTTGGCTCTAACTGAACCCGAGCGAGGCGTTGGGCTCTAACTGAACCCGAGTGATTGCACTGCAGGCTACGCGTTACTGAACCCGAGCGATCGATCGATGGCTGTTAACTGAACCCGCTCGAGCGATTCCTTCGCTACTGCTGCTAACTGAAGCAGATCGATGCTGCCTCTGGATGAATAGTGAGCGTTGCTGGGGGGGTTTGGATGAACAGTTCCCGGTGGGGGTGGATGAACAGGACTCCGTGGTGTTGCCTCTGGATGAACAGGACCCCGATCGATCGAGGCGGTTGGGGCTGGATGAACAGGACCCCGTGGAGGGCAGGATGAACAGGACCACCCCGTGGAGGGCAGAATGAACAGTAGACGGTGGAGGGCTGGATGAACAGTAGCCCGTGGAGGGGTGGTTGAACAGGAGCCCGTGGAGAGGGCTGGTTGAACAGTAGCCGGTGGAGTAGCGCGTGGTGGAGGCTGGATGAACAGGAGCCCGTGGATGAACAGTCGCAGGTGGAGGCTGGAGGAGGTCGACGGTGGATGAACAGTACCCCGTGGAGCCGGGAGGGGGTCGACGGTGGAGATGAACAGTGTCCCATGGAGTCCCATTTTGCGGTACGCCACACCCCTCCCTATGAACAGGACCCCCGTTTCGACCGTAGCGCTCCAACACAAGTCCGTTTCCTCCGTTTTGCGGTACGCCACACCCCTCCCGATCAACAGGACCCCCGTTTCGACCGTAGGAGGTCCGTTTCCTCCGTTTTGCGGTACACCAGACCCCTCCCGATGAACAGGATCCTGTTTCAAACGTGGCCGGTCGAACACAAGGCCGTTTCCTCCGTTCTGCGGTACGCCAGGCCTCGTTTCCATCGGCTGTTCCGTCCAAGCCCTCCCGATGAACACGACGACGCATTCCGTTCCGACCCAGCCGGTTGGCTCCCCATGAACACGACGACGACGCTGTTTCTCCGTTCCGACCCAGCCATGTACATGAGCCCTGGCCGTACGTATGCGCGAGTAGGCGTTCGAGACCCTGCCCGTATGTACGTATGTGGCCGTATTTTCATTCTTGCACACTGGCCGCTGTACGTACGTGTACATGCTACGTGCGCGCCTCTACTACGATACGTGCGCGCCTCTACATCGACCAGTATGTACGTACACGTTCGCGACCAGAATGATAATGCTACGTACGCTTCGACCAGGTGGGTCCCGACTGTCAGGCACTTCCTTGCCTGCGAAGATGTAGCTGGTGGGTCCCAACAGTCAGGGGGGCGAATCGTTTTTTTGCCCGGACGCACTTCCTTGCGTGCGAAGATGTAGCTGGTGGGTCCCAGCAGTCAGGGGGAAACGTTTTTTTCGCGAAATACAGTGGCCCGTCCGGTGGGTCCCAGCTGTCAGGTGGAGGAATCATTATTTTCCACGTAATAAGGAGGCACTTCCGTGCTGCGGCCGTGGACCCAGCTGTCAACCTCTCCACGTACAGTCCACGTCCGATGGAAGTCGTTCCTTGACCAGGTTGACCACGCCGCGCCGAGAGCACTAGGGCGGTGGACGACGGCGAGGCCTAGGAAGGGGACGACGGGGAGCCGGGGAAGACGTGGCAGTGGAAGCCCGCGCGAAGAGGAGTATGAGGGTTCACTGGTTCGGCTGCGGTGTGAGGCTGCCGTCGCCGCAGGGCCTGGCCAGCGGTGGGAATAGTAGGGGGCGGTGAGGCCTCCGCGGCAGCACAGCCGGCCACGGGAGGCAGGAGCATGCGGCGCGACCGGCTGCTTTGGTCGGCTGGAGCAAGAAGACCAGAGGTTTGAAGAAGCACTACGGCCGTTGGATGGACATCGTACGGTCACTGGAGCTAGAATCGTTCATATTGACTAAAGTTGACAAAGGCCCCGTCCAGTCCAGTCAGCCACTGTCAGCCTCTCCACGTACAGTACTCTTCTGATGGAAGTCGTTCCTTGACCACGTTGATCACGCCGCGCGGAGAGTACCACGGCGGTGGACGATAGCGAGGCCTAGGAAGGGGACGATGCGGAGCCGGGGAAGACGCGGCAGTGGAAGCCCCGCGCGAGAGGAGTACGAGGGTTCACTGGTTCGGCTGCGGTGTGAGGCTGCCGTTGCCGCAGGGCCTGGCCAGCGGTGGGATAGTAGGGTGCGGGGAGGCCTCCGTGTAGCAGCCGGCCACGGGAGGCAGGAGCATGCGGCACGACCGGCGCTGTTTGGGCGGCTGGAGCAAGAAGACCAGAGGTTGAAGAAGCACTACGGCCGTTGGATGGACATCGTACGGTCACTGGAGCTAGAATCGTGCATATTGACTAAGTTGACAAAGCCCCCGTCCCCGTCAACTTAGTAGGCCCACAAGTCAGCCTGCCACTATGGGTCCCAGCTAACAGGGGGAGTATTCATTTTTTTGTGCGTAATAAGGAGGCACTTCCTTGCGTGCGAAGATATAGCTGGTGGGTCCGAGCTGTCAGCGGCGGTAACGTTTTTTTCGCGAAATACAGAGGCCCTTTCGGTGGGTCCCTGATGTCAGGTGGAGGAATCATTATTTTGCGCGTAATAAGGAGGCATTTCCTTGCGTGCGGCCGTGGACCCAGCTGTCGGCCTCTCCACGTACAGTCCACTTCAGATGCATGTCGGTCGTTGACCACGTTGACCAGGCCGCGCCGAGAGCACCAGGGCGGTGGACGACGGCGAGGCCTAGGAAGGGAACGACACGGAGGCAGGGAAGACTCGGCAGTTGTTTCCCACGCGGAGGGGAGTACGACTGTACGAGGGTTTACTGGTTCGTCTGCCATCGCCGGAGAATAACAGCAGGTGTGGGTGAGTAGAGGGATGGCTAGGCCAGCGATGGGAGTACGGTGGGGCGGTGAGGCCTGCGCGGCAGCAGAGCCGGCCGCGGGGAGGAGGGAGCAGGCAGTCCCGCCGGCGCTTGTTTGAGCGGCTGGAGCAGGAAGAGCAGAGATTGAAGAAGCACGACGGCCGTTGGATGGCCATCCAACAGTCACTGCTTGTGCGTCAACCTTTTTTTAGGAAAGCCTCAAATCTGTGGAAAACAGCATACAGCCCATCTGCCATTATTTCTAATAATTTACAGCCCATTTGCTAATTATTAAGGTTTTTTTGGAGCCCATATTCTTTTTGTTAGCATTACAGCCCATATTGTGGCCACGGTTAAAAAATTATACGAAATTTTGCATATTTCGGTGCGGTCCGAACTGTTTTTAATCCCGAAATTTCGACTCACATTCAAACTGATTTTAAAAATAAATGTATATCAATATAAAATCCAACAAATTCTCCACGCATAAAAATTAATGTAATTTAAAATCTCGAAATGAAAAAAAGATATTTGAAACTAATTGCCGGTTTGATGTGTTTTAAAAATGTACAACCCATTTCTCATTACTGATGGGCCATTTTCTCGGCCAGCCGAATGAAAGCTCTCCTCGTCTTGAAAGATTTGCAGCCCAACAGGCCTGACAAAGCGACTTACTTGGCAAATCACAAAAAAAACTGGGCTGTGGCCGTGGACCCAGCTGTCAGCCTCTCCACGTACAGTACTCTTCCGATGGAAGTCGTTCCTTGACCACGTTGACCACGCCGCGCGGAGAGCACCACGGCGGTGGACGACGGCGAGGCCTAGGAAGGGGACGACGCGGAGCCGGGGAAGACGCGGCAGTGGAAGCCCGCGCGGAGAGGAGTACGAGGGTTCACTGGTTCGGCTGCGGTGTGAGGCTGCCGTCGCCGCAGGGCCTGGCCAGCGGTGGGAATAGTAGGGGGCGGTGAGGCCTCCGCGGCAGCACAGCCGGCCACGGGAGGCAGGAGCATGCGGCACGACCGGCGCTGCTTTGGGCGGCTGGAGCAAGAAGACCAGAGGTTGAAGAAGCACTACGGCCGTTGGATGGACATCGTACGGTCACTGGAGCTAGAATCGTTCATATTGACTAAGTTGACAAAGCCCTTCGTCCCCGTCAACTTAGTAGGCCCACAAGTCAGCCTCCCACCAAGGTGGGTCCCAGCTAGCCGGGGGAGTATTCATTTTTTTGTGCGTAATAAGGAGGCACTTCCGGTGGGTCCGAGCTGACAGCGGGGGGAACGTTTTTTTCGCGAAATACGGTGGCCCGTCAGGTGGGTCCCAGCAGTCAGGGGGCAAACGTTTTTTTCGCAAAATACGGTGGCCCGTCCAGTGGGTCCCTGCGGTCAGTTGGAGGAATCATTATTTTCCGCGTAATAAGGAGGCACTTACTTGCTGCGGCCGTGGACCCAGCTGAGACTCTCCACGTACAGTATACTTCCGATGGAAGTCGTTCCTTGACCACGTTGACCTCGCCGCGTTCCGTTGCATGCATGCGTCCATGGGCGTGGTGCGTCCCCACTGTCAGCCTCTCACGTACAGTCATCTTCCGATGACTCTCGGTTGTTGACCACGTTGACCACACCGTGCCGAGCGCACCCAGACTGGAACGACCCGGAGATGGGGAAGACGGGGCAGTGGAGTCGCAGATGGAGAGGAGTGGGAAACTTCACTGGTTCGGGTGCGCGGCAGCACAGCCGCGGTGCCGCCCACGGGAGACAGGAGCAAGAACAGAGGTTGAAGAAGGAGCACGGCTGTTGGATTAACATCCAACGGTCCAGCTGCTAGAATCATTTGTTGATTAAGTTGACAAAGCCGTGCGTACACGTCCGCTTAGTAGGCCCACAAGTCAGTCACCAAATCTGACGGGTCCCAGCTGTCAACGGGATGAATAATTTTTTTCGCAAAACAAGGAGGCACTTCCTTCCGTGCGAAGATACAGCCGGTGGGTCCCAGCTGTCAGGTGGAGGAAACATTTTTTTCAGCTTAATAAGGAGGAACTTTCCTTGCGTGCGACCATGGACCTCGTGGGTCCCAGCCGTCAGGCTCTCCACGTACAGTCCTCTTCCGATGACTCTCGTTTGTTGACCACGCCGCACCGAACGCAGCGAGGCGGTGGACGACGGCGAGGCCCCGGACGGGAACGACTCGGAGATGGGAAAACGCGGCAGTGGAGTCGCAGATTGAGAGGAGGAGAAGGGTTATAACTGGTTCTGTTGCGGCGTGGGGCTGTAGTCTGTGGAGAATAACAGGAGGTGTCGAGGGGTGGAGGGATAGCCTGGCCGGCGGTGGGGTAGCGCTTCGCAGCGATGCGTGCTAAGCAGAGCCGCTAGCCGCCGGAGGCCGGACCAGGCGGTCCCGGCGACGCTGGAGGAAGAAGACGAGAGATTGAAGGTGCATGCCGGCCGTTGGATATAAATCCAATGGCTGTGGATGACACAATCATTTGTTGACCAAGTTGACAACGCCCTGCGTAGGCTTCGACCTATTGGCCCACATGTCAGCCTGCAAAAATGTGGCATATATTTAACCCATGTTTTCTAGAATGTACAGTCCATTTGCTGGGCTGGGTGAACAAATAATTTCGCGTCAATCAGGCCCATTTATATTTTCTAAGAAAACCCAGCCCATTTGCACTTCCTTGAAATACACGTATTAGGTGGGCTCGTTATATATATAATGTTATGTTAGAAGGAGCAATTAATATCAAAGAATAAACCGGAGAGGCACATTATATATATATATAATTAAGAAATTAGCGAGTTATTGCTCAAAATAAAAATGAGCGCGTTATTATTAAATTGGTCCTTAAAATCTTCGCAAGCTTTTGTACGCAATCACCAGGATTTTCCTTGCCTGTGAGTCAAAAACAACCAGGATTTTCCTTGCCAACTTCCGTTAAACATTTACTTTTATAAGTTAATAACACGTGGGATGTTTTTATAATGTATATATAAGTCTCTATAAAATATACGATAATAGTAATAATATAAATATATATAATGTGGTTAGAAGGGAAAACATAAATTGGACACAGCATTACTTTTATAAGAGACCTGCGTTTTATACCCCACAGTAGGCATACTAACAAGTTCACACACAAATACAACAGAAAAGGTAAACATTCATATCAAACTCAGGTTCACAGGACACGTTCATATTCATAGCCAACATTCACTATCAACAACTCAAAAGATTCATATATACACAAGCTCAGCATATCTATGCATCCAAATGATTGATAGATCACACGACAATATTCATACATAATTCACAAAAAGATTCAGATATACACATGTTCAGTATGTTTATGCATCCAAATGATTGAGATCACAGCCAATATGATCCATGGACGAACTTTAATTACCTAGGGTACAGACTGGTAAATGGTGTTCAATCGGAGGTACTTCTTGCTAAAATTAGTTCTTGTACGAGTAAACTTTCGAGTACATAAGAGGCAGCACAGACAATCTGAACTTTGCTTGTAGGTTTATCCTCAAATAGTGGCCTCGTGCCGAGGGAGGTTTGAGCAACTTGGCCACTACTTTCATCCAACTAGTTTACTGGCTCATCTTGGTCCTGTATCTCGCCAAAATTCTACATTGCAGACGAGAAAGGAGGCGGTTGAGAAAATGAACCACCCAAATTTTTTGTGCAGTTCAACTGAAATGGAGCATCCTTGGCGTGCAGACTGATTAAGTGCCAGATGAATATACGCGTCAACCAACTTGTCTGGAATCTTTAGACTCCATGCCATATAGTTCGCTACCATATGTGCCGATAACCAAAAGGCACAAGTTGGGACCAAAGACTGGACTGCGTTTTTCTGGGCTATGCACCAAGCAATATTTTTGGCGTTCACTCTCCTAATACTTGGAGTTTGACAATTGGTTGACGCCGGTTGATACTCGAATGAATATAGGCACTTCTTGTCAACATCGATGCTTGTCTGAGTGAACTTTGGAGTACATAGCAGCAGCATAAGTACCTGTCCATCTGATCATTTTGTGCAGTTCTACTGAAATCACCCGATGTAATGATTTGCCTGCGAGTTCAGGCTCCAAATTACTCCTTTATGAAATCGGCAAACAGTAGCACAATACCAAATTACCAATACATATGACAGGCACAATAATCAGGATAAAGACCAGTACCAACCTGTGTGAGGTAGCATATCAATTACTATTTCCTTTGACTGGAAGCCGAGATAAGCCAAGCGACTGACAGCAAAGGAAGAAAGCAAGCGGAGATTAGCGACTGACAGGAAAGGACGGAAGCTGTCGAGGCAATGAAGCACCCAAAGTTTTTGTGCAGTTCCACCAAAATCGAGCATCCCTGTTGGCACATATATTGAGAGAGTGAGATTACTGTAATAGTGGGACTAGTTGATGAAACATACACTAACAAATAGAAGCACCCTCATTATCTTAATGGGTAAAGTTAGCAACATAGTAGTCTTGCTTAAAGAGAGGTATTAGTTTATTTAATCAGTGCCAATTAGCTCAACTCAACACTCAAAGCATTGCCATTTATCATAGGTTGCAAAACTTTAACGTGCAAAGATAAAGGAGTTTCTCATGACAGTAGCACGATACAAATAGAGATGACAGCAAACTAATATGGATGAAGGCCTTAGGCCCGTACCAACCTGAGAAAAAAAGCTTATTCATGTAGTCCCATAAGAGATGATAAAGCACTCACTGGAATCACACAATAGTATATATTTTTGTGCACTTCAAATGTATGGTTGAAATCACTCTTGTTTACCAGTGCTGAGATTATATCGAAAGATTATCAAGAACTTCCAGCAGAGTTAAAGCACTGGCTGGGATACAGTTCATTGTATTGTCTTGTGTAGTTCCACTAAAATGTATGATTGGCACAACATGATCCCTGTTTGCACAAGTAGGAACAAGGTGAAACCTTCATTAGCTTAGTGAGAAAGGATAGGAAGACATTAGCATATTACTCAAACAGTAGCATCAAATTCATGATGGACAATACGCAAAACATTGCCTCATTGAACCAATGGCAATAAATTGACATGCAAAACAATAGCACTATTATGTCATGACACTAATAATATTCCCTCCCTGCTCCACCACATGATTCACCTCCATAGACAAACATACACACGTACATGATTCAGCATAGGGTCCTACTAAAGATTTGTTTAACTCCAACAGGAAAATTAGGCAGTAATAAATTAGTGGTACTTAAGTACTCCTAATTAATTAAGTGAGACAGCAGAAGTGGAAGGGCTCCCTGGAGGATCGTCTCACATGTAAGGTAGTCGTTGCCGGAGCCCTTGAATGGCCTCGACTGAGGCCTCTGGCTTCAGCAAGATCGCCTTGGCACTGTTTATTCTTCTTCTTCTTCCTCTTCATGCTCTGTTTCTCTTTCTCCTCACCAGTTGGTGAAACCAAGTACATGATTGGCCTTCTAATTCAGAATTGGTTTTGTCAGTGAGGGAGTACAAGTGTACTAGTAAAAAACAGCATTATTTTCTCATGGCAGTCGGAAAATAGAGATGAACACATGCATTAAATATCATTCTTACCTAAAGGAAGGTTATGGCGCCAATATGGATGATGAGGATTGGAACACAGATCTCCCTTTGTGCAGTTCCACCAAAATGAACCAACTGTTCCATTCTGACATTCCAGTTAAACAGCACAAAAGTCACTTCTTTTAAGAAGAGTTTTGTGCAGTGCACCAAAAGGTCACAACAGCAACCAGGTGAATTGGATATCCCTGTTTGCACAAAAAGGCACAGAGGAAACAGTCAGAGTCTCAAACAATTACAGGCAAAAACATTTGGCTAAACTTGTCATGGCTTATAACAGTGGCATGGCTTCATTTTTACCAGGGACATTAGATTAAGAACAGCTAAGGCTGCGTTCGGTTCACAGGTTTGGTGCAGGATTTTCGTAGGAACACAATTCCTACGGTATTCTTTCCCTTCCAACCGTTCGGAACACGGGAAAGGTGAATAGTGTTTCATAGGAAAGCTGGTCTGGTAGTACTGATTCCATAGGATTAGAAACATCCACGCGCTGCTCATTTTTTGGGCGGAAGCCCGAGGCAGGCGCTCGCTGCCATGCGTTAGACAGGTTGCTGTGCTGTGTTGCCGGAATAAAAAAATCAACCTATGTGTGGTACGTGAGGTGAGGACAAGAGTAGTCACTGTGCAGCTGAATAAACAAATAGCATCTCATACTGCCAAGCATGCTACTCTAAAAAAACAAATCTGTACATTTCGTAGTCCATCCGAACACATTCTCTTGAGAGTTTCCTCCGGTTCGCTGTTCCATAGTTTTATACCTACATTCCTTTCCTATTCCTCTATTTTCATCAAGACCTATGTTTTCTGCCCCTTTATTCCGAACGGAGCCTAAATATTTGGTATAAGGGCATGGGACAGTGGGTGCACCAGCAGTCCAGCACCATGTACGTAAACAGGGGCATAAAGTGGTGATTCATAGTTTGTTGCCCCGAGAAACAAACATCCAAGAAACATATCTGGGTTGGTCCCATTTTTGTTCACTCTAGCCACCTACTCCTATGTGTGGATAGCAAATCTAGTCCTGGTCATACCACTGTGTACAGCGTTACCCCTATATTTCCCTTTTCGACCAAGAGACCGGTTGGATGACCAGTCTGTACTACTTTCACTCCCTTTCCTTCCTGTTTGTACCAAGTCCGATGTACTCCCTCCGTTCGGAATTACTTGTCGCAGAAATGGATGTATCTAGATGTATTTTAGTTCTAGATACATCCATTTCCGAGACAAGTAATTCTGAACGGAGGGAGTACATACTAAATTCCCCCACCCCCACTTTATTTCTTGTTTGAACCAAGTACTCCCTCCGTCCGGAATTACTTGTCATCAAAATGGATGTGTCTAGAACTAAAATACATCTAGATACATCCATTTCAATGACAAGTATTTTCGGACGGAGGGAGTACAAGATTCGACTCCATGAAGTAGCTTTACCTCTAACAATAGAAGAAAAAAATATGTGACGTTGGACCATCCGATCGAGAGGGGCTGAGAGGTAGAAAATGATGCACATGCAGCGACGTAGTGAGCTGGGGAAGTAGAGCTAAGGCGGTTTCGAACGAAGATATACCTGAAGGTCGTCGGGATGTGGATAGGTGGGCGGCGGGAGGCCGGATCCGCCCACAGGCAACGACGAAGGGATCGGAGGACCTCCCGCGCCGGCGCTCGGCCAGAGATAACGGTGCGGCCGGCAGTGGGTCTCCTCCCTCGCTGTCGACGACGGCCTAAACGCTGCCCCTCCTCCCCTTCACCGGCGGAGGGGGATACGTCCGGATCTGTAACCAGCGGTGAGGATAGAAAGCCAGTGTTTTTTGAAGGGAGAAAGACAGTGTTACTACCCCTATCTTGTTTAGATCTGGAGAGGATGAGAGTGTGTGAATAGAGCAACCCTAGCAAGCAAGCGCGGAGGCTCCGGCCTATATATACGTAGTGGGGTAGTTTTCCTTTTTCACTCCATCAAAACAATCGTTTAAAATTGTGTACTACTACATGCCAGGTCGCGGTTTTTTTAGTTGTTGATTGTTTTTTGAGATAGCTACCCGCTTGTTCCAAGTGGTGTTACGGTGTGCCAGGTCGCACTTTGTATCGTTCAAGTCTGGTACTACAAGTCCCTCCATTAAATGAACAACCAACCCCTCGTAAAAATTGTGAACAAGCCCACGGCTAAAATTAGCGGAAACGTGGGTTGCCCCAACATGCATTATTATTTATATTTTCTACTCCCTCCGTTCCTAAATATAAGTCTTTTTTATAAGCCACACCTAAGACAAGAATTTTTTTATTAGCAGTGAACCCCACATGTCATAGACACAAAAATTGTGGCAAGATTCCCTTAGGCAAGCCAAAGTGTGTCTAACAATTTGAGCAACTCAGGTTAGGCAAGTGTGGCAAGTGTGGGAAAAATAATGTGGCAACATAAGACAAACATAGTCACAATCCAAACAGCCCCGTAATTTTTTGTGACATGCATGAAAATTTGGTTAGTTAAATTTATAGTCAAAATTTGGCAAGGTGCATCAAATCAACACATGCAAGTATCAAAAGGAAAGTCACGGCATGCATGCATGCGTTGTACTCCCTCCGTTTCCAAATATAAGTCTTTTTAGAGATTGCAACAAGTGACTACATACGAAGCAGAATATGTCTACTCCTACATACGAAGTAGCCCATTTTAAATGTGTAAAAAGACTTATATCGAGTGCAGTGCTTTGATGTGTCGCGTCAACTCGTACAAGACCGAGAAATTTGATTACTACAACGCCCTCTCCCTCGCGGACTGAGCTCCGGTGCCTTAACTGCACCTGCCTTTGGCTGCATGACAGGAGGGCCAACCACCTGTTGGGCCCACCTGTCATAGACGCAAAGGCAGGAGCAGTAAGTAGAAGCTTTCGCTACACGCTATCCCTCCCGCACGAGGTGGACGGACATGCAGCAGTGGATTCGATACTGTAGAAGTAGGAGTAACATCATTGTTCGTCTTCTCGAAGAGGCGAAGAGCCAAGCGCAACCCGAACGTGGCAGTTGCGAACGCTCGCGTGGTGCGGTTCCTTGGAGTACTAGCCAGGCTCTTGCATGAGACAAAATTGCTATTGTTTAACAATTAAACTCCATTATCCATTGGTTGATACTCATTCTGCATAGGTCCACGCGCTTAGCACCGTTTCCTCCTGGGGTCACCAATGTTTATTTGCTAATTAATAGCATTGCATGCAATGAACTAGCCATTGCAAGTCATTAAAAGCATGCACACCTCTCATCTCTTATTGGTTGATATGTCAAGAAATAAGAAACAAGGTAGAAGTTAATGCACCACGCCTAAGTGTTTTGGGACTATTTGGTTTTTGTAAGATGACTTACACACCTAGATGGAGGGAGTAGTATAGCCCTGTAAACCGGAAAGGAGTATTTGCCTTTCTAGAGATTTCAACAAGTGACTACACCGTGTGCAGTACTCCCTCCCTTCCGGTTTATAGGGCTCAAATCTCAAATCTCATGAACCAAGGCATTTTGCGATTGGAGGAATGTATCTCGTACTTTACAAAACTACCCTAATTAAACTCATGCATTAATTTTGTTTGATAGTGAATCATGCGATGAATCATGCGAACCCTCTCCGAGTTATGGAAACAGATGTATCCTCACCAGCTTTTGATGTAATATATGGCATGCTTAGATGTAAGTTTGAACTGTTTATCATATCAGCAGGGCTTGTTTGATGATTCTTGGTGTTAGTAGGCTAGCTACTGTGCGAGCTATAGTACTTGCAAAACACTCACCGAAGAGAAACGTTGGGGCTGATGAGCTCGTGGTACGCTTATACTTATCCCTCGTCGATCGACCAATAGCCCTAGCTCCTAAAATTGTAGGCTTAGCGATCGATCAGACAATAGTCGACATACATTCAGGCCTCATTTGGTTCATAGGGTAGGAAAATCGTAGCAAAAGTACAGAGAACGTGCAACACAAAATCATAGCAGTGCAGAGACGTACTCCCTCCGTTCCAAAATAGATGACCTAGGCGGGCTAGTTTGGCCTAGTGGGTTTCAGTGATATGACGTGGTACAGTGCCGTCCAGTCTTCGCGTGTGGTAGCAGTATTGCGGGTACAGTAAGTTTTCTTGAAGAAGCGGAATTCAACGAAGTCATGATGGTTCCTTCGTCCGAACAACTTACAGTGGGAAAGGTTGGGCCTGCGATACGACCGGGGTAGACCAGGATAATTTTGTGCATGGCAGGTGGACCAGGATGGTCGACGTCCCACATGTCGGCGAATGAAAGTATTCTTTCCGATATAGAGGACGAGCAACGAGTATTCATTGTTTATTTTTGATGAAAGCTATTGTCTCCACTGTTACGACGGAGGAGTGTGAAACACGGCAGCCCAGTGAACTTGGCATGTGCACCACTCCCTCCTTCCTCATGTAATGCCCAGGTTACAGCTTTTTCTCACTTTCTCTCTATCTATTTCCTCTCAAATGTTTTTTACCTTTCTTTTTTAAGACACAATTGTTTTTATGCCTTTTTTAGAATTATTTTTTATACCTAGGAGCACGTGTAGAGACGGGCTCTTGCAGAGCCCACTCCTTGACTTTGTCAATGCCTCTCTCTCCTCCACATAAGGAGTACTACTTGCTATGCATGCATGCGGCGGGCAGCTGGCGTCTTGAGGGGCCAGGGCGGTGAGAGCGGGCTCCGGAAGCGGTCCGGACTCCAGCATGGCCCACCTCACATTATCACCATATATTTCTTGGAGTCCGTGCGCGGCGGGCGGGCGATCTCTTCTCCCTCCCCCGTTTCTCTCTTCTCAGCCGACGCCCGCCGAGCGATTAGATTTCGGCTATCGACGGTTTATTCAATTACGGTCCCACATGTCAGTGAAATTGCAAGACAACGCGTGTCCCCTCTGGTGAGCGGCGTGCGAGCCGGACTGTCGGGGTTGCGACGCGTACGAGTCGTAAGTGTGCCGCCTTTTCCTTTAGAACTTGCGAAGCGTAACATTTTCGCGCGATCGATCGATAGAAATCCAGAACAAAATGACGAGGGCGGTGCTTTCCCGCTCGTTAGGCGGGCTAGTTCGAGTGATATGACGTGCTACAGTGCCGTCCACTTGCTCCATTTTTATGTAAGCAAGAGTTTACACTCTTACGCGGGAGGAGTGCGAAACACCGCGGATCTGATTTTGATCGAGGGATAACTGTTCCCTGCCAAATAATGGAGGATTGTTAGCGATTATAGCATGATAGTTAGGGCATCTCCAGCGCTGGCCCACAAATTTACACCGGCATCTGTCCGAGGACACTGATGGATGCCATCCGATGCTGCCCGCATACCTTTCGACAACTATATGAACTAACCGGACGAAATTCGTGCAAACAAAGCAAATTTCAAATTAACCGGATGAAATTCATTACATTTCGAAAACTTTTCCTACAAACTGGACGAAATTCATTACATATTTCGCACAAACCGTACTAAAACCTACTGTAAACCTAATCTAAACGATCGCCGGCGCCCGACCACCATGTCCGGCCATGAACCCGAGAAAGCCGGCCATTGCCTTTGCCTCCTCCTCATCCGCCTCGATAACCTCCTCCTCCAGAGCGGCGGCGACCTACCGTGTACTACTCTTCCTCGCTGCCGGCTGCGCCCGCGCACGCGCGCCGGCTTCGTGGTCGTGGCGGCGGAGGGCGGCCGGGGGGGGGTGCCGGCGATCTCCTTCGTTTGCTCCTGCGACAGTACGTCGAAGAGAGCTTTGGAGCGCGCCCGGAGCGGAGCCGCCGATGTCCCTCGTCTGCTCCTGCGACAGTACGTCCAAGAGAGCTTCGGAGCGCCAGGAGGCCATGGTTGAAGTGGTGCCGACAGAAGGAAGGGACCGGAGGAGAATAAGTGTGGGTCTTTGGCTATGGCTGGGAGCTGGGGCTCAAGTTAATATAGCGGGCGAATGGCAATGAGCCGCGGCAGACGGATGGACAACTGGCGCCGGAGTAGGTTCGTCGGGCGTGAATGCGGACGCTGCTTCAGTGACTTAACTGCAGATGCGTTTGGGTTACTGACATGTGGGCCCAACGGGCATCTGGCCCGCATGTCAGTGACACACCAATTGCACCTGCAGTTAAGTCCGGTGAATGCGGCATTGACATTCTGGAGAGACGGTGACCGTTTCAGGCGGGAAGCGCGCGCTAGCGATGGAAGGGGTTTCGGTGTGCAGTGGCACTAAGATCGGTCGCTCACGATAGTACATACTCCGTACCATACTACCATAGTACCCTCTCTAGCTTAGGCTGTTTTATAGATTGTCGTTGTGATGGACGATATACATGAGCAAGGCGGTCCGAGTATGACCGTTGGTGTTGAGCCAGGTGAATACATGCTCGGCGTTCGCGTAGGCCTCCATCAAACGTCTAAACAGTAATGTCAGGCACCGCCGGGGCGCGCAGGTGATGGGCTCGCCGTTTGCGTTGCGCCATGAGCAGGACTTTGATTTAGAGGGCGACGTGCATGCATTAGCATGCTTTGACAGCGTGAGCGTGAGTGTCTGACGCGAAGTATTTCATTTTCATTTGGCTGACGAGGGTGCGTTGCAGCGACGAGTCCGTGGTTTGATTCCCCACATACGCATAATTTTGGTTTTTACAGTATTTCTTTCTCCATTGACAGGTAGGCCCGCGTAGATAGATAAAGAACACGAGCTGATGAGGCGCATGCGGACTGTTTGACTGGTCAACCAGACAAATACGGAGCTATACGCTGAGCCAGTGACCGTATAATCACCATATCTCGTATACAATGATCAAAGTGAGCTATCAAGACAAGTTCGATGACCGCCAATGCATTTTACTCGGTAATAAATGACCAGGATTGAAGGGGAATCCAAATTTGCTTCGTCTTCTGTCCTTGAGCTCTTGACAAACCAATGCACTATACGGTTGTCCGGCCACTCCACCCCAGAGCTCTCACCAAGCGTCGTTCATGCCACCGCGCCGCACACTAACCGGTAAGGCAGCGATGGCATCCCGCCGCGCCGAGTTCCTCGCCGCCCACGACCGCACACAAAATGGTAGGGAAGCGATGGCATCCCGCCGTGCCGAGTTCATCGCCGCTCGCGACCTCACAACTATGTGGGAGGAATTTGAAGATGCCAAGGCCGAATGGGCGGTAGAGCAAGAGGCGGCCAAAGCCGCACAGAGGGAGCGGAAAAGTCAGAAAGCACTCAAGAAAAGAGAGGCCCGCCGCCGCAAGAAAGAAAAGGACGCACGCGCTGCTGCGGAGAGGTCGGCGGAGATCCAAGCACGGTGGGGTGTCGCCGACAAAGCCGGGAAGGAGAACGACGGCGTCTGGCCAGCATGTGAGAAGTAGTAGTACTAGTAGTTAGTGTGTGTGTCTGTGTCTGAGTACGAGCATGTACCAATACTACTAGTTACTACTGTAGTTTTTAGAGCAAATTACCAGTACATTAGCCTAGACTAAATGGAAAAATTCCTATCCTAAGCATCAAATGGCATCTCTTTCTCTATAGGAATTGAGATGCATGTCATCTCACTTCCTATGATTTTCATATTCCTATCCTATGAACGAAAGGAGGCCTCTGTTGGAGTAACTACTGTAGCTAGCAGTACTGCTGGTACAGTAGTTTTCTTCAAGAAGCGGAATTCAACGAAGTCATGATGGTTCCTTCGTCCGAGCAACTTCAAAGTGGGAAGTGGGCCTGTGATTTGACGGCTCATTAGTCATTGTTACTGCGGCGCGACGACCTGGGTGACTCTCCCTTGGAGTTCTGCGTGCATGGCAAGTGGACCAGGATGGTCGACGTCCCACATGTTGGCGAACGGAAGTATTCTTTCCGATATCGAGGAGCAAGGAAACCGCGTGGTATAGTATCACTGCTGATTGGTTCGCAAAAAAATAGTATCACTGCCGATTTATAATTATTTTTTATTTCTGATGAATGCTAGCGTTTCAACTCTTACGACGAAGGGTGCCAAACACGGCACGTGCTGGATGTCCCACACGTCAGCGAAAGGAGTGGGACATGAACAGCGTGGTAGAGCCCAGCGTAAAAAAACAGCGTGGTAGAGCGTCTCCACTTCTTCCACTTCTGGGTCGGAGACCACACGTAGTAGTACTTAGTGGTATGAACGATACAAAGTGCGACCTGGAGAGAAAGACACGTCTAGTTGGAAGGTCTCGGGGCATACACGTAAACAAATATAAAAGTTAATATGTGCCTCCAACTAATATAGTAGTAGTAGAGTACTTAGGCACGTACTCCATAACATCACCGTGCATTGCACGTACAACATTTAGTGGTAGTACGTAGTAAGAGACAAATGCCGCCCAAGAGTTCCCTTCTCGACCTACTTTTGGGTGTTTGGTAGAGTGTATGGAGGGTGCATGAGTCCACACTAGTTTAGCACAAATACACTAGAAGCATGCATGAAGAGAGCATGCATGAAGAGGGGTGTTGAGTTGAGCATGCATGAAGAGGGAACAACTATGCTGAGACGAGAACGCAACCAAACACACCCTATATGCCACGCATGTTCATACCATTTGTGCCTTTCTACTTCACTTACTGCGCTACATTACTCAGGTTCGTACGTCCACTCCTGGGTACATGTCCGTCTCGTAGTTCCAGTCCCACGTGTTCTTCATATAGATGGAACGATCCTTGCATAACACGTGCACCTTGATGCTAGATGTCTCGCGTGTTGGCAAAAGGATGAACAAAGCTCACGTAAAAAAATAGAGTGGAAGAACATAGATTCCGGACGACCGAGAAGGAGCAAGGAACCTCGTGGTGGAGCGTCTGCACTCATAATATTTAATATTATTCAGCGATATAAAATTAACCAATCATCTCCACAGTGGACTGGAAGAGTACGAAACACGGCAGCCCAGTGTAGTTACATCATACTAGTACATGGCTAACCCACGCTATCACCATATTTCTTGGCTTCCGTGCGACACCTATCTCTAGTAATCCAGCAGCCTGTATCGCTTCTCCCTCCTCGTCTCTATCAAAGTGCGGCGGGCTGGCGTTTCTGCCGTCTATTGAGGTCGGTTAACTATCACATGTTAGCGACATGCCAAGAGCATTCTAAAAAAATTCCTTTCACGTTCCGTTTTCAAAAAGAAAAAAATCCTTTCACGTACGAATTTGCCTGTATGCTTTGAGCAACTTGCATGTCCTATACTGCTCCTGTTTGATACTCTAACTTAGCTAGAGGTTAGACTAACTCATGACTAACCCTGAACTAACTGTAGCCAAAGAGGTGTTTGGGTGACAGGGTTAGATTGACAATAAATGCACTTCATGGAGAGAGAAAAGTGATTTTTCAGTGGTCCCAATGAGAACTATCTCCAGTTAGCACCTCTTGGGTGGGATAGTTTTTTTGGTGGGTTCGGTGCAACTTGCTCCAATTTAAACCCTCATGCTTGGATACTTTAGGGCTATTTGAGCCCCAACTAGCTCAAACTAACTCTAACCCATGGATCCAAACAGGGCCTATGGCCAGTCTCGACGCGGAGCAGTCGCGTGCACCGGGAAGCGGCGCTCTCTCGGCCGTCGCGCCACTTCAAAGCCGGCGCCAGTGAGAGGTCGCCTCCGCTCTGGCCGGGCATTAATGCGGCACTGACGCTCCAGGGCGACGCTGACCGTTTCACGCGGGAAGCGCGCGCTGGCAAGGGAGTATAGGTTTTGAACCGTTTCAGGTGTAGTACTGGTAGTTTGCAAAACTACTCAATTATTGCACTCAGTTTCCTAAGAAATTGTGGTAAAAAACGTTACTCCACAGCCCGCTTCCCTTCTCCTTCCTCTTCCACCGCCCGCGCACGTCCGCGGGAAGCGACCGGTCAACCCTTATATAGGAGTGCTAGCACAAAAAGATGCATGCATGACCACTAAAATTTCCATATTAAAGCGCCGCTCCGGCGGGAGTATGGCGTATGTTGTTACCTTCGGCCGGCCCATGGCTACCGGGCGACGGCGACCAGAGAAGAGGCGGCGGGAGGGGAATGAATGCAGCTACTGTTTGGGTTCGCCTTCCGGCTTAAATAAATGCGCAGCATCACGTGTACCCGCGGGTGCACAAATTGTAACATACGTGTCTGCTTAAGTGGGCGTCACGTAACTGGTGTGTGTGTGAGAGAGATTCTGAGAGACAGAGTGCGTGTGTGCGACTCTACTCTTCGGACATGTACTCAACCTTTTGCATCGGGATATAAGTATAATGGTATTTACTTTAGCTAGTGATTTACGTGGCCATGTTAACGTGGTTGTGTCAAAAAAATGTCACTTCCTGCTCGTGATTTGCGTTATATAATTACAAGCAAGATTCTCGTGCATTGCACGGAACATCAATATGCATTTTTTTACAGAACACCTGTTGTGATTGACCCATGCAGGAGTAATCCCATGTGTAAAAACTAATGATATCTCGAGAATTTTATCGGAAAACTGGTATCTCGAGAATGTCATCGAAAAAATGAAAGATGAGAGATAAGGCGAGGAGGAGTGGAGCGTGGTGGTGACTGGTGGTCGGAATGGGCGGAGGCATGGGGATGGACGGCGCCGGCAGGCGGCAGCGGCCACCATGCATGCTAGATTGTTCCAGAGACTTATTCCTTTTTTAATTGCTGAGCAATGAGGTTGCGGGAGATAATGATGTGGAGAGAGGTGCGGGTATCTTTTGTAAAATTATCATAGTTTGCTTTCTATCCTCAGATATAGATCATACGGTCTGTATTACAAGATGGCAGGCACACCATCACCGCCAACTCGTTTTTTTATAAGGGTACAGATGATAAGTTTGCTGACTACTAAAGTAAAGTGGAATTTGTCCATGTTATGCAAGTAAATAAAGGTGATTGTTTATCATACGGGTAAGGTTGGATGAAGGGTGGTAGGAACAAATGCTCCGCCTAGAGCATGTGTGTGTGAGATGGAGTCTTAGTGTGTGTGTGGGGTGTGTGTGTGTGAGAGAGAGAGAGAGAGGAGAGAGAGAGATGGAGTCTTAGTTTGTGTGTGTGTGAGAGAGAGAGATGGAGTCTTAGTGTGTGTGTGGGGGGGTGTGCGTGCGTGCGTGTGTGTGTGTGTTTGTGTGTGTGTGTGAGAGAGAGAGATGGAGTCTTAGTGTGTGTGTGTGGGGGGGGTGCGTGCGTGTGTGTGTGTGTGCGTGTGTGTGTGTGTGTCGCGGGGTCCTCTGTGGCGGATGTAATTTAAGTGTGCATGGCTTCATCATAGAGAGGTGATGTGTATGGCAGAGGCCACCAACGATGGGGTGCGAGAGAGAAAATGCCCGTAGAGAGGGAAGAGAAGGTGTGTGCGCGTGAGAGGAGTCGACATCGAGAGAACGTGTTTGTTCGAGAGACACCGAGGAAGACTACTATATATCGATGGTGCATGTAGGCGGGAATTAAACAAAGGGATGGTCTTATTGGTTTCGGGGATATAGGGGAAGAGTGAGAGGCGGGGGGGGGGGGTAGCTAGAAGGAGATTGTTAAGTGTGAGTGTGTGTTTTACCCATCCAGGCGGAAGTTATGTGCACAAAAGAGGAGAACGATTCGATGTGGCGTTAGGATTGAGGGTAATTAACTACGTATGGAGACATAGAGACCTTGAACGTGCATGTGTGAGAGGTATACATGTATACGTGGGATGTGTGTGTGTGCGCGCGCGCATGATCGAGATAAAAGAAAGAAGACATAAGTCATAAGATCAACGACATGGGAGAGACGGATCGGTATGACAATATGCATGCATGTGAGAATGCAGGGAAGAAGGCCCGACAATTGAGCATGTGTTTTTGTCTTTAAGAGATAGTGGCGTGGGCTGGAGCATGCATCTATGGCGAGCAGAGGGAGTGAGGCGCAACGATTGTGCAAAAGAGACCAACCTATAAATGCATATGTATGGAGAGACATATATAGTGTGGGTGATAGGAAGCAAGACTCCGTGCGAGAAAGAAATGTTGACGGAGAAACTACAGATAGATACAGAGATGGAGATGCTAGCTAGAGGGACATCCGCTAGTTTGGGTGTTGGAGATGACCGTCGGGTGGTTCAAAGGGTGAAGTTATATATGTGTGTGAGAGGGCACTTGACTGCATGTAGAGAGAAACATATGTAGTGTGCGTGATAGGAATCAAGAGTGAGGGCGAGAAAGAAGGTTGATGGAGAAACAGATAAATAGAAAGATAAAGATGCTAGCTAGTGTGCGTTAGAGATAGGAGTCGAGTGGATCAGAAGGCTGGGTTATGTGTGTGGGTGTGAGAGAGATAGAGAGAGGGTGCATGTGAGTCACATACAAACAGATATCAGAGAGAAATGAGATCCAGAGAGACGGAGTTTTGTGTCTGCGAGAGAGAAAGATATTTCACAACGAGAGTGATAGCTAGAGAGACATACGAGGGAACGCAAGATATCTCTAGGGAGAGAGGGTGTGTGTGAGCGACATACAAGAGAACAATGGAGAAATATGAGACCCTGGGAGACAGAGTTTGTGTTTGTGTGTGAGAAAGAGACATTGAAGAGGAAGAGTCGTAGGTTCTCATATCTAAGGAGCGAAAGACATCTCTGTATGAGGGGTGTGCGAGTGGCACACATGGGAATAGTAGAGAGAAATGAGACCCCGGGAGACAAAGTTTTGTGTTTGTGTGAGAGAAAGAGATTCCACATGGAGAATCATAGTTAGAGACACATAGCAGGGAGCGAGATATACTTAGAGAGAGATAGAGTGATGAAGGTCGAGGGAGAGAGTACCGTCAGTGTGTTACGAAGATAAAAGATCATTGTCGACATACAGGTAGCACGAGAGATACCTGAGAGACGATGAACGCGTATAGGTCCAGAGAGATAGTCCTATATAAGCATGAGTGATAGCTATATGAGACGAATATCTGGATTAAAGGGGATTCAAATATTTAAACTGGAGATCACGACATCGATAATATCATAACGCAAATTGGTGTATCAAACATGCATATTCATTTGAATTTGGGCACACGTGTAATGTTATATAGTTTATCAATATTGGTGATCCATAGATTCTTCAATTACAAACAATGCATGGTTTATATGCAATTAATGTCTAAACGGGATTACACTATATGTTGCGTGTGTGAAACACATTATACATGTTTGAGAAGTAAAAAAACCCGCATGAAACACACATTAATTGGAGACAGTTAGCGAGGAATGCATACATTGGATTTCAACATAAAGTGGTTTCAAATATTTGAAAATCCAAATTGATGGATACAACCTTATGAATCCGAGATCATGCCATTTGTAAACCATATTTATGTATAAATGGTGTTGTGCTTTTGAAAGTATATATAAAAAATGATGTATATAGAATGTAATTCCAATTGAAAATGGATCCCGCCCGAAAAAAATAGAATACAAACGGGATTCGAATTGAGTTGGCACGGTAAACGTGCACTCTGCAAAATTTGAACGAAGCGTGGAAAGTCGCAGTAATCGCCAGAAACCAAAATCTGCGAGATGGAAATCAATACTACCTATCCCTGCCACGCAAAGCCTATCTGCTGGATTTCTATAGGTTTCGATAGGGGTAGGTTTGTAATTTCACCCAAACGTGATGTAACCGCCTCTCACCCGGATTCATACACGGTGGGCGCCAAAACACAGTGTGTCCACGGCCGAAATCGACTCCCTCCCCGATTCATATTCATACACGGTGGGCGCCAAAAACAAACTCTCGTCGGCAAATATTCGGTGTATGCGAGATTACCGTCCTATCCCCAACCGACTAATGTTGTTGTGATGTAGTAGAAATTTGAAACGGGGGCTAAGTTTGTAAATTTCCTCCCTTTTCCCCATTCGTACTCCATGGGCGCCAAAACACCCTCTCCACCCCACCCTCCTCCGTCCGCCGCCGTCAGCCACCCCATCCACCACCATCCTCCTCCACCATGTCGGAGCTGATATCCCGATGCCGCCGTCCATTACAAGAGATCGACCTCTCTCATCCACGGCTTCAGACCGGAATCCTTGCATCCCGTCCTCTCGCTTCATCCCCGCCGTCGTCCACCTTGCCGGCGCCGCTCCTACGACCGTCTCGTCCACCGCGCCCCGCCGCCACCGTCTACCCTCCTAGATCTGCTTCCACGCCGCTGACAGTCATCGCTACCACAGCACAGTCAAATTCTCAGCAGATGCGTACACGCCGCCGCACCAGAGGCGGTACTCTTTCGTATCTTCTCAACTTATTTATCGCAGCAAGAAAATTGATCGCCACTGCTTTACTCTGATTTCTTGTCTTGGTTGCGAAGTTGCCTTTGTCCAGTTTGCACCTTCAGATCCGCCATGGCACGCTCAACACTATACTCCCAATGCTTATGGTTTTCCCCTTTTATATTCCACACTAGTTAAATCACAGTAGACTAAATTTCAAAATTGGTCAGTCGATTTTTCGGAGCTCGCCGGAGTTCGCCGGTGCGAACGAAGGGGCTCGGGTGGTTGTGGGGCCTCGCCGAACGAAGAAAACTCGACACGGGTGGGGGTTGGGGCGGGGGGGGGGGTGGGGTGGCGGAGGAACACAGGCGGCGGGGGCCGGTGGTCCGGCCGGCAGCCCGTGCGGTGTTCTGTATGGGAAGAATCAGAGACGAGGAAGAAGATGGGTTAGGAGACGTAGGATCTTCATCCAACCGCCTGAAATGGTCGAGAGACAGCTGGGAGTTGCATTCTTAATGCGCTCTGGTTCATCATGTGTGGGCACTGCGCAACCAACATTTTATTATCCAAAATCTGCTTGCTCTTCTTTACCATGTTCCTCTTCCGTTCTTCTTTAATATGTACTCTCTCCGTTCCTAAATACAAGTCTTTGTATAGATTCCACCATGGACTACATATGGAGCAAAATGAGTGAATCTACACTCTAAAATGTATCTGGATACATCTGTATGTGATCCATAGTGGAAATCTCTACCAAGACTTATATTTTGGAACGGAGGGAGTATGATAGTGGTACAGTATGTTCCTTGTACTGAAGATGAGCAGGGACTTTTGCAGTGTAGAGGTCTATACGGTCGGTTGTGATGGACACTTTGAGCCTCTTTGATTCGTAGGATCTTGTAAACATAGGAATAGGATTTGTAGTCACCTGCCCACTTGAATCCTATAAGAATAGCAAGGAAATGCGGGGAGCTGTGTCGCCTTTGAGAGTAACACTGATATTAACAGTACCGCACCTTCACTTGAAGAGAGCTGGTATCCGAAGCCTTTCTAGCCGTACCGGCAATACTAGCACATATATTCCAGCAAGTTCCACTTTGCTGATTTTACTCTGATGCTTACGGTTTTCCCCGTTATATCTACACTATGATCTGTGTAGCTGCTTTGTGTCGCACTAGCAGCAGTCCACTCTTGAAGCTAAACACTGCAATGACTTACAAAATTGGCACCAAGGCATTGAGTGCCATTCTGGATGCAATGAAACTCATACGCTCCCCACCTGTTGATTCTTGTTCAGAATATGATCCTAATGACTCTTGTTCAAAATTGCCACATATAGAGAGACAGCATGGAATTGCATTTCTTTGGGCGCTGTGATTCATCATGAGTGGGCAACCAACATTGTATGCAATGAAGCGGAACCTCAAGAATATGCTTCCTCTTCTGTTCTTTAACATGTTCCTCTTTGTTTATTCTGTATTTAGTACGTACAGTATGTTCCTTGTCAGGAAGGGGCGCAGGGACATCTGCAGTCAACAGCTGATAGAGCTGGCCTGTACGTGATCGATAGGCTTTCAATTACTAGCGGCAATACAACACCGTATTTTCAAGCCAGTTCCACTTTCCCGATTTATATATCGTGGTTATGGTGTACCCCTGTTATGTACACTATGATCTGCCTAGTTGTTGTGTGCTCTTGTTATCATGGTTTGGCAATAAACTCTCTATATAGTATATTATGAACCTATCATCTGCCAGCTATCCTTACTTCTGGAGCCTATTTTTTGTGTACTTGTGCCAGATTATATAAATGCACGCACCATATTACAGCACACATGAGCTCTCTCATCAGAATCCAGTGATAGCACACAAGTGTTTACAGGGGCGCCCCTATATTAGAATATCATCTGCATTACAAAGATAATCTCACAACTATTTATGTTTTCATGGTTCTCAGATATTATACGCAATTACAGTGAATATCAGAATCCGCGCATCAGAAGAATATTGTGGAACACTGCAATGACTTACAAAATTAGCACCAAGGCATTGAGTGCCATTCTGGAAGCAATGAAACTCATACGCTCCCCACCTGTTGATTCTTGTTCAGAATATCATCCTAATGACTATTCTAACCTCGAGGAGTCAAAGGCAGATGGCCTGTCCTGTTCACCCATCAAGGTGCCTGTTCTAATTTGGCAAGGTTTTATTGATTGCGCGTATCTTGCATATGTTGTCTTGCATTTCTTCTACTTTGTTGCACCGCCATCTGCTTAGTTTACTCATCATATAACTCGAGATGCCATGCCCATCCATTATCAATACATATTCCATCTGTCATCATACCATGTTTTTCCACTCAAATGTTGTTCTTGTGCATCAGACATCAAAAAGGAAGAGGGTGATTGCCGAACCTGAAGGAGCACCAGCAAAGTCCTTGAAAAACGTGGTGGTGCCGGAGAAATCAGACAGCGCCCCACTTATATTGGCTGTACAACCAGTGACACTAAACGTAGGACCGACTCCAGCAGACTGTACCCATACTTCACTGGCCACACCACTAGCCCCACCACACAGGACCTGCACTCCAGCAAAAGGTATACCGATTTCATTTGCCATAGCACCAGCTGTACCACAGAAAAATCCCACTCCAGCAAAAAGTACAGCAAGTCCACCGGCCGAAGACCTATCCCAACTGCAGAGACGGCCAATTCCTGCAGATTGGAACCCCATTCCATTTATTCCCAGTTTAAAAGACAATGCTTTCAATGTTGTTAGGGACTACGTGCATATATTCCCATCATGGGAAGATTATAGTGAAGACAAACACCATTTTCACATCTTCCTGTCCAACTTACGTGTAAGTGCTATTATTCATGGTTATTATTTTCCTGTTTTCTGCTGATCGAACACATCAATGATTTACATTACATTGTTGTAACTAGGCGAGGGTCAATCTGGATAGTCATGACGAGCAAAGCTTGCTTGTGCTTTTCAAGGAAGCATTGCAGCAGTATCGGTGTTACCTGAGGAAATCACACTTTGATGGCAAGTCTATAAACGAATTTCCGGTGAAGTCTCCTGTGCTAAATTTAGAAGACATTGAATGGAAAAACCTTGTTATGCACTGGTCTCGTTCCCAGGATGAGGTACTGTCTATGAAATCAAATGACAATTTGAACTTCTACTTTTCCGCATGTGCCTTACGGATCTTTTTTGCAGGAAATCTGCTCGAAGAAGAATTCCGGTTTGAAAAGAACGACAGGATATCGCAAATATGCTGCCCGCTGCTTTGCTCTTGTTAGTACCTGTTGTCCTGTATCACTGTACTTGCATACATACCTTGTTCATTATGTGACAGCAGTATGCATGATAGCTTGCTTATCAATTGTTCGCTCCAAATTATCTGATCTGTATGAATGGTTACATTAGTGTAGAATATATCCAATGCCAATGATTTTTTTAGCTCTGCATTGTTCTTGTAAGTACATGCTGTCCTTTATCAGTGTACTTATATTGACAGGTAGTTGTTCATGTACCATCACTCTGCAGCTTATTTTCCTTTGCCCTCCATTTTCTACACATCAGATCTATATTTACTCTTACCATAAGGTTGGTACTGAAGAAGTTTAGCTGTGCATTGCTCTTGGCTGTGCCTTTTGCCTGTATCGCTGCACATACATTTATAGCTACTTGGTTATGTAGCATCACTCTTCATCTTATCTTAAATATTCTCCATTTTTTCGTATATTATCACATCTATATTTACTCTTAACAAAATGTAGAATAAAGGCAATGCTTATGAAGAAGATTCTGTGGTAAACTTCTTGAATTGCCCCCCCCATCAGCATGGACAAGGGCTTTATAGAGCCTGTCTTCACCAGTAATGTAAGTTTGTCCTTCTCAAGCCTTCAAACTTTGTTGTGTATATTTGGTTAGGCATGACTGCAACAGCTGTTTATTTTTGGTGTTTGCATCAAATTGCATGTTTAAAGTTTATTATGTAGTTCATAAACAAAAGTTTGTCCTTCTCAATTTAAGTTTTCAGTTGTACAACCAAGTTCCTTCTTCATACCATGTAAATTAAACTATACAGAGCAAGTGATCTTCTTTTGCACTGCATGTATGCTTCTGTTCTTCATCCGTAATCCAGTGGTGTGGTGAACCTACCCACTACAACACAATGTCATATTCTGCAATGTCTTAACTATGAACAATGTCATATCATTCTACTATTATTTAAACCGTCTCTTTATTTGCCAATCTGAAATGGGATAAATTGACAGCACACTAACCATTGATACTTATGAGTTCTTGATCTGTAATCCAGTGGTGTCGTGAAGCTGCCAACTCCTTCACAATGTCATTTCCTGCCATGTCTTGACCTGAACAATACCATATTGTGTTAATGCAATTTTAAACTGTGTCACTTTATTCGTCAGTAAGAAATGTGATGAATTGTCAGCACTGATACTTTTATGTGCAAAACCTGTCATCTGTCTGCTTGTTTATCTTTCAGAGTGAGGAAGATATAAGTGTTGAACAAGCGCAGTCTCATCATCTTGCTCAGGTGGTTGCGCTGCAGCTCGCCAGCAGGGCTAACCTTTCTTGAACTCTATTGAAGTGTTGTCGGTTTTGTATATTATTTTGTCGGCGTGTTTATTTGCACTGGTGGCGATCTTTGATGCCCAGTGTATGTAATCTGCTGTCTGCTTGTGCTTTATTATCATAGTGGCGAACTTTGATGCCCAGTGGATGTAATATGCCGTAATTTCTTTATTGTATAGTCTAGGTTTTTTCTTATTCACGATGCTGCAGTTATTTTACTGTATATATATCCTGTCTTCGCAGTAAACCGGCCAAACCGTAAAATTACGGTACATAATCGGGCCGTCATGCAATCACGATGTATGATCCGCATCATGGGCCTCGTCAAACTGGCCCACTAGTAGATTCGGGCCTTTAATAGGCCGAGTAACCCCCGGCCCTCTTTTCGCAAGAAAACTCAATGGGCTTTTAGGAGGCTGAGAAGTAGGTTGGGCCTGAAACGTGCCGAACAGCTCACGGGCCGGCAGCAGCCCGAAATGGACCCCGGCCCATGATTGTGCGAATCAAATCACGGGCTTTTAACAGGCCAAAATTGTCTCGGTCCTTGTTTGGCCCAATCAGATATCGGCTGCGAGCAGGCCGGATGCAAACCGGGCCGTAGTTAGGCCCAACTATATGACGGGCTTTTAACAGGCCGAAATTAATATAGGGCCGAAATGTTAAACGGGCCCTTAACAGGCCGAAACTAATATCAGGCCGAATTACTAAATGGGCCTTTAGCAAGTGGGCCCAAAAGCATAGCGTCCAGTTAACGGGCCCAATCTGATATGGGCCATAATTGAGGCCAAAGCCTCTTAAAGGGCCGGACCTGATCTGGGCCGTGATTTGGCCCAGAACGTGGGAGGCTTTTAACGGGCCGGATCTCATATGGGCCATTATTAGGCCCGGAACGTGGCAGGCCATTAATGGACCGGATCAAATATGGGCCGGCATTTGGCCCAAAACATGGCAGCCAGTTAATGGGCCGGCCTACTAGGGTCCTCAAAATCTTGTGGGCCTACAGCTAGGCCGGCCCATTAGTGTCGGCGAAATCTCGTGGGCCTTTAGCTGGGCCGGCCCATTATGATCCGCAAGAATTTTGTGGGCCTTTACCTGGGCCGGCCCATTATGGCACACAAAAATCTTGTGGGCCTTTACCTGGGCCGGCCCATTATGGCCCGCGAAATCTTGTGGGCCTTTAGCTGGGCCAGCCCATTATGGTCCGCAAAATCTCGTGGGCCTTTAGCTGGGCCGGCCCATTATGGTCCGCAAAATCTTGTGGGCCTTTAGTTGGGCCGGCCCATTTAAACTTGATGGGCCGTGCCACGTGTCGACGTATCATAGGCGCCTTCTATCCAATGAGTGGATGACATCTGTCCCAACGATGAGCCGCCACGTGTTTCCTCCAGCCAATGATGATTTTACACGTGGAAAATCCCCATTGGTCGCGGCTGTTAACGGGTTATCGGATCCAAAACCCGACCCGATAGCTTAACGGCGTTCTGTTACGGTGCCACGTGTCGGTCACCCTTGACGAAACCACTTCTGTGACGCGCGATTTATCGTCATGGAAGTGGACACTTCCGTGATGATAATTTTGGTAACGTCATGGAACACTTCTACAACAGCACAGGTATGACTATCTTGATTCTGTCATAAATTTGTCATGGATGTACATGCATGACAAAAAATGCGACCTACTGTGACAAACACGTATCATCACGGAAGTGTATTTTTTTGTAGTGATCCCCGGCGTTCCCAGGGAGGTGATTGAGCACCACCTAGCTGTCTGCCCCCACGCGCGGCCCGTCAAGCAGAAGGTCAGAAAGCAGGCTCTAGAGAGGAAGGAGATCATCACAGAGGAGATCAGGAAGTTGGAAGCGGCAGGTTTGGTGAGAGGAGTGCTCCACCCGACGTGGTTAGCCAATCTGGTAGTGGTGCACAAGGCGAATGGGAAGTGGAGGCTTTGTATTGATTACACAGATATCAATAAGGCTTGTCCTACGGACCCCTTCCCATTGCCGCGCATCGACCAGATTGTTGACTCCACAGCCGGGTGTGATCTGTTATCATTCCTCGACACCTACTCAGGCTACCACCCGATCTTCATGACAAGAGAGGATGAAGAGAAGACATCATTCATCACCCCATGTGGTACGTATTGCTTTTTACGGATGCCTTTCGGGTTGAAGAGTGCTGGTTCAACGTTCGCAAGAGCAGTCCAAATTGGTTTTGAACCTCAGCTCCATAGAAATATGGAGGCATACATGGATGACATAGTGGTCAAAACCAAGGACGGGCCAACTCTTGTGCAAGATCTGGAAGAAACATTTGCCAACCTGCGCAAGATCAACCTCAAGCTGAACCCTGAGAAGTGTGTCTTCGGCGTTCCGTCCGGCAAGCTTCTCGGGTTCTTTGTGTCACAGCGCGGGATCGAGGCAAACCCAGACAAGATCAAGGCTATTGAGCAGATTGAGGCGCCCAAGCGGATCAAATATGTGCGTCGACTCACCGGCTGCGTTGCCGCCAAGAGCCGATTCATCTCCAAGTCCGCCGAGCGCGCCCTTCCCTTCTTCAAAATCTTCAAAAAGGCAGGCCCAAAGGAGTGGACCCCAGAAGCCGAGGCAGCATTGCAGGAACTGAAGAAATACCTTTCCTCCACGCCAATACTGGTTGAGCCAAAACCACAAGAGCCGTTGCTACTGTATCTGGCGGCGACGAATCAAGTGGTCAGCGCCGCGCTGGTGGCACAGAGGGAGGTCAACGAGGAGGTAGTGACGGCGGCAAAACCAGCGGATGGCAAGCACAAAATTCCCCCGGCAGGGCCTGGTGCCGGGTAGGCGAGGCCCCCGGCAGAGTCTGATGCCGCCGAGGCAGTGCCCGCGCAGTCAAATGAGGTGGTGCAGAAGAAGAAGATGATGCAGCACCCGGTTTACTTTGTCAGGTCCCTCTTGCAGGGAGCTAGATCGAGGTACTCCGGTGTGCAGAAATTGCTCTTCGGCCTCCTTATGGCCTCGAGGAAGTTGCGTCATTACTTCCAAGCCCACGAGATCACGGTCGCCACCCGCCTCCCATTGCAATGGATACTGCACAACCCAGATGCGATTGGAAGGATTGTGGAATGGGCCTTGGAGTTGTCAAGCTTTGGTTTAAAGTTTGAAAGTACCTCGACAATTCAGAGCAGAGTCTTGGCAGAGTTCATTGCAGAATGTACCTCGATGCCTGACGAAGAAATCTAGGAGACCACTCCCGCCGGCAAGGAAGCAGACCGCGACTAGATCATGTACTTTTATGGGGCTCTCTCGCTGCAAGGCGCCGGTGCCGGTGTGCTGCTCGTCGCACCCACCGGAGAGCACCTCAAGTATGTGATCCAGATGCACTTCCCCAGGGAGATGTCCACCAACAACACTGCTGAGTACGAAGGATTGCTTGCCGGTCTCAGGATCGCGGCAGACCTCGGGGTTAAGAAGCTCATCGTCAGGGGTGACTCGTAGCTCGTTGTCAGACAGGTCAACAAGGATTATCAGAGCCCATTGATGGAAGCTTACGTAGATGAGGTGAGGAAACTGGAGGAACGCTTTGACGGTATCCAAGCGGAGCACATTCCCCGAGCGGAGAACGACATCGCCGATTTCCTGTCAAAGCGTGCCGCATTCAAGCTACCTGTGGAACCAGGTACCTTTTTCCTCCGGTTAACTCAACCATCCGTCGAACCATCAGCAGGGCAGAACAAGCGGAGGAAGTCAGGTCCCGGCAAGTACTTTCCTACCGAGCCCCCTAGGGCTGCCGGCAAGGGTGCTGCCGCGGATGCTGGGCCTGCCCAAGAGCAACTGGCTCCGGCAGGGCGTCAAGCCCTGGCCGTAGAGACAGCCGCTCCCATGGCGGAAGAGATGCCTTTGGTCCTTGCCGTCGAGCCCCAGGCTCCGGCATGGGCACAGCATACCGTCCAATTCCTCCAAACAGGGGAGCTTCCTGAGGAGCAGGAAGAAGCGGAGAAAGTAGCCCGTCGGTCCGCCCTGTACCAGTTCGTCGATGACGTCCTGTACAGGAGAAGGCCGAACGGTGTGAAATTGAAGTGCATCCCCCGGGAGGAAGGACTGGAGCTGTTGGCGGAGATACACGAAGGCATATGTGGCTCCCACATAAGGTCGAGGGCCCTTGCCGGGAAGGCGTTCCGGCAAGGCTTCTTCTGGCCCACCGCCCTCCAGGATGCGACGGCACTAGTAACCAAGTGTGAAGCGTGTCAGTTCCATTTAAAGAAGCTTCATCAACCAGCTCAAGCCCTTCAGACAATCCCTCTCTCCTGGCCATTCTCGGTCTGGGGGCTCGATATACTGGGCCCTTTGCCCCGCGCTGTCGGGGGCTTTGAGTACTTGTACGTTGCGATCGACAAGTTCACAAAGTGGCGAGAGGTGGAAGCAGTTAGAAATGTGACTGCTCAATCAGCTGTCAAGTTTTTCAAGGGACTGGTCTGCCGTTTTGGTGTGCCAAACAGAGTCATCACTGACAACGGCACGCAGTTCATGAGCCGCACCTTCATGCAATACATTCAGGACCTCGGCAGCAAGGTCTGTTTTGCTTCCGTGGCACACCCACGGAGCAACGGCCAAGCGGAGAGGGCAAATGCTGAAGTGTTGCGAGGCCTAAGGACAAAGACTTTTGAAAAGCTGTGCAAGAGCGGAAGGCGCTGGATTGATGAATTGCCGGCGGTTCATTGGTCGATCAGGACAATGCCAAATCGAGCCACCAGCCAGACACCTTTTGCCCTGGTATACGGGGCAGAAGCAGTTCTCCCCACGAAACTCATATACGGGTCACCTCGAGTGCTCGCTTATGATGAGCTTGAGCAAGAGCAGTTGCGCCAAGATGATGCAACGCTCCTTGAGGAAGATCATCTTCGGGCGGCTGTGAGAGCAGCGCGCTACCAGCAAGCCTTGCGCCGCTACCGTAGCCGCAAGGTTCATGCCCGAAGCTTTGAGGAAGGCGACCTTGTTCTTCAGCACGTTCAGTTGGCCAAGAATTCCAACAAGTTGACGCCAATGTGGGAAGGCCCTTATCGGGTAATACGAGTCACCAGGCCCGGTGCAGTCCACCTGGAGACCGAAGATGTTGTCCCAGTGAGCAACTCCTGGAACATCGAGCATCTTCGCAAGTTTTACCCGTAAGGCGCGGCTTGCCGGGCCTCCCGGAGAGCCACCTTTTGTACAAGCCTTGCCGATAAGGCATGTAACCCTTTGTACAATGCCAGGCACAGACCCTGAGCATAAATAAATGAAGCGCTGGCGCCCTAAGTCATAGCATGCATGCTAGGTCAACTCTCTACCTTGGTTAGGGTTGATAGTGCTCAGCAGCGACTAACCCCTAGCTTAGAGGTCGAGTGCGCGTCTGTCTGTTTCTCTTCTGTCCACCTTTGGTTCGCAGGGCACATGAGCACTTCTGCCGAGCTACTTGGAAGAAAGACAACGGACCGGCGTCCCGACCCCGGCAAACCCGAGTTGCCGGGGGCTGCAAGCACAAGGATCCAACCGCGACAAGATGAGATTGCCGGGGGCTGCAGATCCAGATAAGTCTTTTATCCTCTGTCATGCATTTCGGAACAGGACTGGGGCATGTGAAACCTCGTTTTTATCTCTAGGCTGCCGTGCTACCCGTTTTCCTATACCTAAGGATTATTTCCTGGGTCCGGATTTGGTTGTAGCCGCGGCGGCAAGGAGGTAGAACGAGGAGCCTAAATCCCACTTCATCCCTGCCTCCGCCAAGAGCGCGAGAACGGTCGAGTGGAGTGGGGGGACGGCAAGGCCTGTTGCCGGGCTAAAAACGTTTATCTTAAACAATAACAAGGATTCGCTCCTTGTCGTGGGATTTACCCACGAACGAAAAACCCGGCAAGCATCCCTTTTTAATTAAAAAAATCCCATACAGGTACAGTTCGTACGGAATGAAAAACATGAGCAAGGGGATTACATGTTCTAAATTTAACAAAGGCCCGCAAGCTTACAAACTAAAGAAGAAGAGATAAGATGCCCGTCATCCCTTTCTTGTCCCTCTCCCTAGGAGGTAGGTCAAGAAGGCTAAAGGGCAAAAGGGGCACCTAGGTGAGTTACGAGCAGCAGAAAGCACCAACAGAACATCTCGGTGGCCGCCCACGGGCGGGCCGGTGATGACGGTGCCGGGAAAAGAGCTGGAAGACGAGGCGGCAGGACCGGCAATACGCGATGAAACCGTCGGTGCCCGCGTACTCTGAGTTGACGGCCTTGCCGCCCGCCCTCTTCCTGTTCCGCAGCCTCCCGACGCCAGCCGCCCAAGGAGACGGCCCCGAGGAGGTCAGGGAGCTGGCCCCATCCCCGGCAAAACTCTGCCGGAGGAGCGGCCAGGTGCAGCTGCTGCTGCTTTCGCACCCGCCCAGGCGCGGGGCGTCCGAGGCCTAGTCGGACTCGTCCCCGTCATCTGCCCCGCTGTCCTCCTCGTCACTTTCGCTCGAGGAAGATCTTCCATCGTCGGAATCTCCATCAAAGGAGCTCTCCACGCAGCACTTCAGGCGAGTCCCGAAGTCTCCGAAGATCTTGACGGAGAGCAGGCCGTCCTCCATTAATTTGAAGTAGAGGACGAGCCCCGCCGTCAGGCTGTGGATGCGAGCGAACGTCTTCCATCCGCGACGGAGGTACATGACCCGAGGACCTGGGAAGTCGACGTCGACCTGCGTGCCCCCATTCCCACAGCCCCTCATGTGCAATCTGAGGGACTGCGGCGGGTCACGCTCCATCTCCCGAGCAAACGGGGCGGGAAGACGAAGACGGCGACGCGGAGGCCGGCACAGCCTGATGAAGACTCGCGAGGCTGGTCTCCGACATGGCCTTCCATCGGAAAAGGTATCATTGGCGGGGGCGAAGCCGGCGCGCCGCCCCATCCTCCTCTTCCCCGAGCACTGCGACCTCTGCCCCGGCCTCACCCACGGCCTCGCCCCCTCCCCCTTCCCCTCGCGGCCGGCTCCACCACCGCGGGCTCAGGAGGAGGAGGGACGCGCTGTCAAGCGGCGACCCTCGCCGCCACCATCGAAGGACCAGGATTCCCTTTCTCCATGGCGAGTGAAAGGAAGAAGCAGAAGCAAGAGGAGATAGATGACAGAAGAATGCGGGACACCATCCTCCCTTCCCCCTCTTTATAACGGGGCGGGGATGGGGCTCGGCCGCCCCGCTCGGCCAATCCAGCCACTGGAGGCGCAGGGAATCAGGACCGACCCGCTGCCCCAACCAGCGACGGCTCGGTTTCCCGCCTCCACCGCTTGCCACACAGGCGCATGAAGGACGCATGGCGGACGTGCAGAACAGAGGGGACGGGTGAAGCGACATCTCCCCACCCCATGATCATGGGGAGTGGACGCCTTGAAGACCGCGACCCAGCCCCGTTCAGTAAATGAGCCGCGCCTCCACGCCTCCCTCTTTTGCGGGCAAGGCGCGAGCCCCCTCTTTACTGCGATATGACGCATGCATGTGGAAACCGCCCCATGCATGCCGCCCACGTCACGCACACCCCTCCACGCCGCGTCACGCGCGCGGGTCGTGGGAAGCTCAGCGCGCGAATAGTCTTACCACGGTAAAAACCGCCCCGCCTGCCCGCGCACCGTTTTGGGCCTGGCCCAACAGTGGCACACAGGAGGTGGAAATGCGTACAGTGCCCTGAGCTTATCGCTCGTATTATAGGACAAGATGCATTTAATGCGTATCTTAGGTATCCCCTCGCTTTATTGGGGGACGGGGGCGAGGCCCGTCCCGTCCGTCGCCGCTCCTCCTTGCTTTGATACGCGCCCAGGCCAGTGGGGCGTGTGGTGCCATGTAGGTAGGCAGGCACCTGAGGTGGCACAGTGGCAGAGCCTTAACGAAGATCTGCATGCCACCACGCAGGCGCTCGATGAGTTGGCCTGGGAGCTGCATGTTGCCACGCAGGTGCCCGCCCAGCTGGTTGGGCTGACAGCTGCATGTGAACGGCGGTGGAAGCTTGGTTGGCGTGGGCCTGGCGGTGGCCCTGCTGGCGTCCTTGGTGAGGACCTTGCCGGGTGGCCCGACAAGGGTCTTGCCGTGTGGCCCGGCAAGGGTCTTGCCGTGGCGCGCTGTCGTCCCCGGCAAGGGCCTTGCCGGGGGTCTGGTGGCCTTCCTCGGCAAGGATCTTGCCGAGGATCGTCGTCTTCTAATCCTCATCTGATCTTGAATATGTCTTCACAAAGATCTGCATGCCACCACGGAGGTGCCTCCCGATCCCTGGCCCAACATGATGTTGGAGACCGTGGGCTCAAGGGTGGCCCTCTCTGTTGGTGCGGAGCGAGCTGTCCCGGCAAGGATCTTGCCGGGGGAACCTGCTTCGTCCCTCTGCTCTTTGTGGTCTTGGCCTTGGCATTGCTCTTATTATCGTGGGCTTTGGTCTTACCTTGGCTCACCTCCCCTGTTCTGCTTGGCGTGACCGTAGGCGCGGCTCCGACTGCCCGTGCACAGGTATAGGGGTACAAAAACAGCCTGCCACAACCTCTTTACTACCGGTTCTTTCCACGAACCGGTACTAAAGGGGCTGGCCGGGCCCCAGCCTCTTTAGTACCGGTTCGTAGCTTGAACCGGTACTAAAGGTTCGCCCTAAACCGGTACTAAAGATCTCCTCCCGCCTAGCCATTTGAACCGGCACTAATGGACACATTAGTGTCGGCTCAAATGCAAACCGGGACTAATGTGTCTCACATTTGACCCTCTTTCTACTAGTGCTTCTCCCATATATATGAATGAAACTCAACACAATTTATGGTAATAAAATAAAATTGTGAATATTATTTACGTACTTCAAATTGTTTGTCAGATGAGCCCCGCTCAGAGGTCGAGTGGCGAATGAACTCGCAAACGTAGTATCCACATAAATTATTCCTGGGTGTCTGCCACAAGCCCTTTACGAGAATAGAGTTCAAACAAACTGATAAGTAACCATGATAACGATATTGATGAAACTAGAATCAATGAGAGATGCGTGGAACTAGCTAGTACTACTTACTCTGGGGTGTGTAAATCACAGCTTCTTCTTCTCTAGACCCAGAACCATTCCAGTGAACTTTTTTCCAAACCCTGCCCGGCAAAGAAAATGAATACTTGATATCAGGAAATGAACGGAAATTGCCGATATGGTGCGATAATGATTGAACTTACTTTTGGAGCATTTCACTCATGTCCGCCCACTCCTTTTGCTCTTTACGTCTCGAGTCCATGATAGTTACTAGTCCCATGTCAAGCTTAATGTATAGCAGAATAAAGTGGAACCTATGCACGCATAACTCATCAATTACACTTAACCTCGAGTAAGCGAAACAAAATATACACAAGACAGTAACACTCACTTGGAATTGTAAGGAAAGAGTATTTCCCTTTTGTTTTGATGTCGAAGGAACGCGTTTAGCAAGTTTTCCTCAGTATCTTTGACTGTTTTGTACCGTAAATTCATTTACGGTATTTGTGCCAATGAACCCAATGTCATAGATTTGTCCTCTTTTACATTCGACGATCTTCAATCTGCATAATATAGTGAGGAGAATTATATATACATGCAATGAACGAGCTGAGCTAGAGACTTAATTATAGAAATAATACTTACAGACAGTAGCAAGTTACGAGAGTTTTGTCGATGGCGTATTGATTGAAGAACTGAAATAATTCCAAAAATTCAACGTACAACAGGTCGACTCCAATGAAGTTGTGCTCATGTTTAATTCCCAACAAAATACTATCGGTCCCACTTGCTGCAGGTTTCCAAGTACCCGTTATGTAATCTTCGCATCATCATTGGTAGATGCGGGAGCTGATCAGGTTTGATGAGAGGCTTCCCGTGCTCGTTCTAAAGGGCGCTACTACCTCAGCCATTTCAAACTGTACATCATTGCTCACATAATCACCAACAGTGGTATAGAGCGCTAGCCCGGGATGATTAGCGACATCGGTAAACACCTTGAGCGCGGGGGGGGGGGGGGAGGCACGATTGCTTCTCCTTTCGCCGAGCTGGCGTTTTTTCCCACTTCGTCTTGTAGCACTCTTAGTACTTCCCGACCGCTGCGCTTCATCAAATGTCTTTTCAATACAGCGGTCATAGTGTGATAGCGGCGGAGGCGGTGGTGGTTGTCGGTGTCAAAACCGGCCGATCTCGGGTAGGGGGTCCCGAACTGTGCATTTGAGGATCAAAGGTAACAAAGGACACAGGGAACACGGTGTTTACCCAGGTTCGGGCCCTCTTAATGGTGGTAAAACCCTACATCCTACTTGATTGTATTCGATGAGTATAGGGGTTACAAGACTCAATCTACCTCGAGATCGTAATGGCTAAACCTAGATGTCTAGCCTATATGAATTCTGATGATCCCTAAGGACTAAACCATCCAGTTTATATATACACCGGAGGGGCAGAGAGTCGGTTTACAAGGGAAGGAACAATACATCCGGTCTCCAATCTTGCCTTCCACGCATCTAGGAGTCCTATCCGAACACGGGGGATAATCTTACGTTCTATCTTCACGGCCCATGCTTGAACTGACCGGACACTTGAGGACCCCCGAATCCAGATCTCCCTCAGTAGCCCCCGAACATGCCTTCAATGACGTCGTAGTATCCGGCTTATGTCTTCGGCTTTGCAAGGCGGGTTCTTCACTGTACTTCGGGCCAACGATAGTCCGGTTCAGACCTCTATGTTCTATCATTATGACTCCTTCCTGTTGTCGCTTCGATTTCCGCCCGCTGGGTGAATACGAACGGACCGTGTTTTTTTTCAAATAAGCGCCTCATCACGCTCGGACGACATCTATATAAGGAGATTTAGATCCCCAAATGGCGTCTCACATCGCGCAAAAGGAAAACTGTCAAGATTAGCCACGAAAAAAGCCTTCCAACATGGCCAGTGCCCCAGGCTCCTCTTCGCGCCCCATGGCCCTCAAGAGGGTGATTGGCAGAGCTGCTCAGTGCCTCATCTTCGGCTGAGTCGACTCCAGACGCAGGGCTATCTTCGCCTCACTGATCTTGCCCCCGTTCGAGCGGGATTGGCTTCCATCGGCAATGATGTGATGGCTGAGAACTTCCCCAACCCTAATAAGGAGGAGAGGTTGTGCTTCGTCCCATTCCTGTTATGGGGCCTAGGATTTCCAATCCATCCTTTTCTTAGGGGCCTATTGGAGTTTTACGGCATCCAACTGATACAACCTTACCCCAGGTTCGATTCTGCACATCTCAGGTTTCATAGCCCTCTGCGAACTATTCTCAGGCATAGGCCCATTTTGAACTATGGAGGAAGTTCTTTAGCCTCGTTCCCGCCATCGAGGAGGCTCCATATTTGAAGTGGGCGGTGCCGAAGTATGGCGTATAGCCGGATCCGGATACCTCATAGGAACCCCCAGAGAGGTATACCCACAGTGGTCTTCGGAATGGTTCTACATGGACGACATTCCACCGCCGGACCCGGTTCGGCATGGCCTCCCTGAATTCTCCAGCGCTCCTTTAAAGAAGCGTTTCAACTGGCGACCCCGAAGTCCCAAGGAGGAAGATAGTGCGGAAATAAAAAGGTTGGTTAGCAAGGTCAGGTTACTAGCCCATACTGAGCTCTCGATAGTCGAGGTTATGGCTATTGCAATAAAGAGGTGCATCCAGCCTCTCCAATCCAGAGTAACTCCCTTATGGTGTTACAACGGAGAAGATGACGCGTCCCGTTACAGACGGAAGGGCCCGGATACCCCTGCCAAATTGGCCACAAACTTGGCCGATCTGTATAAGGGTAAAAAAGAAGATTTCCTCCGCTTAAACTGCTGGGAAGGCAATTCCATGTACAACCCCATTGAATGGGTAAGACCTCGATTATCTGTGTTGCCTTATTGCTGTCACAGCATGCTAATCCAATTTGCTGTTTGTTAAAACAATCATGGCGGAAGATGATCGAGGACGTTCACTGTCCTGCCCGACAGCCAGAGGACCATAATCACGATGAAGACCCTGGCATTCGCGAGGATGCAAATATATACATAGAGTTTGATGATGGGGTATTTTATGAAGTGAGCCTTGACGGCCCGGAAGTGGCTATCACCGCCGACTACCCCCACCTCTATCCCTTGTCCATTGTAAGGGTTCGGAGGGCTCTTAAAAGGAAGTCCCTACTTGCACCTTTATTCATTATACTGATCCGAATTTTAATAGGATCGGTGCTCGGCGAACCGTACCTCATCAAGGGCGGTCCCTATGCAGGGTCGTTGTTCAAAATGAAAGAGGACCGAGAGCACTGCAGAAACCTCATAGTCCAAGAGGTATGTCTGCTTAATACATGCCTAGGCACGAGTCTGGATTGTTTAAAGTCTCCTTTTATCTTTGATGCCAGGAAAAACGCGCGGCAGATGGTGGGAAAACGCCTTGTTAGCCGAATGCCCGCCAATCCGGTGCCGGACTCGCCAACTAGGACGAGAGAAGATGCAATGCCAGTTCCGCCGCCTCATGAGGATTCAGACAACGTATGTGTCACGAATTCCGAACTGGAGAGCGTGATGAATCACCGTCGATTGAAAGAGGCCATGCGCGCTCTGGCCTTTTCCGAGCAAGAGTTTACCACACTAAGCTCGGCGGATGCATATATCCGACCCGCTTGAGATGGACTTGGCGGAGTCACTCAGTTGTTCTCAAAGGATATACAGGTAAAAGCTTATGCAATTTTGATAGTCATATGCCAGTAGCCCCCGAGACTTGAAGCGGCGAGGCAAACCAATTTAAGGATCGATATGACCCTGCAGGTTCTCAAAGATAAGAATACTGCGCTGTCCCAGGAGCTAAAGATAAATCAAACGCAGCTAAATGCTGTCACCGCCGAACTGGCGGAAATGAAAAAGGCCGCAATGAGCGCGTCCGGGAAGGAAAAACACGTGGAGGAAAAATACAAACAATTCGAAGAGATAGAGAGCTTAAGCGCTCAGTTATCGGCCGCATAGAAACAAAATGAGAAGCTGAAGGGCGGCATGTTCGGTATGTCTTCCTTTGTTATTTAAAACCACCCTAAGGGCTCATGTTTAGTCCATAATTTGGAATGTCATGACTCTGTTGTTGTAGGCCTATTAACCGGTGGACCGGAAGAAGAAGTATCCGGATTTCAAGGCGACGTGCTGGAGGAGCTGTCCATGGTACATGCTCAGGCCCGGAAAGACATGAGGAGTATGGTGAAGGCATTATGGCCATCTGGTACCCCTCCAGAAAGTATGGAGGGTTTGGCCAACCTGTTCAAAGGTGTTCGGCACTGGTTTGAGCTGTGGAAGACATCCGCCTGCCGTGAAGGCGCACGAGAAGCCTGGGCCATGGTGAAAACACGCTTCACCAAGCTAGATCCAAATCATATGGCCTAATGAATTTGGTATATGACCAAGTAATGATAGCTGCAAAGTATTCGCATGAAGACTGCAGGTTAGACAGTCTTATATATAGATGGAATAGATAAGGAATAGGTATCTGATTTAATGTATTAATGTACGTTATGATCAACCTGTACCTTTATTCGAACATGTGAAAAGTTTGTCATCGCAGGCTTTCGGCTTTAACCTCTGAACCAAAATGGTGGAGTGTTTCCAGATACTATGTGGAATGAAAAGAAGCATTCACTATGTCCAGAAACTAGGCAACCCAGTCATTGTGCTCGAACAGACAAAAATTTCTAGTTCGGGATGTATGTTATATTACATATGTAAGAAACATCTTCCAAGGAGAATAGTTCCATTAAGGATTCCTTTCCTTGGGTTGGCATGCTGTAATTATGCGTGCCATGGCTTTGATCCGAAATACGGAGAAAGCTGTCCCACAGTGTTAGAGTGGTTACAATAATGTAGCAATCTGTCGTTTGATTGCCGACCAATTATTCTCTTAAGAAGTCTAGCTTTCGGCTTCACCCGTCTGAGCTACATGTCTGGATGACCCGGTTGTAACAATCACAGAGGTGCTCCCTTTACGCCCTAGCTGAACAATCGGGAATGTAGGGCATAAACACAGGAGCAAGGCAACCCAGCTTGGCAAAAAGTTAAGTCTTAGAGGTGCATATAATGGCAAAAAGGTTGTATATAAGCAAACGACACATACATTGTGAGCTCTAGGCTCGGAATAATAATAAGCTTCGGTTAAAGAAGCCCCCAGTCATGGTGGGGTGTATACATTTTAGGATGTGTACCCCTCAAGTGTTCGGCCTATTCGAACGCCTCCTGGAAATCGCATAAAAACAAGAAAACAAAAAGCAAAATGAAGAGGAAAAAAAGGAATGAAGAAAAGGGTATGACCGAACTTATGCGTAGAATCTTAGGAGCCGAGCAGTGTTCCATGGATTCGGCTCTAGGCGATTATCCGATGCATTATGAAGGCGATCGACTCCTCCTGTGAGAACTTCATCTATAATGAAGGGACCCTCCCATTTTGGTTTGAGCTTGTCCTTCTTCTTCTCTGGGAGGCGTAAAACGAGTTCACCCACATTATAAGTCTTGGCCTGCACTTCTCTGCTTTGGTATCTCCGAGCCTGTTGTTGATAGAATGCGGAACGAGCTTTTGCAATATCGCACTCCTCCTCCAGGCCGTCTAGGTCGTCCTGCCGATCGACCTCGGCTTCTCTCTCTTCATACATGCGCACTCGAGGTGAGTCATGAATAATGTCGCAGGGCAAGACAACCTCTGCGCCGTACACCATGAAAAAGGGTGTGTCTCCGGTCATGCGATTGGGCGTGGGCCGTAGTACCCAGAGTATGGAATCAAGTTCCTTGACCCAGTGTTTATCTGACTCCCGTAGGGATCGCACTAGTCTGGGTTTGATGCCCCTCATTATCAGGCCATTAGCCCGTTCGACTTGACCGTTTGTTTCGGGGTGATATACGGAGGCGTATCGAGCTTAATGCCCAGGTTAGTACACCCATTTTTCACCTCCTCGGCTGTGAAGTTGGAGCCATTGTCGGTAATGACGTTGTGCGGGACACCATAACAATGTATAGCGCCGAATATAAAGTCAATCACTGGCCCCGCTTCCACCGTTCTTACTGGTTTGGCCACTATCCACTTATAGTGAATTTATCCACCATAACCAACAAGTATTTCTTCTTGTGGCTTCCCCCTTTAAGGGGTCCGACCATATCTAGCCCCCAGACTGCAAAAGGCCAAGTAATGGGATTGTTCTTAGGGCCGTGGGTGGCATATGACTTTGATTGGCGGAAAACTAACATCCTACGCAGCACTGTACAAGGGCCTGTGCATCTGCCCAGGCCTTTGGACAAAAGAAACCTGTACGGCAAGTTTTGCGTACGAGGGGCCCGAGCTGCGGCGTGATGGCTGCCGAGACCAGCATGTATTTCAGCCAAGAGCTGCCGCCCCTCCTCTTCGGGGATACATCTCTGAAGAACTCCAGTGGTACTTTTCTTGTAGAGTTCACCTTCGCGAACTTTGTAGGCTTTAGAACGTCGAACTATGCGACGGGCCTCATTCTGGTCATCAGGGAGCTCCTGCCTATTAAGGTAGGCTAGGAAAAGTTCGGTGCATGGAGCAATGACAACCATGATTACATGGGCGAAAGGTGTCATTTCGGTGCCCGAACCCCCGACGATATCAGAATTGTGTTCGGCGTCCTGAGGTATGATCGGCTCCGGACTAGTATTTCCTCTCTCGTCTTGCCATATCACGGATGGCTTGGAGAGCCTTTCCACAAAGGTGTTAGGTGGGACGGGGTCGCGTTTAGCGCCCATTCGATCAAGGATGTCTGCTGCCTGATTACTGTCTCGAGCAACGTGGTGGAACTCGAGCCCCTCAAACCGAGCTGATATTTTGAGTACGGCATTTTGGTATGCCGCCATCTTTGGATCTTTTGCATCGAATTCTCCATTTATTTGGGATATTGCGAGGTTCGAATCCTCACGCACCTCTAGGCGTTGTATGCCCATAGAGACAGCCATTCGGAGACCATGTAATAGTGCCTCGTATTCGGCCGCATTATTGGTGTCCGTATACATGATTTGTAACACATAGCAGACTGTGTCCCCTGTAGGGGATGTCAAGATGACACCAGCCCCTAGTCAGGCTAACATTTTGGAGCCGCCGAAGTACATGATCCAGTTGGAGTATGTACGGTACTCTTTAGGGAGTTCGGCTTCCGTCCACTCGGCGAAAAAGTCGGCCAACACCTGAGATTTAATAGCTTGGCCAACACCTGTGTGTTATTTCAAATGGTAAGAGCTTGATGGCCCTATGCGGCCAGTGGCATCCCGATTATTTATGATGTCATCGAGTGGTACTTCGGACACCCCCGTGATCGAACACTCTTGAAAGTAGTGTCGCAGCTTCCGAGATGCCATGAAGACCGCATATGCTATCTTCTGATAGTGCGGGTATCGAGATTTGCACGGTGTAAGGACCACCGATACGTAGTACACCGGTTTCTGGATGGGGAATTTATGTCCCTCCTCTTCTCGTTCAACGATGAGTACGGCGCTTACTACCTGGTGAGTTGCAGATATGTAGAGCAACATAGGTTCGCCGACCCCCGGTGTGGCTGGGATTGGGTTACCTGCTAACAAGGCTTTTATTTCCTCCAGTCCAGTTGTAGCTGCATCCGTCCATTCAAAGTGGTCGGTGCGCCAGAGTAGTCGGTAAAGTGGTAGCGCTTTTTCTCCTAATCTGGAGATGAAGCGGCTTAAGGCCGCCACACAACCAGCTAGTTTTTGGACCTGCTTTAGGTCTATTGGTGTTGCCAATTGTGACAAGGCTTGGATTTTGGCTGTGTTCGCTTTGATTCCTCCATTGGAAACAATAAACCCGAGCAGTTTTCCGGCTGGAACACCGAAAACACATTTTTCCGGATTGAGCCGTATGTCATATGTTCGAAGGTTGTCGAATGTGAGGCGTAGATCGTCCACCAATGATTCGACGTGTTTTGTCTTGATGACTACGTCATCTACGCATGCCTCCACTGTCTTGCCAATTTGCTTTTCCAGACATGTTTGGATCATGCATTGGTAAGTGGCGCCAGCGTTTTTGAGTCCGTAAGGCATAGTGTTGAACCAGAAAGGCCCATATGGGGTAATGAATGCCATTGCGGCCTGGTCAGACTCCTTCATCTTAATTTGATGGTATCCGGAGTATGCGTCGAGGAAACACAATGAGTCGTGTCCTGCGGTTGCGTCAATGATTTGGTCAATGCGGGGCAGTGGGAAGGGGTCTTTAGGGAAAGCCTTATTGAGGTCTTTGAAATCGACACAAAGGCGCCAGGATTTATCCTTCTTTGGCACCATGACCATGTTTGCTTGCTAGTCCGGATGTTTAATCTCTCTGATGAACCCGACTTCAAGTAGTTTGGCTAGCTACTCCCCCATAGCTTGTCGTTTGTGTTTGGAAAATCTTCGTCGCATTTGCTTGACTGGTTTGAACCCCTTTGTTATGTTGAGGCTATGCTCGGCCAGTCTGCGTCGGATTCCTGGCATATCCAAAGGATGCCAGGCAAAAATGTCCCAATTTTCACGCAGGAATGCTCGTAAGGCGACGTCAACCGTCGGATCCAGCAGTGCTCCAATGGAGGCTGTCTTGTTAGGATCCGTCGGGTGTACTTGAAATTTGACTATTTCGTCTGCTCGCTTGAAAGAAGTGGACTTGGGCCTCTTGTCGAGGATTACGTCGTCTTTTTCCATTGTGGAACACAGAGTGGTTAGCTCCTCTGCCGCGAGGGCCTCGTATAGTGCCTTGAGGGCCAAGGATGCAGTTTTGTTTTCGGTGCGGAGTGCTATATCCGGATCACTGGAGATAGTGATAACTCCGTTGGGCCCTGGCGTTTTGAACTTCATGTACACGTAATGGGGTATGGCTTGAAAGCGTGTGAAGGCGTCTCGCCCCAACAGGGCGTGATATCCGCTGTTGAAAGGTGCCACGTGGAAAAGCAACTCTTCGGACCTATAGTTCTCCGGCGTGCCGAATACTACATCAAGTTTAATTTTCCCCGAGCATCATGCTTCTCGACTGGGGATAATGCCTCGAAAGGTCGTACTACTTTGTTCGATGGGACTTTTGTCCGTTTGCATTTTATTGAGCGTGTCTTCATAGATGAGGTCCAGTCCGCTACCGCCGTCTATGAGCGCTTTGGTGAGTCGAAAGCCATCCACAATTGGGTTTAAGACCAAGGTGGCCGGTGCTCGGACTGACCGGTCCCTTGGTTCGTCGTCGGCGGTAAAAGTTATTGTTGTATCATTCCAAGGATTTACTGCGGTTACTTGGTTAACTTCGGCGAGGTCGTGGAGCGCCCTTTTGCACCGATTATTTGAAGAAAGGTCTCGAAGACCGTAAAGACATTTAGATCGTCATCCTCCCAAGAGTGCTTCTCTGGGGTAGTGTTGGTGAGGATAGCCTCACCGCTCTTAGCCACCTGCTGGAGTACCAAACATGCCCGAAGGCTATGCGTTGTGTGTATGTGGCAGGGCTTGTCGAGCAATTCGTCGAGGACAGTTCTATGTCCCATCAAGGGCTTCATTTTCTTATCAATAGGCTGATGATCGGGTGCCCCATAAGGGTGCATCCTTTTTGCCCGTCTGGTGGGCTACTTATAGGAAGGAGGTTCCCATCGGGCTGTCTAGGCTTTCCAGGCGCTTTCCATTGCGTAGTACTTCTGTACTATGTGTGCCAAATCTGCAAAGTGCAGTATGGGGCGTCGGTTGAGGGCATTGAGGATTCCCTCGTACGTATAGTTGCGGCAAAAAACTGAAACCTTGTCGTCGTCGCACCAATCTTCAATCTTATTTTTAACAAGGAGGAACCTGGCCCAAAAGTGATGGACCGTTTCCTGATGTTGCTGTCGTACATACATGAGGTCACATACGTCTGGAGGACCTGAATTGCTTGGGGAATCTTGCTTGTGGTGGGCGGGCGGGCTGAAATCCAAAACCTGTCCCACTTTTGGATCCGGAGTTTGAAGAATCTCCGAGGTCACTAGTTCAGGATCAGTAAGGTCCTGAAGAATTCCGGACATAATGCCCGATCCTGTGTTCGGAGGACATGAGGTCTCTTTCCGAGGATGGGTATCCGGCCTGCGGGGCTCAGAAATCCGAACATAGCTAGTTTTTAACTTGGGGGAGGAATTGTTCTCGGCCCGTTCCTCAACGACCACTACTAGATGGGTGACCGGTGGGGACTTGATTTCCCTATGGTCGGGTTTAAGCCCAATCCGATCATAGTCTATTGCAACCCCAGGCCGGCGATGCGATCTAGCAGCTCGTTTAAGGACGAGACATCTGTCGGATCCATCTTTTTGGAGTGTTCGAGGCCGATACGAAGATGATGTTTGGCAGTTGCGGGGGCCACTGTAGGCTTGATGGCCGAGCGAGCGCCCAAGGTGAACCCGCCGAGCTGGAGGACCTGTCCTGGAGTTAGGGACCCTCCAGAAGTGATATCATCATTAAGGACAAGGCGAGCCATCGATCCTTCTGTCGACAACACAAAGGAACTCTCAATGAAAGCACCAATGTCGGTGTTAAAACCGGCCGATCTCGGGTAGGGGGTCCCTAACTGTGCATTTGAGTATCGAAGGTAACAAGGGACACAAGGAACACGATGTTTACCCAGGTTCGGGCCCTCTTAATGCAGGTAATACCCTACGTCCTCCTTGATTGTATTCGATGAGTATAGGGGTTACAAGAGTCGATCTACCTCGAGATCGTAATGGCTAAACCTAGATGTCTAGCCTATATGCATTCTAATGATCCCTAAGGACAAACCCTCCAGTTTATATATACACCGGAGGGGCAGAGAGTCGGTTTACAAGGGAAGGAAACAATACATCCAGTCTCCAATCTTGCCTTCCATGCATCCAGGACTCCTATTCGAACACGGGGGGTAATCGGTCTCACCGAGATTACGTTATGCCCTGACCCTAATGATATCGGTCCCACCAAGTTGACATGTTGGTCCCACCGAAAATCCTAACGGTCACATTATGAACCAAATCGGTCTGACCGAGTTCTTTGAATCGGTCCCACCGAGTTTGGTGATATGTGTGTAACGGTTAGATTTTGTGTGGAGGCTATATATACCCCTCCACCCACTCTTCACTCATGGAGAGAGCCATCAGAACATGCCTACACTTCCAACACATATTTTCTAAGAGAGAACCACCTACACTTGTGTTGAGGTCAAGATATTCCATTCCAACCACATAAATCTTGATCTCTAGCCTTCCCCAAGTTGCTTTCCACTCAAATCTTCTTTCCACCAAATCCAAATCCTGTGAGAGAGAGTTGAGTGTTGGGGAGACTATCATTTGAAGCACAAGAGTAAGGAGTTCATCATCAACACACCATTTGTTACTTCTTGGAGAGTGGTGTATCCTAGATTGGCTAGGTGTCACTTGGGAGCCTCCGTCAAGATTGTGGGGTTGAACCAAGGAGTTTGTAAGGGCAAGGAGATCGCCTACATTGTGAAGATCTACCCTAGTGAGGCAAGTCCTTCGTGGGAGATGGCCATGGTGGGATAGACAAGGTTGCTTCTTCGTGGACCCTTCGTGGGTCGAGCCCTCTGTGGACTCGCGCAACTGTTACCCTTCGTGGGTTGAAGTTTCCATCAACGTGGATGTACGATAGCACCACCTATCGGAACCAAAGATAAAAAATCTCCGTGTCAACATTGTGTTTGCTCCTTCAAACTCATCCCTTTACCTTCATATGCAATTGTTTTACATTCCGCTGCTATACTCTTAGAATTACATGTGTTGGTTGATTGCTTGACTTGTGCTAAGTTGCTAAAATCTGCCAAGAACTAAAATTGGGAAAAGGCTAGATTTTTATTTGGTCAAGTAATCTAATCACCCCCCTCTAGACATACACTACTAGGAAAAGGGTTATAGCTGATATGGACATTAATGGCGCACCATGTATGTAGCAGTGGCGCACCAGATACAGGTGCGCCATTATTGACATATTACTAATGGCGCACCTGGTGTGTGGTGCGCCATTAGTAGTTTTGAAAAAAAATTAAAAAAATTTAGCAGTGGCGCACCAGGGGATAGTGCGCCATTACTAGTTGACATAGTAAAGGCGCACCACACCCACCGTGCGCCATTAGTAGTTTTGAAAAAAATTAAAATAAAATTTGCTAGTAGTGGCGCACCAGTGGACAGTGCGCCATTACTAAACTACTAATGGCGCACCACACACCAGGTGCGCCATTAGTAACCTTGGTGCTAAATGCAACCCCCCCCCCCTCGTGGACCGCCTTTTTAGTTTAAAAAAAGAAAATGATGGAAATGTCAAAAATTAAAAGAAAATAACTTTCCCATGTGATACGTGGTCTAGTTGTTGGGAAAATTTACAAATATGAATTTCGACTTTATTTGCAAAATCTCTTTGGAATTTAGTAAAATGGGCATAACTTTTGCGTACGAACTCGGATTAAAAAGTTTTTTATATGAAAAATCATCTACTCGAAAAGTTACATACGAATTGAACGGGGCGAACAAAGTTCAACATCTTCAAAATCCCCAAAAACCTAACAGAACGAAAGATACGGGGCTTTTAAGGTCTAGAGGGGGGAAAATGAAAAAAAAATCAAACTTACTAGTGGCGCACCATTTGCTAGGTGCGCCACTAGTAACAGAAAAAAAATTGGTTTAAAAAAAATTTGGAGTTTTTTTTCAATATATGATACGTAATATGATAGGGAAGTTTGAAATATTTTTTCAAAATTTCATCACACTCATGAACATGAACAAAGTTTGAGACATCAACAAGGTTTAATAGGATTGATATGATAGATATATCAACAAGTGCCTGTGAAGTGAGCTGGTGCTAGGTTGGATAGAACTGCAAAGTTAAGCGTGTTCGGGCTGGAGTAGTGTGAGGATGGGTGACCTTCTGGAAAGTTTGACCACGGAGTGCGATTTGACTTGAGAATAAGCATATTGACCTGAGATTAAGCCATAGTGACTCGAGATTAAGAAAAAAACCGAAAGAAAAATTTGAATTTTTTTTTTTTAAATTTGAAAAAAATGTTTTTTGAAAAAAAAATTGAGAAAAATTTGTTAGTAATGGCGCACTTCTATGTGGTGCGCCATTACTAAGTCAGATAGTAATGGCGCACTAGATAGGCATAGTAATGGCGCACTATAGGTGCGCCATTACTATCTGGGGTACTAATGGCGCACCAGAGGTGCGCCATTACTATTTTGTTACTAATGGCGCACCTGTAGTGCGCCATTAATGGCAAAAACAGGTGCGCCACTAATTAGCCTTTTCCTAGTAGTGATACTTTCGATCCTACAAGTGGTATCAGAGCTTTGGTCTCCATTTGCTTTGATTTCCATAGCTTTTGGTGGTCATAGCCTTGGTTTCACAACCTAGGAGAGTATGTCGTCTAGCGAGGGAAATTACCACCATAGAGGTCCTTACTTTGATGGTACAAATTTTGCTAGTTGGAAGCATAAGATGAAAATGCATATTCTTGGACATAACCCCGCCGTTTGGGCTATTGTGTATATTGGCTTGCAAGTTGAATTCTTTGATGGGAGAGAACCAAACCGTGAAGCTACCATGGAAGAGTTGAAGATGCTACAATACAATGCTCAAGCTTGTGATATTCTCTTCAACGGATTGTGCCCCGAAGAATTCAACAAAATCAGCCGTCTTGAGAATGCAAAGGAAATTTGGGATACTTTGATTGATATGCACGAAGGTACCGACTCCGTCAAGGAATCCAAATTGGATGTGCTTCAAAGTCAACTTGACAAGTTCAAAATGAAGGATGGTGAAGGTGTCGCTGAAATGTACTCTAGGCTTGCTCTCATCACAAATGAGATTGCCGGCTTAGGAAGTGAAGAGATGACCGACAAATTCAGCATCAAGAAGATCCTAAGAGCTTTGGATGGAAAATATGATACCGTGTGCACATTGATCCAAATGATGCCCAATTACAAAGATCTCAAGCCAACGAAAGTCATTGGAAGAATTGTTGCTCATGAGATGTCACTCAAGGATAAGGAAGAGCTTCACAACAAGTCAAGTGGTGCTTACAAAGCCTCGTGTGATGCTCCCACATCATCAAGTGAGAAACAAACCTTCAATGAAGAATTGAGCCTAATGGTGAATAACTTCAACAAGTTCTACAAGAGTACAAGCAAGGAAAGGAGTTCCAAGTCAAGGTCCTACAATGACAAAAGATCTTCTAGTCATGAGCGTAATTGCTACAATTGTGGAAGACCCGGACACTACTGCAATGAGTGTACGGCTCCCTACAAAAGAAGAGAAGATCCCCCCAAAAGAAGAAGTAGAAGAGAGGAATCACCACCAAGAGAATGGAGGAGTAGAGATAATCGTTATGAACGAAAACCCTCTCAGAGAAGCAAGGACTCGGAAAGGAAGGAAAAGTCATCAAGGAGCTACACAAAAAGAAGACATCAAGCTCAGGTTGGTGAATGGGTATCCGGCTCCGACTCCGACAATCACTCCGAAAGAAGTTATCACTCTGACTCCGAATATACTCAAGATGAAGGTGTTGCCGGTCTAGCACTTGTGTCAACCAACTCCTATGACATATTTGACTCACCAAATGAAGGAATTGGAAGATGCTTCATGGCCAAAGGTCCGAAGGTAACACATCCCGAGTATGTTGATTTCAATAGTGATGAAGATGATTTGCTAGGTGATGATGATTTACTTGTTGACAACTCTAGTGATGAAAACTATGATGAAACGTCAATTAATCATGCTAACCAAGATAAAACGAATGATGATGATAAGAGGGAGATTGAGCGTCTAACTAAAGAACTAAACACTCTTAAGTTATCTCATGAAACTACGTTGGAAGATCATCGAGAACTTTTAAAGACTCATGACAAGCTACGCTTTGAAAAGAACCTTGAGCAAGAGCATGAGTTTTTAAAGGCAATCAATGATGATCTTCGCAAGAAAAGTTCTTATTACATTGCCAAGCGTTTACTCTTGTCTACTTACATGCCACAAGTTAAATCTAGCAACAAGAACAAGAAAGATTCTTCATCTAGTAGTAACAGCAATCATGCTAAATCCAATGTTGTTGCTTCTAGTAGTTCTGTTGATTCCACTAATGATTCTCTTAGCCAAGTTACACCTGAGAAAGAAAATAGCTTATTGAAGGGAATTATAGAGAAAGGTGTTTATAAGAGCCTTGCCGGAAGTAAGCAATTTGAGGAAATTGTATGCAAGCAAGGAAGACACCGGAAGAATCAAGGTGTTGGTTTTGAACGAAAGTTCAATGCCAATGGAGTTGACTGGGAAGAAGATCAATACCCCAAGACGAAGTTTGTTCCTCAACAAGAGAAGTATGATCCTACTTCTTTCAAAGGGACACAAACTCAAGATGATCTTCCACCACAAGACCACAAGCAAAAAGGCAAGGACAAGCTTCAAGAGGAAATTGATGCATTTGAAGAAGCACCTAAGGCCTTGGTCAAGTGGGTTCCAAAGACTACATCAAGTTCTACTTCAAGTACGACTACAACTCCAAGGATTCCCATCAAGATGGTCTGGATCCCAAAGAAGAAGAACTAGAAAGTTCTTGAGGGTGACTCCGCCAACATACTTCACTCTTATCATTTTGGAGAGAACAAGTGCAAACAACTTCCATATCTTGCACTAGTTCAAGGAGTCACAAACCCTCTTGTTGGTAAGACAAGGGACAAGGTAACCTAATGATTTCATGGACATCATCTTGTGTATGCATCACTCTATGTCTATGGATATCCTTGTTTGTTCCTTGTGGGACTAACCCGTGTAGGTATTGAAAGTGCAACTCACTCCAAAGGATTGCTCCGAATGATCTACATCAACATTGAGCATCTACATCTTCAACACCTACATGAAGTCATCATCGACAAAACCCAAGGTTAGTTCACCCCTCTTAGGGGGGATATCACATCTAGGGGGAGCTTTACTCTAATCAATTGAGCTAAAGCAACTCTAATGGTGTGAACACAACAATGCTTTATGTAAAAGTGGTAACCCCACTTGTGCTTAAACGATGAGTATGACCTATGATCAAATGTTCTCATTTGACTCCTAAGTCAATATACTCATATATAGATGACCTAGTCATCGCCAAATTGCTTGATAGATGCTAGAGTGTTTGTGCATGCTTTGTCACATATTTCATTTGCAATTTTATTGTGTGAGCATGTTGGTTGCATATTTTACTCATTCGAGGACATCCATTTGTTGCTTTGATTGTTTGGCTTTTTTCTCTTTTGCCAAATGGATGGACAAGAATGCCTAAGAACTCCCTCTAGCTATCTATGCTTTCCTCGTCTCAAACTCTATTCATGCTACATCACAAAGTTTGATCAAGTCAGATTCGAACTACTCTGTGTGAGGAGCACTCGGAGTTCCCGATTCGTCATAGACTTAAACCTCCAAAACCTCTTTGTGCATCTCGGTCTGACCGATTCATCCTTTTTGGTCTTACCGAGATCACTAAGTTGATCTAGGGTTTTCAATCTCGTGCAACCGATTAGAACCTTTCGGTCACCCCGAGTTGCAGTAACTGCTTGCAGTTTTGCATCTCGGTGCCACCGAGTCGTTCCACTCGGTCACACCGACAGGGTCAGGTTAGATATACCAACGGGCCAAATTTTGGAAATTTTTCCGAATCTCCTCGCCCGCGCATAACCTGCTCTACCTTTTCGGGTCTCCGGATCATCCTCTCGTAGCCAACGAACTCCCGCCGCTGGTCTCCGCCGCCGTCAACGGCAATCTGCCCCGCCATTGCCACCGTAGCAAGTTCACCGCCGAACTAGGGTACGAACTTGAACTTTGTGCTAATCCTTAACTCTGATTCTTAGCACATTACTTTGCCATGATTCTTGCCACGATTGAAATCATCCTGTCCAGCGAAAACATCCTGTAGATTAGTTTTGATTTGAAAATTTAGGGTTAGGTCTCCGCCGAATTCATCTCGGACCGACCGAGTTGTAGAAATCGGTCTCACCGATTTGGCTTAGGCCAGAGCACATGCATTTTCGGTCCGACCGAAAATTGCATATCGGTGTGACCGAGTTCAATTCTCTGTGAAACCCTAGCAGTCTCGGTGCCACCAAACTGTGACTCAATCTGACCGAGTTCACTAGTTGAGGTTCCAAAAGCTGCTTCGGTATCACCGAGTTTACAAATCGGTATATCCGAAATGCTTGCTGTGAAGAACTAAAACTAAGTTTTTAAGTCATCTATTTTGCAAAAACTTCTGTACTTTATGATGCTCATCTTCTCTACCTCATCTATAATCTATTCACAGGGTCTGCTGTCAGAGAGTTTGCCAAGATGTCTGACCAGAGTGACAGCCAGAACAAGTCTGAACAGCAGGTGGAGATGAGTGAGGGCTCAGATCCCTCCAGCAGTTATGATGATGGCAGCAGGAGCACTCCCAGCAATTTGCCAAAGGCTGCCACCAGGACAAGGAAGAAGAGGAATTCTGACTCTGAGGATGAAGACTATGTGGAAGTTGAACATGAAGCCACTTCAAAGAAAAAGGAGCTGAAGAAAGAGTATGGCACAACTGCTGCAACAAAGCCTGGTTTGAAACAAAGGCTCCAGCAAGAAGACAGCCCATGTCTAAGCCAAGAAAAGTAGCCACATGTGAAACTATGAAGTTCACCATTGAGTCTGAAGAAGAGGAAGCTGGTGAATATAAGAAAAAGAAGAGGGCCAGAACCACTACTGCTAGAGCTCTTGGCAAGCCCTCTATGGGGATTGATTCTGAAGAAGAAGAGCAAGAGGATGCTGCACCAGCACCCAAAGCACAAAAGCTTATGGGGGATGCAATCAAATCAGGGGCTGCTCCATCTAAGCCCAAATCTGCTCCCAAGGCTGCTGCTCCATGTCGGTGTACAAAAGAAGGGGCACACCTTTGTACCCCCTTACCTGTGCACGGACAGTCGGAGCCGCGCCCACGGCCACACCAAGCAGAGCAGGGGAGGTGAACCAAGGTAAAACCAAATCCCGAGGCGGCCAGAGCAACGCCAAGATCAAGACCACAAAGAAGCAGAGAGGCGAAGCAGGTTCCCCCGGCAAGGTCCTTGCCGGGGGCAGCCTCAGCGGCCCCGGCAAGACCCGTGCCGGGGCGGCTCGCCCACACCAGCGGAGTGAGCCACCCTCGAGCCCACGGGTTCCAACTCAGCCAACCACGTTGGAACTAGGTCTCGGCAGGCACCTCCATGGTGGCATGCAGATCTTTGTCAAGACCAAGTAATCTTCAAGATCAGATGAGGATTAGAAGGCGGTGATTCTCGGCAAGACCCTTGCCGAGGGGAACCACAAGACCCCCGGCAAGATCCTTGCCGGGGACTACAGCGCGCCATGGCAAGGCCCTCGCCAAAGGCGCCAGCAGGGCCACTGCCAGGCCCGTGTTGGGGAACGTAGCAGAAATTCAAAACTTTCTACGCATCACCAAGATCAATCTATGGAGTACTCTAGCAACGAGGGGAAGGGGAGTGCATCTACATACCCTTGTAGATCGCGAGCGGAAGCGTTCAAGAGAACGGGGTTGATGGAGTCGTACTCGTCGTGATCCAAATCACCGATGATCCTAGCGCCGAACGGACGGCACCTCTGCGTTCAACACACGTACGGAGCAGTGACGTCTCCTCCTTCTTGATCCAGCAAGGGGGGGAGGAGAGGTTGATGGAGATCCAGCAGCACGACGGCGTGGTGGTAGAAGTAGCGGGATTCCAACAGGGCTTCGCCAAGCGCAAGCAGGGAGGAAGAGGTGTCACGGGAGGGAGAGGGACGCGCCAGGGCTTGGATTGCTACTGCCCTCCCCTCCCCCCACTATATATAGGGCCAAGGGAGAGGGGGGGCGCAGCCTTGGCCCTTCCTCCAAGGAAGGGTGCGGCCAGGGAGGAGTCCATCCTCCCCAAGGCACCTCGGAGGTGCCTTCCCCTTTTAGGACTCTCCCTTTTTCTTATCTCTTGGCGCATGGGCCTCTTGGGGCTGGTGCCCTTGGCCCATATAGGCCAAGGCACACCCCCTACAGCCCATGTGCCCCCCCGGGGCTGGTGGACCCCCTTGGTGGACCCCCGGACCCCTTTCGGCACTCCCGGTACAATACCGATAAAGTGCGAAACTTTTCCGGCAACCAAAATAAGACTTCCCATATATAAATCTTTACCTCCGGACCATTCCGGAACTCCTCATGACGTCCGGGATCTCATCCGGGACTCCGAACAACTTTCGGGTTACCACATACTAATATCTCTATAACCCTAGCGTCACCGAACCTTAAGTGTGTAGACCCTACGGGTTCGGGAGACATGCAGACATGACCGAGACGACTCTCCGGTCAATAACCAACAGCGGGATCTGGATACCCATGTTGGCTCCCACATGCTCCTCGATGATCTCATCGGATGAACCATGATGTCGAGGATTCAATCAATCCTGTATACAATTCCCTTTGTCTATCGGTATGGTACTTGCCCGAGATTCGATCGTCGGTATCCCGATACCTTGTTCAATCTCGTTACCGGCAAGTCTCTTTACTCGTTCCGTAACACATCATCCCGTGATCAACTCCTTGGTCACATTGTGCACATTACGATGATGTCCTACCGAGTGGGCCCAGAGATACCTCTCCGTTTACACGGAGTGACAAATCCCAGTATTGATTCGTGCCAACCCAACAGACACTTTCGGAGATACCTGTAGTGCACCTTTATAGCCACCCAGTTACGTTGTGACGTTTGGTACACCCAAAGCATTCCTACGGTATCCGGGAGTTGCACAATCTCATGGTCTAAGGAAATGATACTTGACATTAGAAAAGCTCTTAGCAAACGAACTACACGATCTTCTGCTAGGCTTAGGATTGGGTCTTGTCCATCACATCATTCTCCTAATGATGTGATCCCGTTATCAACGACATCCAATGTCCATGGTCAGGAAACCGTAACCATCTATTAATCAACGAGCTAGTCAACTAGAGGCTTACTAGGGACATGGTGTTGTCTATGTATCCACACATGTATCTGAGTTTCCTATCAATACAATTCTAGCATGGATAATAAACGATTATCATGAACAAGGAAATATAATAATAACCAATTTATTATTGCCTCTAGGGCATATTTCCAACAGCCCGCACCAACCAAATCTTCGCCGCCGTTCGCATGCAGCTACCAGCTCAACCAGCTGAGAAGGCACCTGCGTGGCAACATGCAGCTCCCAGGCCAATTCATCAAGCGCCTGCGTGGCGGCATGCAGATCTTCGTGAAGGCTCCACCACCGCGCCACCTCAGCTGTCTGCCTGCCTACATGGCGCCGCACGCATCGCTGGCCAGGGCGCGTGTCGAAGCGAGGAGGAACGGCGACGGACGGGACAGGCCTCGCCCCCGTCCCCGATAAAGCTAGGGGACACCTCAGCGGCGCATTAAATGTGTCTTGTCCTGTAATATGAGCGATAAGCTCGCAATACTGTACACCTTTCCACCTCCTGTATGCCACTGTGGCAGCCCCTTTCGACTATAAAAGGAGGCCCATGGCATACTGGAGAAGGATTCGGCTCTTTGGAACCACGCACCCCACCATAGCTAGTTCGAGAGCACAAGAACTCTCTAAAATACACCCACCAAAGCAGGACTAGGGTTTTACGCATCTTCGCGGCCCGAACCTGGGTAAACGATCCTTGTGCTGACTAATAATTCTGCTCTTCTCGCAACCCTGCGCCCCGGCAACCGTAGTGGGGAGTCATGTGATCCCATAGGTGTCGTTCCACACCGACATCTTTGGCGCGCCAGGTAGGGCGCGCAATTGTGAGAATCTGGTCTAGTAGCTAGCCTAGCGTTTCTTCATCGCCATGGCTCCCAAGAAGAAGACGGCCACGGCGATCGGCTCGTCGGGGGCCGAGAGGCCCATGCCAGTATGGGCGAGCAGCGGCCCGGTCGCGGACATAACCCAAGCCGCGGTCCGCGAGCACCAGGATTGCCCTGGCAGTCAGAGCCTGGCGAGCGGCCCTGTTCGCGCGCCAGGCGATGGGCCGCACATCACCAAGTCTAGAGATGGGGCTGGGCCCCCCGCAGGCGGCGCGGGGCCCTCCAGGAGTGTCGTTGTGCCGCCCACGAGCGGCGCATCAACCTCCAAGACGCCCACGCCGGCAACCACTGCACGCTCTTCCCATGGTGTGCGCGACAAGCAGCATCACCACGCTGGTGACCCTGTGCGTCGTCCGCAGGACGAAGGAGTTCAGCATGCCCGCCGAAGTGCTGGCGAAAATGGCAGGTAGCCGCTGGGTCGTGATGGAGCTCCTTCTAATGTGGTTAGAAGTCGAAGCACGCCACATTCCATGCAGCTATCGCCGCCACCCACGCCAGCAGAAGCTTTGGCCCGCGCGCAGCTACTCCTCGACTTCCCTCCTGCTGCGGAGAAGCTCGACGAGTGGAGAGCCACCATCCGGAGCATCGTCGCCGTCGCCAACAAAGACGATCCGCGACTAGCGGGACCCTCGGGCCGGCGCTCCACCAAGCCACCACATGCCAGCGCTGGGAGGGCTGGGGGTGCTGCGGCCACGGTGCACTCTCCTCCTCCTCGCCAGCCGCCGTGGGCGTCGACCCATCGTGACAACGCTTGTGATAACATCCCTATAGCGCCGTCCGACCCGCGGACCGATCGCGACCAGCGCCAAGTTCTTCGAGAACGAGCTCGCCAAGATGCTCGAACCACTATCGAGCGCCGGCGCGAAACACGCCACCAGTCGAACAAGCGGGCGGGACCCGCTATGGACCACCCAGCACCGGGGGGCTCCGGCGGCCTACCCTACGAGGTGGGCTGCCCGGCCTTTACCCGCGAGCTGCGGCAGTTCCAGTGGCCGTCCCACCGCACGTTCAAGCCCGACGTAGGCGAGAAGTACACTGGAAAGACCCATCCGTCCGAGTTCTTCCGCATCTACACCATCGCGATGCAGGCTGCCGGAGCTCGCGACGACAAGGTGCTTGCCAATTATTTCCTGCTGGCGCTAAAGCCCAATTGGTTGATGCACTTGCCGGCGGACTCCATTTCTTCTTGGTCGGATATGTGCCATGACTTCGTTGGCGCCTTCACGGGAGGCCACCAAGCTCATGGCCAGGCCAGTGATCTACATATCATTCCCCAGAAGGAAGGGGAACCCCTGCGCAAGTACATCCAGAGATTCAGCCGGGTGCAGTACAACATCCCCGACGTTCATCCCGCCACCGTGATCAGCGCGTTCCATCAGAACGTGCCCAACCGCAAGATGCGCGAAGAGCTGGTGATGACCGAGGTTAAGGATGTGGCCGAGCTCTACGTTCTGGCCGATAGATGCGCCCGGGCTGAAGAGGGAAGGAAGTACCCCGGCGAAGACGCCGGTGCGGAAACTGACTCTACCGACGAAGACGCCGCCACCCCGACAAAGAAGGGCCGGCGTCACAACAAGAAACGCAATGGCAAGGCCGTTCTTGCCGTCGAGGGGTCTGACGACACCGGCGCTGCCAAGAAGGTCAAGGCAGACGGCCCCGGCAAGGAGATTGCCGGGTGCGCCGCGCGCCGGGCCTTAGCAGCTGCCGATAAGCCGGCGCCGGCAAGCAGTACTGCAAGATCCACCGCACCAAGGGCCACGACCTCCAGAACTACCGACAAGTCGAGCTGCTTGCTGAAAAGCAAAAGGCCGAGTATGAAAGGCAGGACAAGGAGAAGGGTCAGGACGGTGCCGAGGGATCCGGCAAGAAGCGTGGTGGCCAAGGAAGCCGCCCCGGCAAGGACAACCAGCAAGAGAGGCCCACCCGGGGTCATGACAAGAATCAAGAAGACGATGATCACGACGAGGACGACCAGTCCGGTGAGCAAGAGTTCCAGAAGGCTACGGAGGCCATGTGCGTCGACGGTGGCGCCTTGCTGCATACTTCTCACCGCCAGCTCAAGCAGTGGGCGCGTGAGATTACAGCAGCGGAGCCGTCGTTCGACGCTCAGAAGCCGCTGAAGTGGTCCAGCACACCCCTCATCTTTGACGCCGAGGACCACCCTGACCGCACAACCGCGGTCGGGTGTTTGCCATTGTTGGTCTCACCAATGATACGCAACCTCAAGGTGAACAAGATGTTGGTTGACGGCGGGGCCGGCCTGAACTTGATCTCGCCCGTCGTGATCAAAAGGCTGCAAATTCCTGATGGAGACCTCGAGGAAACGGGCACGTTTCAAGGGGTTAATCCGGGCAGGAGCCAGCCGAAGGGGAAGGTCACACTGCCCGTGATGTTTGAAGGAGAGTTGAACAACAGGATGGAGAGGATCATCTTCGACGTGGCCGAGATCCCCTTGCCCTACAACGGGATCCTCGGCCGCCCGGCACTAGCCAAGTTCATGGCGGCATCACACAATGCCTACAACATGCTAAAGATGCTCGGGCCGTTGACCATCATCTCCGTCCCCTCTGACAAGAAGGACGCGCTGATTTGCGCCGACCAACTCTACCGGCAAGCAGTTGCAGCAGCTGCCGTCAAGGCACCTGCTCCTACCGCTGAAGGCCCGGGAGGGAAGAAGAAGCCCGGCAAGACCTCTCGCACCCACTCCGGCAAGCACACCTCTTCGGAGTGCTGCGCTACCGTCGAGGACGTGCCAGAGAGCTTTACCGGCAAGAGCAAGAAATCCAGAGCCGAGCCACCGCAGACCAAGAAGGTGTCCGCCAGGGAGGACGGCATGGGAGGGGCCTTCACCATAGGCTCCACCCTTGACAGCAAATAGGAAGGCGTGCTCATCACCTTTCTGCGGGCAAATGTCGAAGTGTTTGCATGGCAAGCATCCAACATCCCCGGTGTTCCCAGGAAGGTGATTGAGCACCACCTAGCTGTCTGCCCTCATGCGCGACCCGTCAAGCAGAAGGTCAGAAAGCAGGCTCTGGAGAGGCAGGAGTTCATCACAGAGAAGATCAGGAAGTTGGAAGCGGCGGGTTTGGTGAGAGGATTGCTCCACCCGACGTGGTTGGCCAATCCGGTAGTGGTGCGCAAGGCGAATGGGAAGTGGAGGCTGTGTATTGGTTACATAGATATCAATCAGGCTTGTCCTAAGGACCCCTTCCCGTTGACGCGCATCGACCAGATTGTTGACTCCACGGCCGGGTGTGATCTCTTATCAGGCTACCACCAAATCTTCATGACAAGATAGGATGAAGAGAAGACAGCATTCATCACCCCATGTGGTACGTATTGCTTTTTACGGATGCCTTTCGGGTTGAAGAGTGCTGGCTCGACATTTGCAAGAGCAGTGATCCAGATTGGTTTTGGACCCCAGCTCCATAGAAATATGGAGGCATACATGAATGACATAGTGGTCAAAACCAAGGACGGGGTAACTCTTGTGCAAGATCTGGAAGAGACATTTGCCAACCTGCGCAAGATCAACCTTAAGCTGAACCCTGAGTAGTGTGTCTTCGGCGTTCCGTCTAGCAAGCTTCTCGGATTCTTCGTGTCGCAGTGCGGGATCAAGGCAAACCCAGACAAAATCGAAGCTATTGAGCAGATTGAGGCACCCAAGCGGATCAAAGATGTGCGTCGGCTCACTGGCTGCGTCGCCGCCATGAGCCGATTCATCTCCAAGTCCGCCGAGCGTGCCCTTCCCTTCTTCAAAATCTTGAAGAAGGCGGGCCCAATGGAGTGGACCCCAGAAGCCGAGGCGGCGTTGCAGGATCTCAAGAAATACCTTTCCTCCATGCCAATATTGGTTGCGCCTAAACCACAAGAGTCGTTGCTGCTGTATCTGGCGGCGACGAATCAAGTGGTCAGCGCCGCAATGGTGGCGCACAGGGAGGTTGACGAGGAGGCAGTGGCAACGACAGAACCAGCGGATGGCAAGCCAAAGATCCCCCCGGCAGGGCTTGGTGCCGGCAAGGCAGGGCCCCCGGCAGGGTCTGACGCCACCAAGGTAGTGCCTACGCAGTCGGGTGAGGTGGTGCAGAAGAAGAAGATGATGCAGCACCCGGTTTACTTTGTCAGCTCCCTCTTGCAGGGGGCTAGGTCAAGGTACTCTGGTGTGCAAAAATTGCTATTCGGCCTCCTTATGGCCTCGAGGAAGCTGCGTCATTACTTCCAAGCCCACGAGATCACTGTCGTCACCCGCCTCCCATTGCAACGGATACTGCATAACCCAGATGCAACCGGTAGGATTGTGGAATGGGCCTTGGAGTTGTCAAGTTTTGGTTTGAAGTTTGAAGGTACCTCGACAATCCAGAGCAGAGTATTGGCGGAGTTCATTGCAGAATGGACCTCAACGCCCGACGAAGAAATCCAGGAGACCGCTCTCCCCGGCAAGGAAGCAGACCGCGACTGGATCATGTACTTTGATGGGGCTTTCTCGCTGCAAGGCGCCGGTGCCGGGATGTTGCTCGTTGCACCCACCAGAGAGCACCTCAAGTATGTGGTCCATTTGCACTTTCCCAGGGAGATGTCCACCAACAACACTGCGGAGTACGAGGAGCTGCTTGCTGGTCTCAGGATCGCAGCAGACCTCGGGGTTAAGAAGCTCATCGTCAGGGGTGACTCGCAGCTTGTTGTCAGACAGGTCAACAAGGATTACCAGAGCCCATTGATGGAGGCCTACGTAGATGAAGTGAGGAAGCTAGAGGAACGCTTTGACGGTATCCAAGCGGAGCACGTTCCCCGAGCGGAGAATGACATCGCCGATTACCTGCCGAAGCGTGCCACATTCAAGCTACCTGTGGAACCAGGTACCTTTTTGCTCCGGTTAACCCAGCCTTCCGTCGAACCATCAATGGGGCAGTACAAGGGGAGGAAATCAGGTCACGGCAAGTACTTTCCCGCCGAGCCCCCTGGGACGGCCGGCAAGGATGTTTCCGGGCACACTGAGCCTGCCCAAGAGCAACTAACTCCGGCATGGCATCAAGCCCTGGCCATAGAGACAGCCGCTCCCATGGCAGAAGAGATGCCTTTGGTCCTTGCCGTCGAGCCCCAGGCTCCGGCATGGGCACAGCATACCGTCCGATTCCTCCAAACAGGGGAGCTTCCTGAGGAGCAGGAAGAAGAGGAAAAAGTAGCCCGTCGGTCTGCCCTGTACCAGTTCGTCGATGACGTCCTATACCGGAAGAGGCCGAACGGTGTGAAATTGAAGTGCATCCCCCGGGAGGAAGGACTGGAGCTGTTGGCAGAGGCACATGGAGGCATATGTGGCTCCCACATAGGGTCGAGGGCCCTTGCCGGCAAGGCGTTTCGGCAAGGTTTCTTCTGGCCCACCGCCCTCCAGGATGCGATGACACTAGTAACCAAGTGTGAAGCGTGTCAGTTCCATCCAAAGAAGCTTCATCAACCAGCTCAAGCCCTTCAAACAATCCATCTCTCCTGGCCATTCTCTGTCTGGGGGCTCGATATACTGGGCCTCTTCCCCCGTGCAGTCGGGGGCTTTGAGTACTTGTACGTTGCAATTGACAAGTTCACAAAGTGGCCGGAAGTGGAAGCAGTGAGAAAGTTGACATCACAGTCGGCCGTCAAGTTCTTCAAGGGACTGGTCTGCTGCTTTGGTGTGCCAAGAAGAATTATCACCGACAACGGCACGTAGTTCACAAGACACACCTTCATGCAGTACGTTCAAGACCTCGGCAGCAAGGTCTGTTTTGCTTCCGTGGCACACCCTCGGAGCAACGGCCAAGCGGAGAGGGCGAATGCTGAAGTGTTGCGAGGCCTGAGAACGAAGACCTTTGACAGGCTGCACAAGAGCGGAAGGCGCTGGATTGATGAGTTGCCGGTGGTTCTTTGGTCGATCAGGACGCGCCAAATCGAGCCACCGGTCAGACACCCTTTGCCCTAGTATATGGGGCAGAGGCAGTTCTCCCCGCGGAACTCATATACGGGTCACCTCGAGTTCTCTCTTATGATGAGCTTGAGCAAGAGCAGTTGCGGCAAGATGACGCAATGCTCCTTGAGGAGGATCGTCTTCGGGCGGCTGTGAGAACGGCATGCTACCAGCATACCTTGCGCCGCTACCATAGCCGCAAGGTTCATGCCAGAAGCTTTGAGGAAGGCGACCTTGTTCTTCGTCGCGTTCAGTCGGCCAAGAATACCAACAAGTTGACGCTGAAGTGGGCAGGCCCTTATCGGGTAATACGAGTCACCAGGCCTGGCCCAGTCCGCCTGGAGACCGAAGATGCTGTCCCAGTGAGTAATTCCTGGAACATCGAGCATCTTCGCAAGTTTTACCCATAAGGCGCACTTGTCGGGCCCCTCGGCAAGCCACATTTTGTACAAGCTATGCCGGCAAGGCATGTAACCCTCTGTACAAAGCCAGGCGCAGACCCTGCGCATAAATAAATGAAGCGCTGGCGCCCTAAGTTATAGCATGCATGCTAGGTCGAGTCTCTTCCTTGGTTAGGGTTGATAGTGCTTAGCGACGGCTAACCCCTAGCCTAGAGGTCGAGTGCGCGTCTCTCTGTCTCTTTTCTGTCCTCTTTCAGTTCGCAGGGCACATGAGCACTTCTGCTGAGCTACTTGCAAAAAGGGGCATGGACCGGCGTCCCAACCCTGGCAAACCAAAGTTGCCGGGGGCTGCAAGTACAAGGATCCAACCGCGGCAAGATGAGATTGTCGGGGGCTGCAAATCCAGATAAGTCTTTTATCCTCTGTCATGCATTTCATTATGAAACTGGGATATGTGAAACCTCGTTTTATTTCTAGGCCAGCGTACTCCCCTTTTCTATACCCAAGGATTATCTCCTGGGCCCGGATTTGGTTGTAGTCGCGGCGGCAAGGAAATAGAACGAGGAGCCTAAGCCCGCTTCATCCCTGCCTCCGCCAAGGGCGCGAGAATGGTCGAGCGAAGTGGGGGGACGGCAAGGCCTATTGCCGGGCGGAAAACATTTATCTCAAATGGTAACCAGGATTCGCTCCTTGTCGTGGGTTCCATCCGTGAACAAAACCACCGGCAAACACCCCTTTTTCATTAAAAACATCCCGTACAGGTACAGTTCATACGAAATGAAAAACATGAATAAGGGGGATTACAAGCTTTAAATTTAACAAGGCCCGAAGGCTTACAGATTAAAAAAGAGAGGAGATGCCCGTAATCCCAGGTCAAGGAGGCGAAAGGGCAAAAGGGGCACCTAGGCGAGCTACGAGTAGCAGAAAGCACCAAGAGAACACCTCGGTGGCCGCCCACGGATGGGCCGATGATGACGGTGCCGGGAAAGGAGCTGGAAGACGAGGCGGCAGGACCGACAATACGCGATGAAGGCATCAGTGCCCGCGTACTTCGAGTTGACGGCCTTGCCGCCCGCCCTCTTCCTCTTCCGCAGCCTCCCGACGCGAGCCGCCCAAGGAGACGGCCCCGAGAAGTTCAAGGAGCTGGCCGCTCTCCCGGCAAAACTCTGCCGGAGGCGCGACCAGGTGCAGATGCTACTGCTGCCGCACCCGCCCAGGCGCGGGGCATCCGACGCCTAGTCGGACTCGACCCCGTCATCTGGCATGCTGTCCTCCTCGTCACTTTCGCTCGAGGAAGAGCTTCCATCGTCGGAATCTTCGTCGGAGGTGCTCTCCACGCAGCACTTCAGGCGAGTCCCGAAGTCTCTGAAGACCTTGACGGAGAGCAGGCTGTCCTCCATTAATTTGAAGTAGAGGACAAGCCCCACCGTCAGGCTGTGGATGCGGGCGAACGTCTTCCATCAGTGATGGAGGTACATGACTCGAGGAGCCGCAAAGTCGACGTCGACTCGCGTGCCCCATTCCCACAGCCCCTCATGTGCAATCTGAGGGATTGGGGCGGGTCACGCTCCATTTCCCAACCAAACGGGGCGGGAAGACGAAGACGGCGATGCGGAGGCCGGCGTAGCCTGATGAAAAACTCGCAGGGCTAGTCTCCAACATGGCCTTCCATCGGAAAAGGCATCATTGGCGGGGGCGAAGCCGGCGCGCCGCCCCGCCCTCTTCTTCCCCGAGCACCACGACCTCTGCCCCGGCCTCGCCCATGGCCTCGCCCCCTCCCCCTTCCCCTCGCGGCCGGCTCCACCACCGCGAGCTCGGGAAGAGGAGGGACGCGCTGTCGAGCGGTGACCCTCGCCGCCACCGTCGAGGGACCGGGATTCCCTTTCTCCATGGCGAGTGAAAGGAAGAAGCAGAAGCAGGAGGAGATAGATGACAGGAGAGTGCGGGATGCCGTGCCGGCTTCCACCGCTTGCCAACCCAAGCGCATGGAGGACAAGTGGCGAACATGCAGAATCGAGGGGACGGGTGAAGCGACCTCTCCCCACCCCGTGATCATGGGGTGTGGACGCCTTGAAGCCGCGACCCGGCCCCGTGCAGTAAATGAGTCGCGCCTTCATGCCTCCCTCTTTTTATGGGGAAGGTGTGAGCCGCCTCTTTACCACGATGTGACGCATGCATGCGGTAACCGCCCCACGCAGGCCGCCCACGTCACGGGCACCCCTCCATGTTGCGCATTCAACACAGGTTGTGGGAAGCGCGGCGTGCGAAAAGTTTCACCGCGGTAAAAACCGCCCCGCCTGCCCGCGCACCGTTTTGGGCCTGGCCCAACAACGTGTCACGCTTATGTGTGGCCCAGGCCCGGGGGCTCCTGTCGGTGTACAAAAGAAGGGGCGCACCTTTGTACCCCTTTACCTGTGCACGGACAGTCGGAGCCACGCCCATGGCCACACCAAGCAAAGCAGGGGAGGTGAACCAAGGTAAAACCAATGCCCGAGGCAGCCAGAGCAACGCCAAGATCAAGACCACAAAGAAGCAGAGAGGCGAAGCAGGTTCCCCTGGCAAGGTCCTTGCCGGGGGCAGCCTCAGCGTCCCCAGCAAGACCCTTGCCGGGGCGGCTCGCCCACACCCCTTGGGCTCGGGAGGAACATCCATGGTGGCATGCAGATCTTTGTCAAGACCAAGGAATGTTCAAGATCAGATGAGGATTAGAAGGCGGCGATCCTCGGCAAGACCCTTGCCGACGGGAACCACAAGACCCCCGGCAAGATCCTTGCTGGGGACGACAGCGCGCCACGGCAAGGCCCTTGCCGGGCCACTCGGCAAGGCCCTCGCCAAAGGCGCCAGCAGGGCCACTGCTAGGCCCGCACCAACCAAGTCTCCACCGCCGTTCGCATGCAGCTGCCAGCTCAACCAGCTGAGCAGGCACCTGCGTGGCAACATGCAGCTCCCAGGCCAATTCATCAAGCGCCTGCGTGGCGGCATGCAGATCTTCGTGAAGGCTCCACCACCGTGCCACCTCAGTTGCCTGCCTGCCTACATGGCACCGCACACATAGCTGGCCAGGGCGCGTGTCGAAGCGAGGAGGAGCGGCGACGGACGGGACGGGCCTCGCCCCCGTCCCCGATAAAGCTAGGGGACACCTCAGCGGCGCATTAAATGCGTCTTGTCCTGTAATACGAGCGATAAGCTCACAATACTGTACGCCTTTCCACCTCCTGTATGCCACTGTGGAAGCCCCTTTCGACTATAAAAGGAGGCCCATGGCATACTGGAGAAGGATTCGGCTCTTTGGAACCACGCACCCCACCATAGCTAGTTCGAGAGCTCAAGAACTCTCTGAAATACACCCACCAAAGCAGGACTAGGGTTTTACGCATCTTCGCGGCCCGAACCTGGGTAAACGATCCTTGTGCTGACTACTAATCCGGCTCTTCTCGCAACCCTGCACCCCGGCAACCGTAGTAGGGATTCTTGTGATCCCATAGGTGTGGTTCCACACCGACACTCCAACTCCTAAGCCTAAACCCAAGAGGAGCACTAAGAACATCCCTGCTGAAGAGAAGAACAAGGCCCCAGTGCTTGAAGCTGCTGAAGAAGAAGAAGATGACTCTGTTATATTGAGGAAGCTGAAACCCAAGATCCCTGACCACACTGATGCACACCCAGTTGCAGAGAACATGAAAATCAGGAAGGATGCAGGATTGAGACTATGGAGACAGTCTGATCCATATGCTATCAGGAGAAAGACTGCTGTGGACTATAGATTTCACACTAAGGAACGGCAGGACTTCTATGAGACAATTCTACTTGATAAGAAGCCCATGGTGTGTGACATGAGATGGGTTGACTGGGAGTTCATCAAGGAGAATGAGGATCACTTCCCTGGTGTGCTTGATAGCTTCAAGGCATGTGGAGTTGACACTTTTGTTGCCCAGAAGCTCACCAAGTGGAATGATGAGCTCATCACGCAGTTTTACTCCACTGCCTACTTCTATCCAGATGGAAGGATAGTATGGATGTCTGTATCAGTCTACAGTTGAGGAATGGCCCAAGCTTATCAATGCTCCTGAGGAACATGAGGATGACTTGGATATCTATGCAGAGAAGAAGAAAGACCACAACACTATGGCCAACATGTACAAAGAGATCCCAGATGCTGCCTTGGATACACATAAGTTTGGATGTGTTCACTACTTGTTGTCTGGTCTGCCAACAATCAACTGGATCTTAAGGCACACACTGCTACCCAAGTCAGGTGATCACAAGATGATCAGAGGACATGCCATCAACTTGCTGCATATATTTGATGTCCCACAGAAGTTCAAGGTCATGAGCCTGATTGTTGAGACAATCAAGAGGACTGCTGCTGACCAGAAGAGAAGTTGTGGGTATGCCCCACAAATTCAGGAGCTCATCAACTTAAAGATGGGCAAAGGCAAGTACATTTTGGATAAGGAGCACCTGCCCATCTATCCTGAATTTGAAGATAACACAGTGGTGATGAATGAGAAAGAACACTCTTCAGCTCAAGCACATGAGAAGAGAGAGAAGGCTAAGGCAGAGAAGGCTGCAAAGATGCCAACAGTAGAGGAGGCATCTCATGTATTCTTGAACAGCAAGCAAGACCGTCTTGGATATCTGATCCAATCCACCCTGAGGATTGAGAAGGGCTTGGCCACCCTGACCAAGAACCAGGAGAGTCTGGAGAGGATTATTGAAACAAAATTCTATGACCTTGATGTCAAGGTGATAGAGATCCAAACTGTAGTTGAGCAACTCCAGGAGGAAGCAGAGGAGCAGAAGGGCAAGTCTACCAAAGATGCTTTTGCCAGAGTGCCCAGAGGACAGATATCTACTGCAGTGCCGGTGACAGACACTAAAGCTACAACATCAGCACTAGCAGCAACAGCTCCAGTTCCACCTCCAGCAGCTACAACACCAGCTCCAGCTACTTCATCTGAATCCTTCGTCCTTGGAGTTCTCTCAACACCTCCTACCGAAGATCAAGCCTGAGAGTCGTTTAGCACTATGCATTTTTGAACTTTTTGGTAACTTGTTGCCAAAGGGGAGAAAAATGTATAGATCATAGGCTTCGAGAGAGAGTGTTGCCTTTTTATTCTCTCTTGCTATTTTGGTTGAAACTTTATTGTGTGCTTGTGTGAGATACTACTTTGTGTCCTTGTGAGATACTTGTTTGATCATGTGTTTGATCATATGCTACCCTTAATTCTTGTTGGATGATATTATCTTCATATCCTCTTATGATCATTCACTTTGCTTGGTGATGAGTGCATGTGTTTTAATTTCTATCATTTTGAGCGCTCCACCAAGATGTATGTGACATGGAAGAGTAACCCATGATCCTAATCGATTGTTCATTTGCATTCAAAAGCAAATTTCAAATAATGCACAAATTTAGGGGGAGCTCTTGCTTATCACATACTTCTCAAAGCGACGATGTTTTTCAATCTTATTTATCATTTGTCGAAGCTTTGATCTATATGTTGTCATCAATTACCAAAAGGGGGAGATTGAAAGTGCAACTATCCCTGGGTGGTTTTGGTAATTCCTAACAACATATAGCTCATTGAGCTAATGCTATTCCAAGATGAATATTTCAGGAGAGCTCAATGATTGGCATGGCATGGATTAGAAAGTGGACCCTTCAAAATGCTAAGGACAAAATATTGGCTCAAGCTCAAAGCACAAGACTCTACATTTTCTATTTTAGTGATCCAAGATCACATTGAGTCTATAGGAAAAGCCAATACTATTAAGAAGGGATGAGGTGTTGCTTAATGAGGTTCTTGCTCAAAATGCTTAGTGATATGCTCCAAAACCCTCCACTACTTTCTCCTATCCACATATGTCCCAAACCAAAAAGTCCAACACGGCCCCACCGAAATTTAATATCCAGAGCCACCGAGTTCAGTTGACATAGCCACTGCCAGAAACCCTAGTCTATTCGGTCTCACCGATAGGGATCTCGGTTTCACCGAGATGTGATTGTAATCTCCCTGTTTCCCTTTGTAACGTTTTGGTCAAACCGAGATGAGCGATCGGTCCCACCGAGATTGCAATGCAAACACTCTGTTTCTTTTCGTAACGTTTCGGTCCAACCAAGATGAGCGAATCGGTCCCACGGAGTTTGCCTGACCAACTCTCTGTTAGTCTATTACCAAAATCGGTCTCACCGAGTTTGCGTAATCGGTCTCACCGAGATTACGTTATGCCCTAACCCTAATGATATCGGTCCCACCGAGTTGACATGTCGGTCCCACCGAAAATCCTAGCGGTCACATTATGAACCAAATCGGTCTGACCGAGTTCTTTGAATCGGTCCCACCGAGTTTGGTGATTTGTGTGTACCGGTTAGATTTTGTGTGGAGGCTATATATACCCCTCCACCCACTCTTCACTTGTGGAGAGAGCCATCAGAACATGCCTACACTTCCAACACATATTTTTTGAGAGAGAACCACCTACACTTGTGTTGAGGTCAAGATATTCCATTCCAACCACATAAATCTTGATCTCTAGCCTTCCCCAAGTTGCTTTCCACTCAAATCTTCTTTCCACCAAATCCAAATCCTGTGAGAGAGAGTTGAGTGTTTGGGAGACTATCATTTGAAGCACAAGAGCAAGGAGTTCATCATCAACACACCATTTGTTACTTCTTGGAGAGTGGTGTCTCCTAGATTGGCTAGGTGTCACTTGGGAGCCTCCGTCAAGATTGTGGAGTTGAACCAAGGAGTTTGTAATGGCAAGAAGATGGCCTACTTCGTGAAGATCTACCCTAGTGAGGCAAGTCCTTCGTGGGCGACGGCCATGGTGGGATAGACAAGGTTGCTTCTTCGTGGACCCTTCGTGGGTGGAGCCCTCCGTGGACTCGCGCAACTGTTACCCTTCGTGGGTTGAAGTCTCCATCAACGTGGATGTACGATAGCACCACCTATCGGAACCACGGATAAAAAATCTCTGTATCAAAATTGCGTTTGCTCCTTCAAACTCATCCCTTTACCTTCATATGCAATTGTTTTACATTCCGCTGCTATACTCTTAGAATTACATGTGTTGGTTGATTGCTTGACTTGTGCTAAGTTGCTAAAATCTGCCAAGAACTAAAATTGGGAAAAGGCTAGATTTTTATTTGGTCAAGTAGTCTAATCACCCCCCCCCCCTCTAGACATACTTTCGATCCTACAACGGCTGCATTCACGTTAAATAGGGCACCATCGAAATCCGTTGAGACGACGCCTTATGAACTGTGGTTTGGCAAGAAACCAAAGTTGTTGTTTCTTAAAGATTGGGGCTGCGATGCTTATGTGAAAAAGCTTCAACCTGATAAGCTCGAACCCAAATCGGAGAAATGAGTCTTCATAGGATACCCAAAGAAAAATCTTGGGTAGACCTTCTATCAAAGATTCGAAGACAAGACATTTGTTGCTAAGAATGGATCCTTTCTAGAGAAGGAGTTTCTCTCGAAAGGAGTGAGTGGGAGGAAAGTAGAACATGATGAGGTAACTATACCTGCTCCCTTATTGGAGAGTAGTTCATCACAGAAACAGGTTCCTGTGAGACCTACACCAATTAGTGAGGAAGCTAATGATATTGATCATGAAACTTCAGATCAAGTTACTACCGAACCTCGTAGGTCAACCCGAGTAAGATCCGCACCAGAGTGGTACGGTAATCCTATTCTGGAGGTCATGTTACTTGACGAAGGTGAACCTACGAACTATGAAGAAGCGATGGTGAGCCCAGATTCCGCAAAATGGCTTGAGGCCATGAATTCTGAGATGGGATCCATGTATGAGAACAAAGTGTGGACATTGGTTGACTTGCCCGATGATCGGCAAGCCATAGAGAATTAATGGATCTTCAAGAAGAAGGCTGACGCTGACGGTAATGTTACTATTTACAAAGCTTGACTTGTTGCGAAAGGTTTTCGACAAGTTCAAGGAGTTGACTACGATGAGACTTTCTCACCCGTAGCGATGCTTAAGTCTGTCCAAATCATGTTAGCAATTGCCGTATTTTATGATTATGAAATTTGGCAAATGGATGTCAAAAGTGCATTCCTGAATAGATTTCTGGAAGAAGAGTTGTATATGATGCAACCAGAAGGTTTTGTTGATACAAAGGGAGCTAACAAAGTGTGCAAGCTCCAGCGATCCATTTATGGACTGGTGCAAGCATCTCGGAGTTGGAATAAACGTTTTGATAGTGTGATCAAAGCATATGGTTTTATACAGACTTTTGGAGAAGCCTGTATTTACAAGAAAGTGAGTGGGAGATCTGTAGCATTTCTAATATAATATGTGGATGACATATTGCTAATTGGAAATGATATAGAATTTCTGGATAGCATAAAAGGATACTTGAACAAGAGTCTTTCAATGAAAGACCTCGGTGAAGCTGCTTACATATTGGGCATCAAGATCTATAGAGATAGTTAATTGGACTTTCACAAAGCAAATACCTTGACAAAGATTTGAAAAACTTCAAAATGGATCAAGCAAAGAAAGGGTTCTTGCCTGTGTTACAAGGTGTGAAGTTGAGTCAGACTCAATGCCCGACCACTGCAGAAGATAGAGAGAAAATGAAAAGTGTTCCCTATGCTTCAGCCATAGGCTCTATCATGTATGCAATGTTGTGTACCAGACCTGATGTGTGCCTTGCTATTAGTTTAGAAGGGAGGTACCAAAGTAATCCAGGAATGGATCACTAGACAGCGGTCAAGAACATCCTGAAATACCTAAAAAGGACTAAGGATATGTTTCTCATTTATGGAGGTGACAAAGAGCTCGTCGTAAATGGTTACGTCGATGCAAGCTTTGACACAGATCCGGACGATTCTAAATCGCAAACCGGATACGTGTTTACATTGAACGGTGGAGCTGTTAGTTGGTGCAGTTCTAGACAAAGCGTCGTGGCGGGATCTACGTGTGAAGCGGAGTACATAGCTGCTTCAGAAGCAGCAAATGAAGGATTCCGGATGAAGGAGTTCATATCCGATCTAGGTGTCACACCTAGTGCATCGGGTCCAATGAAAATCTTTTGTGACAATACTGGTGCAATTGCTTTGGCAAAGGAATCCAGATTTCACAAGAGAACCAAGCACATCAAGAGACGCTTCAATTCAATCCGGGATCAAGTCCAGGTGGGAGACATAGAGATTTGCAAAATACATACGGATTTGAATGTTGCAGACCCGTTGACTAAGCCTCTTCCACGAGCAAAACATGATCAGCACCAAGACTCCATGGGTGTTAGAACCATTACTGTATAATCTAGATTATTGACTCTAGTGCAAGTGGGAGACTGAAGGAAATATGCCCTAGAGGCAATAATACTGTTATTATTTATTTCCTCATATCATGATAAATGTTTATTATTCATGCTAGAATTGTATTAACCGGAAACATAATACATGTGTGAATACATAGACAAACATAGTGTCACCAGTATGCCTCTACTTGACTAGCTCGTTAATCAAAGATGGTTGAGTTTCCTAGCCATAGACATGAGTTGTCATTTGATTAACGGGATCACATCATTTGGAGAATGATGTGATTGACTTGACCCATTTCATTAGCTTAGCACTTGATCATTTAGTTTACTGCTATTGCTTTCTCCATGACTTATACATGTTCCTATGACTATGAGATTATGCAACTCCCGATTGGAGGAACACTTTGTGTGCTGCCAAACGTCACAACATAACTGGGTGATTATAAAGGTGCTCTACAGGTGTCTCCGATGGTACTTGTTGAGTTGGCATAGATCGAGATTAGGATTTGTCACTCGGATTGTCGGAGAGGTATCTCTGGGCCCTCTCAGTAATGCACATCACTATAAGCCTTGCAAGCAATGTGACTAATGCGTTAGTTGCGGGATGATGCATTACGGAACGAGTAAAGAGACTTGCCGGTAACGAGATTGAGCTGGGTATTGAGATACCGACGATCAAATCTCGGGCAAGTAACATATCGATGACAAAGGGAACAGCGTATGTTGTTATGCGGTTTGACCGATAAAGATCTTCGAAGAATATGTAGGAACCAATATGAGCATCCAGGTTCCGCTATTGGTTATTGACCGGGGACGTGTCTTGGTCATGTCTACATCGTTCTCGAACCCGTAGGGTCCGCACGCTTGAAGTTCTGTGACGATCGGTATTATGAGTTTATATGTTTTGATGTACCGAATGTAGTTTGGAGTCCCGGATATGATCACGGACATGACGAGGAGTCTCGAAATGGTCGAGACATAAAGATTGATATATTGGAATCCTATATTTGGACGTTGGAAGAGTTCCGGGTGAAATCGGGATTTTACCGGAGTGCCGGAGGGGTTACCGGAACCCCCCGGGGGTTAATGGGCCTAGTTGGTCCCTTATGGAGAGAGAGACGGGCTGGCCAGGGCAGGTTGTGCGCCCCCTCCCCCTCTGATCCGAATTGGACTAGGAAGGGGGGCGGCGCCCCCCTTTCCTTCTCCTTCTCCCCCTTCCTTTCCCTCTCCTAGTAGGAGTAGGAAAGAGGGGAGTCCTAATCCTACTAGGAGGAGGACTCCTCCTCCTGGCACGCCCTACAGGGGCCGGCCGGCCTCCCCCTTGCTCCTTTATATACGGGGGCAGGGGCACCCTAGAACACACAAGTTGATCATTGATCTCTCCCAGCCGTGTGCGGTGCCCCCCTCCACCATAATCCACCTCGGTCATATCGTAGCGGTGCTTAGGCAATGCCCTGCGACAGTAGCTTCATCAACATCGTCACCATGTCATCCTGCTGACGAAACTCTCCCTCGAGATCTACTGGATCATGAGTTCGCGGGACGTCACTGAGCTGAACGTGTGCTGAACGCGGAGGTGTCGTATGTTCGATACTGAGGATCGGTCGATCGTGAGGACGTACGACTACATCAACCGCGTTTTCATAACGCTTCCGCTTACGGTCTACGAGGGTACGTGGACGACACTCTCCCCTCTCGTTGCTATGCGTCACCATGATCTTGCGTGTGCGTACGAATTTTTTTGAAATTACTACGTTCCCCAACAATTCTTGCTCCCATAAATTGTTTGCACAAAAAACCCATATCCATAGGAAGTGGGTTAGACTTAAATGTGCTAGTCATATGCTTCATGATGCACTGTTTGTGTTTTAATTCTTATCTTTTATGTGACCATCATTGACATCATCATGCCTAGCTAAAAAGGCATTAAAGAAAAGCGCTTGTTGGGAGACAACCCAATATTTACCCCTACTGTTTTTGTGTGTTCACATGATTATGCTACTGTAGTAATCATGTTTTATAGCTTTTGTTTCAATAAAGTGCCAAGTAAGACCTTTGGGATGGCTTACGGTGATAGTTGATTTGATGTTGCTGAAAAACAGAAACTTTTGCGCTCAGGAAAACAATTCTCATTTTTAACAGAAGAGTGATAAAATACTGATTCTTTTTGCGGAAGATTAATAAACAAATTTATCAGGTTTTCCTAATTTTCATAATCTTTGAAGTTACAGAAGTATTCGGGAGTTACAGATTACTACAGACTGTTCTATTTTTGACAGATTCTCTTTTCTATGTGTTGTTTGCTTATTTTGATGAATCTATGAGTAGTATCGGAGGATATGGACCATGGATAAGTTGGAATACAATATATATTACACCAATATAAATTTAGAATGAGTTCACAACAGTACCTAATGGTGATTTATTTTCTTATACTAACGGAGCTTATGAGTTTTCGGTTGAGTTTTGTGTTGTGAAGTTTTCAAGTTTTGGGTGAAGTTTCGATGGACTACGGAATAAGGAGTGGAAAGAGCCTAAGATTGGGGATGCCCAAGGTACCCCAAGGTAATATTCAAGGACAGCCAAGCATCTAATCTTGGGGATGCCCCGGATGGCATCCCTCTTTCGTCTTCGTCTATCGGTAAATTTACTTGGAGTTATATTTTTATTCACCACATGATATGTGTTTTGCTTGGAGCGTCATTTTATTTTATTAGGATTTGCTTGCTGTTTGAATAAAATATCAAGATCTGAAATTCTTAAATGAGAGAGAGTCCTCACATAGCAAAATAATTATTTGAATACTCATTGATCTTCACTTATATCTTTTTGGAGTAGTTTGCCATTTACTCTCGTGCTTCCCTTATATCCCATGAGTAAAATGGTTGAATGAATTGAATAACATAAATCTGAATTTATAAATGTTTCGTATGCTTATCCCATGGGGAGTAATGACTTCACATATAAGAGGTAGAGGTGGTAAATTTATTTAAAGTTATCAAACATAGTATTGGTCACTTGAACAATTCATGAAAGAATATTGAAGGAAGAGAGGTTTCACATATAAATATACTATCTTGGACATCTTCTATGATTGTGAAACCCATTAATTATTTTCAAACTTGAGCAAATTAGTTTAAGTTGAACAAGGAAGACAACATAATGAGTTATGTTTGGGTATATTTGTATAGAAGTTATATTGTTATGGATCCCCCAACATGTGGTGCTTGCTTGTTAGAATCTTTTGCTAGCCAAAAATTTTGTACTAAGTAGAGATACAACTTGTGCATCCAAAAACCCTTGAACCAAGTTTCTTCCATGAGTGTCCACAATATCTACCTATATGCGGTATTTACCTGCCGTTACAAGTAAATTTGCATGTGCCAAACTCTAAACCTGCAAATAATAATCTGTTTTCTATGCCCGAATCGCTCATGTAGCGACTAGGGGCTGTCAGTATCTTCCATGCTAGGTCGGTTATTCTCACGAAGAATGGACTCTGCTCATCATTCACGAGAAAATGGTAGGTAGCCGGGATGCCCGGTTCCATGCTCAAATAAAATCAAAATTTAATTGCAAACAAAACTCCCCCAGGATAGTTGATAGTTGGACGGTACCCGTTATTTCGGACCAGCCGTGGAATGTGCTTGTTGGTGGTGGGGGAGTAAAAACTTTACCATTCTGTTTGGGAACCGCCTATAATGTGTCTAGCATGGGAGATAGTGAGAACTCTTGGTTGTTATGTTGACAATTAAAGCATACCTCTCAAAATTACTTTCACCTCTGTTTTAAAAGCTTCGAGCTCTGGCACCTCTACAAATCCCTACTTCCCTCTGTGAAGGGCTTATCTTTTACTTTTATGCAAGAGTCAGTAGTATTCCTTCTCATTCCAACCTACTCTTTACTTGGCAAGCATCATGTGATGGGGAAAGATCTAATCATATATGGTCATTCAAATATATTTGATCATAAATTATTATTGTTTACAATTATCTATATGATAAATCAGTTGGGACGCAAAACATTAAGCCCTTATCTTTCTCTATGTTCAGTGGATGCTATTTGATCTAAAAATATGCTTTGAGTGGTAGCAATCATGGAAGACTATATGATAGTTGAGTATGTGGGATTTGCTAAATCATAGCTCTTACATAGACCCTTCCTAAAAATAAGATGAACTGCAATTGTTTGATGACTGAGAACATTGTTTGTTATTTTTCAAGAAAGTTTATGATCTATGCTTTAACATGTGAATAGCTTGTTACTTGATCATGAGAAGCTTTATGATATGAGCTACTGTTATGATATATAATGATGCTAGAAAAAGTGATTGAAATTATCATTGATCAAACTTGTGTACTTGATAGCATTCCACATCAAAAATTCTGTTTTCTCATCAACCTACTCGAGGACGAGTAGGAATTAAGCTTGGGGATGCTCGATACGTCTCCAACGTATCTATAATTTTTTATTGTTCCATGCTATTATATTACCTATCTTGGATGTTTTATATGCATTTATATGCTATTTTATATGATCTTTGGGACTAAACTATTAACCTAGAGCCCAGTGCCAGTTTATGTTTTTTCCTTATATTTGAGTTTCGCAGAAAAGGAATATCAAACGGAGTCCAAATGACCTGAAAATTTAAAAAATACTGGAACGAAAAGATATCGGAGAAGAGTCCCGAGGCCACCACAAAGGTGGAGGGCGTCCCCCCGCTAGGGCACGCCCCCCCTCCTTGTCGTCGCCTCGTGGGCCCCCTTCACTTATCCCCGATGCCAACACCTACTATAAATCCCAAAAACCCCAGAAAAAAACCTAGATCGGGAGTTCCGCCGTCGTAAGCCTCTGTAGCCACGAAAAACCAATCGGGAGCCCGTGTCGGCACCCTGCCGGAGGGGAAACCATTACCGGTGGCCATCTTCATCACCCCGGCGCTATCCATGATGAGGAGGGAGTAGTTCACCCTCGGGGCTGAGGGCATGTACCAGTAGCTATGTGTTTGATCTCTCTCTCTCTCTCGTGTTCTTGATTTGGCACGATCTTGATGTATCTCGAGCTTTTTTACTATAGTTGGATCATATGGTGTTTTCCCCCCTCTACCTTCTTGTGATGAATTGAGTCTTGATCTTTGAGGTTTTGTTATGTTGGATTGAGTATTAGATTTGAGAACACTTTACGTATGTCTTGCGCTGGGATATCTGTGGTGACAATGGGATGTTCTACTGATTCACTTGATGTATGTTTTGGCACTCAACTCGCGGATTCCCGAGGTGACATTGGGGTAATCTATGCATAGGGGTTGATGCACATTTTCTTCCTATGTTCTCTAGTACAAACTTTGGAGTGATTCTTTGTCGCACGTTGAGGGATTGCCATATGATCTCATTATATTATGATTGTTGAGAGACCTTGCACTAGTGAAAGTATGAACCCTAGGCCTTGTTTCCAAGCATTGCAATACCGCTTTTGCTCACTTTTTTTCTTGCTACCTTCATGTTTTTATATTTTCAGATTACAAAAACCTATATCTACCATCCATATTATACTTGTATCACCATCTCTTCGCCGAACTAGCGCACCTATACAATTTACCATTGTATAGGGTGTGTTGAGGACACACGAGACTCTTTGTTATTTGGTTACAGGGTTGTTTGAGAGAGACCATCTTCATCCTACGCCTCCCACGGATTGATAAACCTTAGGTCATCCACTTGAGGGAAATTTGCTACTGTTCTACAAAACTCTGCGCTTGGAGGCCGAACACGAGTCTACAAGAAGAGGTTGCGTAGTAGACATCAGCGGCGGCCGCGCAGGGGAAGGGGCCGGGGAGCTCACTGGGGGTTGTTGTCGGGGCAGGGAGTGGCGGCTGGTGTGGGGCGTGGCGGAGCAGCCTGGTGGCGTAAGGGCAGGGACGGCGATGAGGAGCGGCAAAGCAGCCTGGTGGCGTCGTGCATTTCGGTGTCGGGGGAGATAATAGGGAGAAATTCTCTAAGCACTGGTTATATAGCCAACCCTTTCGTCCCGGTTGGTGGCTCAAAACGAGACTAAAGGCCCCCCTTTAGTCTCGGTTGGAGCCACCAACCGGGACGAAAGGTGTATTTCGCCAGGCGAAAGGGTGGGAAGCACAGCCCTTTGGTCCCGGTTGGAGCCACTAACCGGGACCAAAGACCTGGCACAGCGGTGTCGAAAGTTTAGTCCCACCTCGCTAGTTGAGAGGCGCTCGCACCAGTTTATAAGCCCCGCCGCGGCTTCTGTTTCGAACTCCTCTCTTAAGCGGGCCTGTGTGGGCCCAATGAACCACTTACTGCCCTATGGGGCCTACTTTCCCCGCGGGCCTGCATCCTGGCCCAACTAGTAGTTGGGTTTCTAGTTGTATGGAGGCCGTTGTGGCCAAGTAGGCGGGCATTTTTTTATTTTTTATTTCTTTTATTTTAGTTTGCTATTAAAGTTTTTAACAAAAACACTTAATGAAAATTCTTTTTGCTATTAAAGTTATTAACAAAAAATACTTTGATAATTTTAGTTCCATAAATTTTATATAATTTTAATTTAATATGATTTTGATAATAAGTAGAGGTTTGTAAAAGCTTTTTAGTGGATTCTTTTTGCTATTGAAGTATGTTATAGTTTTCTTTTAGTTGATCATAACGAAATATTTTTATTGATTCTTTTTAGTTCATCCTTTTTGCTATTAGAGTTTTATAAAAGCTTTTGCCTAGTAGGCGGGCATTTTTTAATGTTATTTTAGTTTGCTCTTAAAGTTTTTAACAAAAAATACTTTATGAAAATTATTTTTGCTATTAAAGTTTTTAACAAAAAAATACTTTGATAATTTTAGTTGCCTAAATTTTATATAATTTTAAGTTAATATTATTTTGATAATAACTAGAGGTTTATAAAAGCTTTTTAGTTGATTCTTTTTGCTATTGAAGAATATTATAGTTTTGTTTTAGTTGATCATAAAATATATTTTTAATTGATTCTTTTTAATTTATTATTTTTGCTATTAGATTTTTATAAAAGCTTTTTAGTTCATTCTTTTTGCTATTAGTTCATTCTTTCAGCTAAATGACCCTGAAATTGAAAAGCACTACAAATGAACTCCGAAAAGCTTGAAACTTGGCATGGTATCATAATTTCACGCACATAGCATGTACTAAAAAGTTGATAGGGTTACGGGAAAAACTGGATGCACTTTGTGTACAAACTGGGCAATCTCTTTCGAAGTATCAGGGTTTCGGACGAAAACTCATCTATTACAAAAGGGATTTCATTTTTTAACATAATTTCACTCCACACTTTTTGTGCGTTCAATATGAACCATTCAAAGGCACATCATCAATTTTCAACCCTTTTCTAACTTCATTTGCTATTTTTCATGCATTTAATGATTTATTTTGAGCTAAATGACCCTGAAATTGAAAAGCACTACAAATGAATTCTGAAAAGGTTGAAACTTGGCATGGTATCATAATTTCACCCACATAGGATGTGCTAAAAAGTTGAGAGGGTTACGGGAAAAACTGGATGCACTTCGTGTACAAACTGGACAATCTCTTTCGAAGTATCAGGGTTTCAGACGAAAACTCATCTATTACAAAAGCGATTTCATCTATCTTCACTTTTTCACTAGAGAGAAAGTTTTCACTTTTTCTTCGCGTGTGTCCCTTGCTTATTGCGCCCTAACCATGGATAATCTTCATCGTTTAATAGGATGCTTGGGTCAGCCTTCACTTTTAAGGGAGGAATTTCATGAAACTTTTCATAATCTTCAGACATGTCTGTCTCCCTGAAAGAACTATGTGGCTCTTTGGCTCATCGTATGATGTATTCACTTCCTTATCTTTTATTTTTCTCGGTTTGGTAGACATGTCCTTCACATAGAAAACCTGCACCACATCATTGGCTGAGACGAATGGTTCATCTGTGTACCCAATATTGGTGAGATCCACTGTTGTCATTCCGTACTACGGGTCTAGCTGTACCCCCCTCGTGACAGATTGACCCTTGTGCACCGAAACAAAGGAACCTTAAAATCATGTTCATAGTCAAGTTCCCATATGTCCACTATGTAACCATAATACGTGTCCTTTCCCCTGCTGGTTACTGCATCAAAGCGGACACCACTATTTTGGTTGGTGCTCTTTTTATCTTGGGCGATCATGTAAAATGTATTCCCATTTATCTCGTACCCTTGGTAAGTCAATATAGTCGAAGATGGTATCCTCGCAAATAAGTACAGCTCATCTCCAACAATGTTGTTACCCATGAGATGTGTTTGCAACCAACTGCCGAAAGTCCCGATGTGTTCACATGTAATACAGTCGTCAGACTGCTCTGGGTGTTTGGAGCGCAGAATATTCTTGTGTTCAATGACATACGGGGTCACTAAGGCAGAATTCTGTAGAACTGTGTAGTGTGCTTGAGCCCAAGAATGCCTGTCCCTACATATTATTGAATCCGCTCCTAGCGCGTGCCTTTTCCACTCAGTCTACCCTCATACCGTGATTGAGGGACACCAATCGGCTTAAGGTCAGGAATAAAGTCAACACAAAACCCAATGACTTCCTCTGTTTGATGGCCCATGGAGATGCTTCCTTCTGGCTTAGCATGGTTACGAACATATTTCTTTAAGACTCCCATGAACCTTTCAAAGGGGAACATATTGTGTAGAAATACAGGACCGAGAATGGCAATCTCGTCGACTAGATGAACTAGGACGTGCGTCATGATATTGAAGAAGGATTGTGGAAACACCAACTCGAAACTGACAAGACATTGCACCAAATCATTCTGTAACCTTGGTAGGATTTCTGGATCGATTACCTTCTAAGAGATTGCATTGAGGAATGCACATAGCTTCACAATGGCTAATCGAACGTTTTCCGGTAGAAGCCCCCTCAATGCAATCGGAAGCAATTGCGTCATAATCACATGGCAGTCATGAGACTTTAGGTTCTGAAACTTTTTCTCTGCCATATTTATTATTCCCTTTATATTAGACGATAAGCCAGACGGGACCTTCATACTGAGCAGGCATTCAAAGAAGATTTCCTTATCTTCTTTTGTAAGAGTATAGCTGGCAGGACCTTGATACTGCTTTGGATGCATGCCGTCTTTTTCATGCACACGTTGCTGGTCCTCCTGTGCCTCCATTGTATCTGTTTTCTTCCCATACATGCCCAAGAAGCCTAGGAGGTTCATGCAAAGATTCTTCGTCACGTGCATCACGTCGATTGCAGAGCGGACCTCTAGGTCTTTCCAATAGGGTAGGTCCCAAAATATAGATTTCTTCTTCCACATGGGTGCACGTCCCTCAGCGTCATTCGGAACAGATTGTCCGCCAGGACCCTTTCCAAAGATTACATGTAAATCCTAGACCATATCGAGTATGTCATCACCAGTACAGAGGATGGACTTCTTCTTGTGATCTGCCTCACCTTTGAAATGCTTGCCTTTCTTTCTTAAGAGATGCTTAGTCGGATGAAATCGACGATGTCCCGGGTACACATTTTTCTTGCATTTGTCCAAGTATATACTTTCGGTATCATCCAAACAGTGTGTGCATGCATGGTATCCCTTGTTTGTCTGTCCTGAAAGGTTACTAATAGCAGGCCAATCATTGATGGTTACAAACAGCAACGCATGTAGGTCAAATTCCTGCTGTTTGTGCTCATCCCACACACATACACCTTTTCCTTTCCACAGCTGTAAAAGTTCTTCAACTAATGGCCTTAGGTACACGTCAATGTCGTTTCTGGGTTACTTAGGGCCTTGGATGAGCACCGGCATCATAATGAACTTCCCCTTCATGCATAACCAAGGAGGATGGTTATAGATACATAGAGTCACAGGCCTGGTGCTATGATTGCTGCTTCGCTCCCCAAAAGGATTAATGCCATCTAAACATTAACCAAACCATACATTCCTTGCGTCACCTGCAAAGTCCCCCCACTTTCTCTTGATTTTTCTCCACTTCGATCCATCAGCGGGTGCTCTCAACTTCCCATCATTCTTTCGGTCTTCCTTGTGCCATCACATCAACTTGGCATGCTCTTTGTTTCTGAACAAACGTTTCAACCATGGTATTATAGGAACATACCACGTCAGCTTGGCAGGAACCCTCTTCATGGGGCGCTCGCCCTCAACATCACCAGGGTCATCTCGTCTGATCTTATACCGCAATGTGTCGCATACCGGCCATCCCTTCAAATCCTCGTACTCACCACGGTAGAGGATGCAGTCATTAGAGCATGCATGTATCTTCTGCACCTCCAATCCTAGTGGGCAGAGAACCTTCTTTGCTTCGTACGTACTGACAGGCAATTCGTTATCCTTTGGAAGCTTCTTCTTCATAATTTTCAGTAGCTTCCCAAAATCCGTTGTCAGATAAACCATTGTCTGCCTTCCATTGCAGCAATTCTAGTGTGGTACCGAGCTTTGTGTTGCCATCTTTGCAATTTGGGTACAACCTTTTTTTGTGATCCTCTAACATGTGATCGAACATCAACTTCTCCCTTTCACTTTCGCATTCTCTCTGTGCATCAACAATGACCCGACGAAGATCATCATCGGGCACATCGTCTGGTGCCGCTTGATCTTCAGCTTCCCCTGTTGCAGTATCACCGTATTCACGGAACATAGGATAGTTGTCATCATCATCTTCTTCTTCCTTGTCTTCCATCATAACCCCTCTTTCTCCGTGCTTGGTCCAAACATTATAGTGTGGCATGAAACCCTTCTCAAGCAGGTGCAAGTGAAGGGTTTTCGGGTTAGAGTAATCCTTCATATTCTCACAGACAGTACATGGACAATACATAAAACCATTCAGCTTGTTTTCCTCAGCCACGTCGAGAAAATCATGCAGGCCCTCAATGTACTCGGAGGTGCATCGGTCACCGTACATCCATTGTCGGTTCATCTGCGTGCATTATATAATTAAGTGTAACAAAAACCATTGCAGAACATCATGAATAGAGAAGTGAGAAAATTAATACAAGTTCATCATCACATTAAAACCAAAGTACATTAGTGATCAAATGTTATTACTGAAAAAATAGATACATAAAGTTCATACAGAGTTCTCATAGAACAGCACATAGCTCTCTAGAGCATCTAATTAAAACATACATTGAAACTAACATACAACTATGTAAAACATTTAAATGCAACAACAAATGCGATCATAATTGCAACTAAGGTAACAATAGATCCAACAGCATAACGATACCAAGGCTCATTATCAATGGTATATTTTCTAATCTTTCTAATTTTCAAGCGCATTGCATCCATCTGTATCTTGAGATCATTGACGACATTGGCAAAATGCAACTCCAATTCCATCTTCTGCTCCTCAATTCTTTTCAGTTTTTTTCTTCATGTAATTGTTTTCTTTTTCAACTAAATTTAACCTCTCGACAAGAGGGTCGGTTGGAATTTCCGGTTCACATACCTTCTAGATAAAAACATCTATGTCACGTTTGTCGGCATAATTGTCATAAACACTAAATGAAACAAATAGTAATAAAAGATAATATACCACATCCAAATCATAGACCGGACGAGGGCCGACGGGGGCGGATACCAAAACCACGGCACTATATAATAAAAAATAATAATAAAAGTAAGAAAATTATACAAGTATCTATCTAAATCATACAAGTAAGATTTTCTTTAGAAGAGAAGAAGATAAGACCAAGAGGCTCACCACGGTGGTGCCGGAGACGAGATCGGCATGGGCGATCGACGGCGGTGAGGATGGGGACGGGGACGGTACCCTACACATGTGCAGACTCTAAGAAGTTAATTTCAGCTCAAATTGTGCATCTAAATCAAAAGAACTCCCACATACACTCCTCCACTAAAACCCACCAACTACTTTACTTCTAGAGCATTTGAAATGAGCTAAACTAGTAGTGAGAGATGAAACGATGAAGTTGCTAACCTTTTAGAACACTTGTGTAGTTGGTGCACTACTAAACCTAGACAAATCTTGGCGAAAATGTATCTTGGAGGTCAAACTTGGAGAGGAGAAAGCTTAAGTGTGGCTCCGGCATTTCATCGAACAACTCATGTGCATAGGAGGTGAGAACGGGGAGAAGCACACCTCCCACATGCCGGCCGGCCAAAAAACAGAGGAGTGAGCGGGCAGGGGCGAGCATATATATAGGTATCTCTTTAGTCCAGGTTATGGCTAGAACCGGGACAGAAGACTGACCTTTAGTCCCGGTTCCATCCACCAACCAGGACTAAAGGGGCTGTGCCAGGGGCGAGGCCCTTTAGTCCCGGTTCGTTTCTGGAAGCGGGATTAAAGGGGTCAGACGAATCAGGACTGGTTCCTGCCGAGGACCGGCCAGCGCCCTGGCCGCTCGAATCGGGATTAATGCACCCATTAGTCCCGGTTCGTAACACAACCGGGACTAATGCTCTGATCTGGCCAGGACCAAAGCCCTTTTTCTACTAGTGTTGCATGTTTAAGTTGTGCATGTGCGATGTGCTGTAAATAATTTTGGTTAGGATAGAAGAATAAATGCATCGATAGGTTTCTTTGATAGTCAACAATGGATGCTGCAACGTATCAGTCGCATGCTCAACAATGGAAATTTTTGTCCAGTGATAATGTACGGGCATTTAAATAGCACGAGATTGAGAGTTTTTTGCCTCTCGTAAGGCGACAAGGGAAAACCTTCTTCCCCTCGATTTTCACAGGCGAGCCCGTGGAATCGTCTGCCCTCCGCCTGCCGCTCCAGTGGCCGGTGGCGGGGAGGGATTTTCTGGTGCCTCGGATCAGGTTAGTGGATAGATAGGGTTTTACACCTCGCAGAGGCAGCGTTTGGACAGATAGCAGTGCTTCTTCTTTGAGTCAGTCTTCCGGGCTTTGATCCTCCTCAAATTTTCCGGTTGGAATGGATTAGACGGAACACCGGCTAGATTCTTGCTAACTCCTTGGGGCGCCGAGGTTAGGGTTTCTTATCGTGCGTACGCAACGACGATATTGGTGCCGGGTTCTTCAGATTGTTTCAAGGATTCAACGGCGGCAAATGCTGCTCCGGGGCACTGGTCCTTAGGGGCACGTGCACGAAGACTTCTTGATTGTTATTGACAAGGTTAGGCCAGCTCCGGTAGGAGAGCGGCGACAACGGCGCATTGGTAGCTCATTCTGGCGGCGGTAATGGTCGTTCGGTCGTCCATGGACCGCGATGTAATTTTACTATGTTTGAGGTGTTTTGTACATCCGGTGAATTTTTATTTATTTTATTTTTATTTATTATTTTGAGGGAGGTGAATCTTCATAATTGATCTGATACTTAAAAAAAGATTAATGTACGGGCATTTAGCTAATACATGCATGGTTTTTACATAGATCCTAGCATCAATGTTAGACCAATTTTTGGACCGCAATAGTCGGCAAACGTTTGTTAGAGGGATGGTATTTGCGAACATTTTCGTTGGCAGTTTCTTCAGATTCGCATGGCATTTTCTTCAAGAACATGTCAGTTCTATAAAGAAAGACATTTTTATTTAGAGGAAGACATTTTTTTCTCCTAAAACTACCACCGCTTGATCTCACGTCACAACTAAAACTGCAAGGAAAATGTGTTTGCTTGCCACCCCACTCCGAGGAAACGTTTGCCAGTTAGTATTTTCGTAAAAAATTTGTTAGATAAACACGATTCTTCATATATGTTAATTTAGTTTTGAAGGGAATTATAATTTTCAACCAATCAATTATATTTGTTTTCGTGAACTTTTCAACTCCAGCATATCGTGATTCATTGCGATTACACAAACGGAGAGGGGCTGGGGGAGAGAGATCGGAAAGGACAATAAATGGCGACACGGATGGGATGACCTGTCAAAACAGAGGATGTTGGCATTTCCATGTGTTGGGGGGTTACAACTATGCGACGGGTTTTTTTCCCGTTCACGCACACGCATGTTTGCTATTTGATATACCAATCTTAGTAGGGATTCTGATAATTACCATTGCTTTTGTATCACACTATTTCTCCACATAACTACAACTCACGTTCGGCTGATAAACTCTAGCTCGCAACAAAACCAGAATCCAAAATCAAAATCCAACAAATGAAACTTGTATATTTACCATTTTACTGCATCACAAATACAATAAACATTTTGTTAAATGTAGGAAAAATGTCATTTTTTTAAACTTCGGAGGGGCGGGGGGGGTGGAGTGGCTTCACCACCAGAAGTTTCAATGAAGGGGTTTACAGGCCAATCGTCTACCAAGAGGAGAAGAAGTCATGCCACATGTCGGGGTCTTCCTTTTGCTCAATTTTTCTTAGTTTGTGTGTGCCCAAAGGATCAGCTTGCCAACGGTGTTTTTAGTTATATCATCCAGAGACAAGCGGATTTTCCTTGAAACCCAGGCATTCTTGGAGTCCCGGATTTCCCAAAAAAATTGCAACGTCATAAAAGTTTGTTAAGATGATGGAAGGTGAGCTTGTAGCTTGATATCTTTGCAGTTCTGGTTTATACCAGGGGCTCGCCCGATGGCTCTCGCATTGGGGCAGAGCAAGAAGGGGTGAATGTTATCTTCAGATGCTTGCATGCACAGGGGTAGTCCACAGAGTCGACAATCTTTTTCATGATTAGATTTTTGCAGGTGTTTAGCGCTCAAGGAAGAGCAACTATCCAGAAAACTTTATTTTGTTTGGTACTTTTGAGGACCAAACGTCCAAACCTTGCCCAGAGTTGGGTCATCGACTGTGTTGTATAACATGGAATAGGCAGGTTTGGAGGAGAAGAGCCCGTCGCCTACAAGAGTTCTTTGATATGGCTGTTTTGTGAGCAGTACCCCCTGCAGCAAGACACGGAGCGATGCAAGTTCCTTTGTTGCAACATAGGTTATTCTATTATGCAGTACAGAGCCGATCTCTTCATACATAATCTCGTTGACAAAAACGTCTTGTTTGAGGTGGTGTGTAAATTTCTAGAAATGCAGTGGCCAGTAGAACTGGTGTAAGCCATTTATCTAGCCAGAAGAAGGTGGAGGGGCCACTGTTTGATAGTGCATCCAGTTAATTATCTGAGAGGTTCAAGATTTTTGTCGACTAATTTTGCTAGGTAAGCTACTCTTGAACCCATAGAGACTGGGAAAGGCCATTGGATTAGGATCCACTTCTTTCAAGTTAGGTTTGTTGAATGCAAGTTGTAAGCAAACCTCATCATAAGACAAAAGAGTTATGCTTCAATGTTTTAACCCCTAGACCTCCTGCTGTTTTGGGAGTGCATACTTTGTCCCATGCCACCAAACATTGAGCCCATAATCCTATATGTCCTTGTCTGACTAAAAGAAGCACCTACATTTTTTGTCAATCAATTCAATGAGGATTTTTGGCAGCTGAAAGGAGCCCATGAAATAAGTTGGAAGAGAGTCTAGTACTGCAAACTGTAGCACTATATGCCCCCCTTTTGTGAACAGCAGATCAGCCCAACCAGAAAGGTATCTACCAAAATTATCTAGTAGAGGTTGGAAGGTTGTGATTGTCAAGATATGTTTGGGGGAAATTAGTTAATGTGGTTTGAAGATCAGTAGCTAGTGCGTTGGCAAGACTTGGGTGAATGTTTATATTAAGAAAGGTTGTTTTATTATACTTTAGATGGAGATTCGTGGATGCAGCGAAATCGTCAAGAGTTTGCTTTAGGTTTGGGCCGCCATTGGTGTGGCTTTGAGCAGAATGAGTGTGTCCTCGACATACTGGAGAACAATTGGTGGGAAATCATTTTTGATAATGTTGTTAAGCTCATTGTTTGAATGTGCCTACTCAATCATGCGTCTGAGTAGCTCTACAATGATTATGAATAAAAAGGGTGAGATGAGTCCCTTGTCAGGGACCTTGCTTGTAGTTTATCCATGGACTAGGGCATCCATTTAGCAGGACAACCGTTTTGCCGCTGCCTAGCAATTCAGTGATCCAGTTGGACCAACGTTGAGGAAAGACCCTGATTGAATGGATTTTAGGAGAGAATCCCAACTGACAGAGTCAAAGGCTTTTCTAAAGTCAAGTTTGATCATGAGCGTCCGATGATCTGATCTATGGTAGTGCTCCTTCTTTGAGTCAGTCTTCCGGGTTATGATCCTCCTCAAATTTTCCTGTTGGAATGGATTAGACGGAACACCGGCTAGATTCTTGCTAACTCCTTGGGGCGCCGAGGTTAGGGTTTCTCATCGTGCGTACGCAACGGCGATATTGGTGTGAGGTTCTTCATATTGTTTCAAGGATTCAACGGCGACGAATGCTGCTCCGGGGCACTGGTCTTTAGGGGCACGTGCACGAAGACTTCTCGACTGTTATTGACAAGGTCACGCCGGCTCAGGTATGAGAGTGGCGACAACGACGCATTGGCAGCTCGTTCTGGCGGCGGTAATGGTCGTTCGGTGGTCCATGGACCTCGATGTAATTTTATTATGTTTGAGGTGTTTTGTACATCCGGCGAATCTTTATTTTTGTTTTATTTTTATTTATTATTTTGAGGGAGGTGAATCTTTATAATAGATTTGATACTTAAAAAAAGATAAATGTACGGGCATTTAGCTAATACACGCATGTTTTTTACGTAGATCCTTTTTTTGGGTACGTACCTAGATCCTAGCATCAATGTTAGAATAATTTTGGGACCGCAATAGTGGGTGAACGTTTGTTAGAGGGATGGTATTTGCTAACATTTTTGTTGGCAGTTTCTTCAGATTCTCATGGCATTTTCTTCAAGAACATGCCAGTTCTACACAGAAAGACATTTTTCTTTAGAGGAAGACATTTTTTCTTCCAAAACTACCACCGCTTGATCTCATGTCACAACTAAAACTGCAAGGAAAATGTGTTTGCTTGCCACCCCACACCGAGGAAACGTTCGCCAGTTAGTATTTTCGTAAATATTTTGTTAGATAAACATGATTCTTCATATATGTTCTTTTAGTTTTGAAGGGAATTATAATTTTCAACCAATCAATTATATATTTTTTTCGTAAACTTTTCAACTCCAGCATATCGTGATAATATTGTGGATGATAAGGTTTTAATTATCACTTTAATTCTTAATGTGTGGCGATTCATTGCAATTACACACACGGAGAGGGGCTCGGGGGGGGGGGGGGGGGGTGGAGAACGGAAAGGAGGATAAATGGCAACATAGATGGGGTGACGTGTCAAAACAAAGGATGTTGGCATTTCCATGTGTTGGGGGGTTATGACTATGTGACGTTTTTTTGTCCCCGTTCACGCACACGCATGTTTGCTATTTGATATACCAATCTTAGGAGGGATTCTGATAATTACCATTGCTTTTGTATCACACTATTTCTCCACATAACTACAACACACGTTCGGCTGATAAACTCTAGCTCGCAACAAAACCAGAATCCAAAATCAAAATCCAACAAATGAAACTTGTATATTTACCATTTTACTGCATCACAAATACAATAAACATTTTGTTAAATGTAGGAAAAATGTCATTTTTTTAAACGTCGAAGGGGCCGGGGGTGGGGGTGGCTTCACCACCAGAAGTTTCAATGAAGGGGTTTACAGGCCAATCGTTTACCAAGAGGAGAAGAAGTCATGCCACATGTCGGGGTCTTCCTTTTGCTCAATTTTTCTTAGTGTGTGTGCCAAAGGATCAGCTTGCCAATGGTGTTTTTAGTTATATCCGCCAAAGACAAGCGGATTTTCCTTGAAACCCAGGCATTCTTGGAGTCATGGATTTCCCAAAGAATTTGCAACGTCATAAAAGTTTGTTAAGATGATGGAAGGTGAGCTTGTAGCTTGATATCTCTGCAGTTCTGGTTCATACACTGGGCTCACCTGATGGCTCTCGCATTGGGGCAGAGCAAGAAGGGGTGAGTGTTATCTTCACATGCTTGCATGCACAGGGTAGTCCACAGAGTCAACAATCTTTTTCATGATTAGATTTTTGCAGGTGTTTAGCGCTCAAGGAAGAGCGACTATCCAGAAAACTTTATTTTGTTTGGTACTTTTGAGGACCAAACGTCCAAACCTTGCCCGGAGTTGGGTCATCGACTGCGTTGTATAACATGGAATAGGCAGTTTTGGAGGAGAAGAGCCCGTCGCCAACAAGAGTTCTTTGATATGGTTGTTCTGTGAGCAGTACCCCCTGCAGCAAGACATGAAGCGATGCAAGTTCCTTTGTTGCAACATAGGTTATTCTATTACGTAGTACAGAGCCGATCTCTTCATGCATAATCTCGTTGACAAAAGCGTGTTGTTTGAGGTGGTGTGTAAATTTCTGGATATGCAGTGGCCAGTGGAACTGGTGTAAGCCATTTATCTTGCCAGAAGAAGGTGGAGGGGCCATTGTTTGATAGTGCATCCAGTTAATTCTCTGAGAGGTTCAAGATTTTTGTCGACTAATTTTGCTAGGTAAGCTACTCTTAAACCCATAGAGACTGGCAAAGGCGATTGGACTAAGATCCACTGCTTTCAAGTTACGTTTGTGGAATGCAAGTTGTAAGCAAACCTCATCATAAGACAAAAAAGTTATGCGTCAATGTTTTAACCCCTAGATCACCTGCTGTTTTGGGAGTGCCTACTTTGTCCCATGCCACCAAACATTGAGCCCATAATCCTATATGTCCTTGTCTGACCAAAAGAAGCACCTACATTTTTTGTCAATCAATTCAATGAGGATTTTTGGCAGCTGAAAGGAGCCCATGAAATAAGTTGGAAGAGAGTCTAGTACTGCAAACTGTAGCACTATATGCCCACCTGTTGTGAAAAGCAGATCAGCCCAACCAAAAAGGTATCTACCAAAATTATCTAGTAGAGGTTGGAAGGTTGTGATTGTCAAGATATGTTTGGGGGAAATTAGTTAATGTGGTTCGAAGATCAGTAGCTTGTGCGTTGGCAAGACTTGGGTCAACGTTTAAACTTAGAAAGGTTATTTTATTGTACTTTATATGGAGATTCGTGGATGCAGCGAAATCGTCAAGAGTTTGCTTTAGGTTTGGGCCGCCATTGGTGTGGCTTTGAGCAGAATGAGTGTGTCCTCGGCATACTGGAGAACAATTGGTGGGAAATCATTTTTTATCGTGTGGTTAAGCTCGTTGTTTGAATGTGCCTACTCAATCATGCGTCTGAGTAGGTCTGCGATGATTATGAATAAAAAGGGTGAGATGTGTCCCTTGTCGGGGACCTTGCTTGTAGTTTATCCATGGAATAGGGCATCCATTTAGTAGGACAACCGTTTTGCCGCTGCCTAGCAATTCATTGATCCAGTTGGACCAACGTTGAGGAAAGCCCCTGATTCAAAGGATTTTAGGAGAGAATCCCAACTGACAGAGTCAAAGGCTTTTCTAAAGTCAAGTTTGATCATGAGCGTCCGATGATCTGATCTATGGCAGTGCTTCTTCTTTGAATCAGTCTTCCGGGCTTTGATCCTCCTCAAATTTTCCTGTTTGAATGGATTTGACGGAACACCGGCTAGATTCTCGTTAACTCCTTGGGGCGCCGAGGTTAGGGTTTCTTATCGTGCGTACGCAATGGCGATATTAGTGTCAGGTTCTTCAGATTGTTTCAAGGATTCAACGGCCGCGAATGCTGCTCCGGGGCACTGGTCCTTAGGGGCACGTGCATGAAGACTTCTCGACTGTTATTGACAAGGTCAAGCCGGCTCCGGTACGAGAGCGGCGATAACGGCGCGTTGGCAGCTCGTTCTGGCGGCGGTAATGGTCGTTCGGAGGTCCATGGACCTCGATGTAATTTTATTATGTTTGAGGTGTTTTATACATCCGGTGAATCTTTATTTTTATTTATTATTTTGAGGGAGGTGAATCTTTATAATAGATCTGATACTTAAAAAAAGATAAATGTACGGGCATTTAGCTAATACACGCATGCTTTTTTACATAGATCCTAGCATCAATGTTAGACAAATTTTTGGACTGCAATACTCGGCGAACGTTTGTTAGAGGGATGGTATTTGCGAACATTTTTTGACAGTTTCTTCATATTCACATGGCATTGTCTTCAAGAACATGCCATTTCAACAAAGAAAGACATTTTTCTTTAGAGGAAGACATTTCTTCTTCTAAAACTACCACCGCTTGATCTCACGTCACAAGTAAAACTGCAAGGAAAATGTGTTTGCTTGCCATCCCACTCCGAGGAAACGTTCGCCAGTTAGTATTTTCGTAATTTTTTTGTTAGATAAACATGATTCTTCATATATGTTCTTTTAGTTTTGACGGGAATTATAATTTTCAACCAATCAATTATATTTGTGTTGGTGAACTTTTAAACTCCAGCATATCGTGATAATATTGTGGATGATAAGGTTTTAATTATCACTTTAATTATTAATGTGTGGCGATTCATTGCAATTACGCACACGGAGAGGGGCTGGCGGGAGAGAGCGGAAAGGAGGATACATGGCGACATGGATGGGGTGACGTGTCAAAATAGAGGATGTTCGCATTTCCATGTGTTGGGGGGTTACGACTATGTGACGTTTTTTGTCCCCGTACACGCACATGCATGTTTGCTATTTGAAATACCAATCTTAGGAGGGATTCTGATAATTACCATTTGTTGGTGTGGAAAGACACCTATGGGATCACAAGAATCCCTACTATGGTTGCCGGGGTGCAGGGTTGCGAGAAGAGCAAGATTAGTAACCAGCACGAGGATTGTTTACCCAGGTTCGGGCCGCGAGTATGCGTAAAACCCTAGTCCTTTTTTGGTGGATGTATTTCAGAGAGTTCTTGAGCTCTCGAACTAGCTGTGGTGAGTGCGTGGTTCGAAAGAGCCGAATCCTTCTCCAGTATGCCATGGGCCTCCTTTTATAGTCGAAAGGGGCTGCCACAGTGGCACAAAGGAGGTGGAAAGGCGCACAGTGCTATGAGCTTATCGCTCGTATTACAGGACAAGTCGCATTTAATGCGCCGCTGAGGTGTCCCCCAGCTTTATCGGGGCCGGGGGCGAGGCCCGTCCCGTCCGTCGCCGCTCCTCCTCGCTTCGACACGCGCCCTGGCTAGCGATGCGTGCGGCGCCATGTAGGCAGGCAGGCAGCTAAGGTGGCGCGGTGGTAGGGTCTTCACGAAGATCTGCATGCCGCCACGCAAGCGCCTGCTGAGTTGGCCTGGAAGCTGCATGTTGCCACGCAGGAGCCTGCCCAACTGGTTTGGGCTGGCAGCTGCATGTGAACGGCGGTGGAGACTTGGCTGGTGCGGGCCTGGTGGTGGCCCTGCTGGCGTCCTCGGTGAGGGCCTTGCCGGGTGGCCCGGCAAGGGTCTTGCCGTGGCGCGCTGCCGTCCCCAGGAAGGACCTTGCCGGGGGTCTGGTGGCCTTCCTCGGCAAGGATCCTGCCGACGATCGTCGTCTTCTAATCCTCATCTGATCTTGAGTGTTCCTTGTCTTCACAAAGATCCGCATGCCACCATGGAGGTGCCTCCCGAGCCCTGGCCCAACATGATGCTGGAAACCATGGGCTCAAGGGTGGCTCGCTCTGTTGTTGTGGGGCGAGCTGCCCCGGCAAGGGTCTTGCCGGGGCTGCTGAGGCTGCCCCGGCAAAGGGACTTGCCGGGGGAACCTGCTTCGTCCCTCTGCTCTTTGTGGTCTTGGCCTTGGCGTCGCTCTTGTTGTCTTGGGCTTCGGTCTTACCTTGGCTCACCTCCCCTGTTCTGCTTGGTGTGACCGTGGGCGCGGCTCCGACTGCCCGTGCATAGGTAAAGGGGTACAAAGGTGTGCCCCTTCTTTTGTACACCGACAGGAGCCCCGGGCCTGGGCCACACATAAGCGCGACGCGTTGTTCGGCCAGGCCCAAAAACGGTGCGCGGTCAGGCGGGGCGGTTTTTACCTCGGTAAAACTTTTCGCGCGTTGCGCTTCCCACGACCCGTGCGCGGCGTGGCGCGGCATGGAGGGGTGCGCGTGACATGGGCGGCATGCGTAGGGCGGTTCTTGCACGCATGCGTCACATCGTAGTAAATGGGCAGCTCGCGCCTTCCCCATGAAAGGAGGGAGGCGTGGAGGCGCGGCTTATTTACTGCGCGGGGCCGGGTTGCGGTCTTCAAGGCGTCCACACCCCACGATCACGGGGTGGGGAGAGGTCGCTTCACCCGTCCCCTCGATTCTGCACGTTTGCCATGAGTCCTCCATGCACTTGGCGGTGGCAAGCGGTGGAGGCGGGAAACCGGGCCGTCGCCGGTTGGGGCAGCGGGCCAGTCTCGATTCCCTCCGCCTCTGGTGGCTGGATTGGCCGAGCGGGGCGGCCGAGCCCCGACCCCGCCCCTTTATAAGGAAGGGGAAGGAGGGATGGCATCCCGCACTCTTCTGTCATCTATCTCCTCCTGCTTCCGCTTCTTCCTTTCACTCGCCATGGAGAAAGGGAATCCTGGTCCTTCGTCGGTGGCAGCGAGGGTCGCTGCTCGACAGCGCGTCCCTCCCCCTCCTGAGCCCACGGTGGTGGAGCCGGCCGCGAGGGGAAGGGGGAGGGGGCGAGGCCGGGGCAGAAGTCGTGGTGCTCGGGGAAGAGGAGGATGGGGCAGCGCGTCGGCTTCGCCCCCGCCAATGATGCCCTTCCCGATGGAAGGCCATTGTCGGTGTCAAAACCGGCGGATCTCGGGTAGGGGGTCCCAAACTGTGCGTCTAAGGTGGATGGTAACAGGAGGCGGGGGACACGATGTTTACCCAAGTTCGGGCCCTCTCGATGGAGGTAATACCCTACTTCCTGCTTGATTGATCTTGATGATATGAGTATTACAAGAGTTGATCTACCACGAGATCGTAGAGGCTAAACCCTAGAAGCTAGCCTATGGTATGATTGTTGTTGTCCTATGGACTAAACCGTCCAGCTTATATAGACACCGGAGGGGGCTAGGGTTACACAGAGTCGGTTACAAGGGAGGAGATCTACATATCCGTATTGCCAAGCTTGCCTTCCACGCCAAGGAGAGTCCCATCCGGATCAGGGACGAAGTCTTCAATCTTGTATCTTCATAGTCCAACAGTCCGGCCAAAGGATATAGTCAGGCTATCCGAGGACCCCCTAATCCAGGACTCCCTCAGTAGCCCCCGAACCAGGCTTCAATGACGATGAGTCCGGCGCGCAGATTGTCTTCGGCATTGCAAGGCGGGTTCTTCTCCAAGTCCTGAGTACCTGCCGAGTAGTGCCCGGCTTCCCATGAATGTTGCACTCCTCGGCTTCTGTGCCTAATAATGGCTATCCTCCATGTGTCGAGCGAATGCAAGAAGTCGGGGCATTTTTGCACTTGCCACCCTAACCATGTGAGTAAATCGTCTATTTAAGGGACCGGGGATCCTCAGATCCAGATCACACCATCCTTCCTCAGCGAGTATCCATCGGAGCGCGCCCGGAAAAATCCATCCTATCCTAGCCGGTCGTCGCAGCTCCTCCTCTCGCTCCCGTAGCCCTAAGCCAGGCAACTAGAAGAAGTGTTCCGTTTCCCACAGACAGTTAGTAGAGTTACAGACCCAGGGCTGCGTATATGGTCCGCGTCCGAGCTGGACTAGCCACTTACAATGGTGGGGAACAAGCGGAGAGCTTTCCCAATCCGTCTATGGGGGAGCGGGTATGCCTTGTCCCGTACTTGTTAAGGGGACTTGGATTTCCAATCCATCCGTTCCTCCGCGGGCTCCTGGAGTTCTACGGCCTCCAGCTGCATAATTTTACTCCTGCCTCCATATTACACATCGCAGGCTATGTCGCCCTTTCTGAGCTGTTTTTGGGCTGTGAAGCTCATTTCGAGCTATGGAAGAGGCTATTCTGCCTCGTACCCTGTACACTGGAGGGGTCGATATATCAAGTGGGCGGAGCTGAGATATGGCGCATCGCCGGGACCGGATACCTGTCTGGTACTCCAAAGAAGACGTCCGAAGACTGGCCTTCGGAGTGGTTTTATATGGAGGACGTCTCCCTTCTGGACCCTGTTCGGATGGGCCTTCCTGAGTTTAATAACGCCCCTTTGAAGAAACGCCGCAGCTGGCGCCCTCGGTGCCCCCAGGAGGAAGATAATAGAGAGGTTCTTTACTTGATGGGCCGGATACAAACGCTGGCCAAATCAGGATTGACAATAATCGAGGTTATGTCAATAGGTATAATGCGGGGGGTGCAGCCACTTCAATATCGGGGACAACCCATGTGGCACTTCAATGGAGAAGACGATGCCACCCGCTGCGGTCGTAAAGGTCCGGACACCGTCGATGCTCTAGCGAAAATACTGTCTGATTTATATAAAGGAGAGGAAGGGGAGTTCATCTGTATCAAGCCACGGGATGGATTCTCCCTGTACAACCCCCCAAACTGGGTGAGCTGCTACTTTTTACTCCAGACCTTCCCGCATTCTTTGTCATAAATATTTACCTTGCTATTTCATAGCAGGAACTGCGAAAAGCTACGAGGGAGGTCCACAGCCTGCCTCCACAACCAGAGGACCCTGACCAGGCCCTCGCCCCCGGACTCGAAGAGGATCCAGACACATTTGTGGAGCTTATTGACAGGACGTTCTATCAATTGAGCTGCGACGATGCCATGGTGGCCATCATAGCCGATTATCCTGGACTACTCCCTGCATCGCATGTAAGTAAAACCAGAGTGCCAACTTCCGAGAAGGATCCCTTATTCTGCACTTCACCTACCGCACACATAGGGTGTCTTGCAGGGAAGGCCCTCGGGACGCCATGCCGAACCCGCAGTGACTCGCCAACAAGGGGCACCGAAGCCAGGTAGGCTTAAAAGGAAGGCGGTCAAGACTGAGACACCATCGCAGAGATATGAAAAAGAACCCCGCTCCATGGTTGTCGTCTTTTAAAATATAATAACTTCCATGTTTCCTAGTAGGAAAAACGCTCGCCGGACTATATCCGGAGAGGTTGCCGGCCACGCCTCCACGAGCCGGGCTCCAGAGCCGGACTTAGAGGCGGACGCTAACATGGGGCCAACACCGGATGTTCCTCCTACAAAGGATGCGGATAGGCTGTCCGCTATGAATTCTGAAGTGGAGAGTGCCATGAATCACAGGCGTCGCCGGGCCGTACTCTGCAACGCTTGTTTCTCCCAAGAGGCGTTCGATGCCTTTAACTCAGGAGACGCGTACATCCGAGCTGCTCAAAATGGTCTTGCCAGAGCCACGGACCAGTATGTGAAGGATATACGGGTAAGAAAATTTAATAATTATGTATATCAGTAGCCCCTGAGACTTGAAACAGTTGGCACAACTGATTTAAGGATCATTGTTTGCATAGGTTCTTACGGAGAAGAATACCCGGTTGTCTCAAGAGCTGGAGGAGTGCAAAGCCCAGCTTCAGGCCGTAGTTGCCGCAGTGAAGGAGTCCGAGAAGGCCCCATATGGTAACACTTATTTCTATTGCAAAGAAAGACATGTACCAGGTAGTATGCGGCATACATGCAAATCTAACAATAGATTCTGCAGATGACTCCGGAGTGAATCCGGAGGTCATGCGAGGGGATGGGCAACATGCTCAACGACAGCTAAAGGCTGGCGAGTGCGTGCTTACATGGGTTAGGCGGGAGAAAAACGATCTCCAAGACGCCAATACCCGGCTGGGCGTTGAACTGAAAGATGTTCGAGCCCCAGCTTGCTGACTCCGTAAAGGAGAATAAGAGGCTTCGACGCGGCATTTTCAGTAAGTGCTTGAACAAACTTTTAAAGAGTTCGGCGAAGAAACCGGCTAATAGAGTAATGTCTGCAGGTATGCTGACGGGTCGTCCCGCGGAGGAGATGCCCGGATCTGCGGGTGATCTTCTGCCAGAGCTCTCACAACTGCACGAACAAGTTCAGCAGGTAATGCAGGGCATTGCCCAAGCCTTGTGTCCATCCACCTCCCTGCCAGGAGGCATGGGGGAGCTTGTAGAGAAGCTCAAGGGAGCTCGGCGGCGCTTCCGATTATGGAAGATATCAGCCTGCCGACAAGGTGCAAGGGAAGCATGGGCCATGGTGAATATGCGATATACCAAGGCTAACCCGAACCACATGGCCGAGGTCGGACCTGTAGGGTCTGATGGGAAAGAGATCCCCGTCAGTTTGGTGTATGACCAAGTAGAATTAGCCGCAAAGTATTCCCAACAGGATTGTAGGCTAGACAGCTTGTTGGATGGTATAGAAGAAGAACTTAGTCAGTCTAAGTGACTGTGTACTTCAAGTGACATGTATTGTCCCTAGCCGGATTGTAAATCATTTGTCATGGCGGACCTTTTCGCTTCGACCTCTAGACCCGACAGTCCGGAGTGTATCCGAATACTCGCTCAGTTATGTAAAAACCGGGGTACGCGTGGAAACCAGGCGTAGGGGTCATAAGTGCTTGAATAGACAAGTACCCAACTAACTATGTTATATTACATGGATAGTAAGAAACATCTTCCAGGGAGAATAGTTCCGTTAAAGGTTCCTTTCCCTGGGTACGCATGCATTAATGTGCATGTCCGAACTGCGAAAAGAGACGCAGGATATAAACATCTGGGGGCATTTATTACAATAAATAAAGGTCATCTTTTGTTCACCGACCGAATATTCCCTTAAGAACGCTAGCTTTCGGCTTCACCCAGTCTGAGGTACACATCCGGCTGACCTGGCAGTAACAATCGCAGAGGTGCTCCCCTTATGCCCTAGCCGAATTAACGGGAACGTAGGGCATAAACACAAGAGCCAGGCAACCCAGCTTGGCCAAAACTTAAGTCATATCGATGCATATAATGGTGAAAAAAGGTACATGTGGAAGAATAACACATGTGTGGGGCATAGAGCCCGGAAAATGGTTATATTAAGCTTCTGTATAAGAAGCCCCCAGGTATAATGAGAGCGGCTAGCGCGTCAAGATTGTGTAGTCAAGACACATTTTAGCCTTTTAAGGCCTTGAAGAAAAAGGGAAGAAAGAAAGAAAGAAAAGACAGATAACGGATATATAAAATATTGACGGAGGTAAGGAGACGAACATAGAGTCCGGCACTAGGCGTAGAACCTTCGGAGTCTGGCTCCATTCCATGGGTTTGGCTCGAGTCGATTGTCCGATGCATCCCGCAGACAATACGCTCCACCGGTCAGAACTTGGTCAATAACGAAGGGACCTTCCCATTTGGGCTTGAGCTTGTTCTTTTTCTTCTCCGGTAGGCGTAGAACGAGTTCGCCAACGTTATAAGTTTTGGCCCGTACTTCTCTGCTTTGATACCTTCGAGCCTGTTGCTGATAAAATGCGGAACGGGCTTTTGCCACGTCACGCTCCTCCTCCAGGGCGTCCAAACTATCATGCCGATCAAGCTCGGCTTCTTTCTCTTCGTACATGCGCACTCGAGGTGAGTCATGAATTATGTCGCAGGGCAGTACCGCCTCTGCGCCATAAAAACGGTGTGTATCTGGTAGTGCGATTCGGCATGGTCCGCAGCCCCCATAGTACGGAGTCGAGCTCCTCTACCCAGTGTGTATCTGATTCCTTTAAGGATCGCGCTAATCTGGGTTTAATGCCGCTCATGATAAGACCATTTGCTCGCTCGACTTGACCATTAGTTTGCGGGTGATAGACAGAAGCATAATCGAGCTTAATGCCCATGTTGCTGCACCAAATTTTTACCTCGTCGGCTGTAAAGTTCGAGCCGTTATCGGTGATGATGCTGTGGGGGACGCCGTAACGGTGTACAACCCCGGATATGAAGTCAATCACTGGTCCGGACTCGGCCGTTTTAACTGGTTTGGCTTCTATCCATTTGGTGAATTTATCCACCATGACCAATAAGTATTTTTTCTTATGGCTTACCCCTTTGAGGGGTCCGACCATATCAAGCCCCCAGACCGAAAAGGGCCAAGTGATGGGGATTGTTTGGAAAGCGGTAGGCGGCATATGGCTTTGATTTGCAAAAAGCTGGCAACCGACACATCGTTGAACGAGATCCTGTGCGTCTGCTCGGGCCGTCGGCCAGTAAAAACCTGTACGGAAGGCCTTGCTTACAAGGGCCCGGGCTGCGGCGTGGTGGCCGCCAAGTCCAGCATGAATTTCTGCCAAAAGTTGTCGTCCTTCCTCTTTGGAGATGCACCTTAGAAGGACTCCGGTAGCGCTTTTCTTATAAAGCTCTCCCTCGTGGACCTTGTAGGCTTTAGACCGCCGCACAATGCAACGTGCCTCGTTTGGGTCCTCAGGTAGTTCCTGCCTAGTTAGGTATGCCAAGAAGGGTTCTCTCCACGGGGCGATGACGGCCATAATCACGTGAGCGGAAGGTGTTATTTCGGTGGTAGAGCTTCCGATTACGTCGAGGTGTTCGGGATCTGGCGTTGTGTCCGGGTCCGGACTATTATTTCCTGTCTCTCCTTCCCATACCATAGATGGCTTAAACAGCCTTTCCAAGAAGATATTACGTGGGACACGGTCGCGCTTAGCGCGGATGCGGGCAAGGATATCTGCCGCCTGATTGTTTTCCCGGACCACATGGTGGAATTCAAGCCCCTCGAACCGAGCTGACATTTTGAGGACGGCATTGTGATAAGCCGCCATTTTTGGATCCTTGGTGTCGAAGTCTCCATTGATTTGAGATATTGCGAGGTTCGAATCCCCACGCACCTCTAGGCGTTGAATGCCCATGGAGACTGCCATCCAGAGACCATGTAATAGGGCCTTGTATTCTGCTGCATTGTTGGAGTCTGTGTATAGTATTTGGAGTGCGTATTGGACTGTATCTCCGGTGGGGGATATCAGGATGACACAAGCCCCCAGACCAGCCAACATTTTAGAGCCGTCAAAGTGCATGATCCGATTGGAGTACGCGCCGTACTCTTTAGGGAGTTCGGCTTCTGTCCATTCGGCGACGAAATCAGCCAGCACTTGTGACTTAATGGCTCGCCGTGGTTTGTATATTATGTCGAACGGGAGGAGCTCAATAGCCCATTTAGCAATCCGGCCCGTGGCCTCGCCGTTGTTTATTATGTCATTGAGTGGTACTTCAGAGGCCACCGTAATTGAACACTCTTGAAAGTAGTGTCCTAGTTTCCGGGATGCCATGAAGACCGTGTATGCTTTCTTTTGATAATATGGGTACCGTGATTTGCATGGAGTGAGGACAGTGGATACATAGTATACCGGCTTTTGAAGCGGGAACTTATGTCCGTCCGTCTCTCGTTCGACGACGAGCACTGCGCTTACAACTTGGTGTGTTGCCGCTATATATAACAGCATTGGCTCGCCGACATTTGGCGCGGCCAAGATTGGGTTTGTGGCCAAAACGGCTTTTATTCCCTCTAATCCCGCCGTTGCCGCATCCGTCCACTCGAAGTGTTCGGTGCGTCAAAGAAGGCGATAAAGTGGCAGTGCCTTTTCTCCAAATCGGGAGATGAAGTGGCTTAAGGCAGCCACGCATCCAGTTAGTTTCTGGATTTGCTTGAGGTCTGTTGGGATGGCCAACTGTGACAGAGCTCGGATTCTAGCCGGATTTGCTTCGATTCCTCTGTTTGAGACGATGAAGCCTAAGAGCTTTCCGGCGGACACGCCGAAGACGTATTTTTCCGGATTGAGCTTAATGTCGTATGTTCGGAGATTGTCGAACGTGAGCCTCAAGTCGTCTATTAAGGATTCGACGTGTCTGGTTTTAATGACCACATCATCTACGTATGCCTCCACTGTTTTGCCGATCTGTGTCTCCAAGCATGTCTGAATCATGCGTTGATAGGTTGCACCGGTGTTTCTGAGCCCGAAAGGCATGGTGTTAAAACAGAAGGGGCCGTATGGAGTGATAAATGCCATTGCGGCTTGATCGGACTCCGCCTTCTTAATTTGATGGTATCCGGAGTATGCGTCGAGGAAACACAATGAGTCGTGTCCTGCGGTAGCGTCAATAATTTGATCGATGCGAGGGAGGGGGAAGGGATCCTTGGGGCAAGCCTTGTTAAGGTCCTTGAAGTCGACACATAGGCACCAGGATTTGTCTTTCTTTGGTACCATCACCAGGTTTGCTAGCCAGTCCGGATGTTTTATTTCTCGAACGAATCCGGCTTCCAGTAACTTGGCTCGCTCCTCTCCCATGGCTTGTCGCTTAGGCTCAGAGAAGCGCCGAAGAGTTTGCTTGACCGGCTTGAATCCCTTTAGAATGTTAAGGCTATGCTCGGCCAGCCTGCGTGGGATTCCTGGCATGTCTGAAGGATGCCAGGCAAAGATGTCCCAATTCGCGCGCAAGAACTCCCGTAGTGCAGCGTCTATTGTGGGGTTTAACTGTACCCCGATGGATGCTGTTTTTGTAGGGTCCGTTGGATGGACTTGGAATTTGACCATTTCATCCGCTGGTTTAAAAGAGGTGGACTTGGACCTTTTGTTGAGTATCACCTCGTCCCTGTCCACTTTGGAGTATAGCGCAGTTAATTCTTCGGCCGCGAGGGCTTCGGATAACGCCTCGAGGGCCAGTGCGGCTGTTTTATTTTCGGTGTGGAGTGCTATGTCCGGATCACTAGCTAGAGTGATGATTCCATTGGGCCCGGGCATTTTGAGCTTCATGTACCCGTAATGGGGTATAGCTTGGAAGATCGTGAATGCCTCCCGCCCTAGAAGGGCGTGGTATCCGCTATTGAACGGGGCCACTTGGAATGTGATTTCTTCGGACCTATAATTCTCCGACATGCCGAATACCACATCTAGTGTGATTTTCCCAGCGCATCGTGCCTCCCGACTAGGGATGATTCCTCTAAAGGTCATGCTGCTTTGCTCAATGCAGCTTTTGTCTATTTCCATTTTTCGAAGAGTCTCCTCATAGATGAGGTTTAATCCGCTGCTGCCGTCCATGAGCACTTTAGTAAGCCGGCAGCCGTCCAAGGCGGCTGGTGCTCGGGCTGTTCGGAATTTAGGTTCTTCACTGGCATTGAAGGTGATAGCTGTATCACTCCATGGATTTATTGCTGCCACGTGGTAGACTTCGGCAAGGCTGCGGAGTGCTCGCTTACACCTATTATTTGAGGCGAAGGTCTCGAAGACTGTCAATATTGTATTGTTGTTTTCCGCGGGATGGTGCTTTGCGGTATTGTTGATGAGGAGATCCTCACCGCTCTTGGCCACCTGCCGGAGTACCCAACATGCTCTAAGGCTGTGTGTTGGCATGGTATCCGCTGTACTCTGAATTTTGCATGGCCCGTTAAGCCATCCCTCCAATACGGTTCCGCGCCCTGTAGTGGGCTTTTGTTTCTTTGTAATTGGATCGGGTGACTTACGAGAGTACACCCTTTTAGTTCGGACGGGGGGTTTTGTGAGAGCCGGAGGATCCCAAAATTTTGTTTGGGTTTTCCAGGCGCTTTCCATCGCACAGTATTTCTGTACTATGGCCGCCAAGTCAGCGAAGTGTGCTATGTCACGGCGACTTATGGCATTGAGGATTCCCCTGTCCGTGCAATTTTTGCAAAAGAATGAAATTGCGTCTTCCTCACGACAGTCCTTAACCTTGCTCATTAGAAGGAGGAATCTGGCCCAATAGTGGTGTACTGTCTCTTGGGGCTCTTGTCTAATGTGGGATAGATCATTTATATCTGGGTGGGTGGGTGTATTTAGGTCCAAACCCTGACCCGATCTGAGACACAGGGGCGGAGGAGTTTCCGAGCTTGGGAGTTCGGGCTCCGGGATGTTGCCCCATAGGTCTGGCCCGTTGCCTGATTCTAGGTTCAAGGCTTGGGCCATGTCCTCCCGTAGACGGGTATCCGGCTCGGAGAGCCCGGGAATCCGGACATAGTTGGTCCTCAAGATAGAGGAAGAATTGCTGCATTGCTCCTCCACCACCGCTATTTGATGGGTGACCGGCGGGGAGTTAATCTCCCTTTGGTCGGGTTTAAGCCCGATCTGATCATAGTCCGTAGCGACTCCCAAGGCGGCGATGCGATCCAAGAGCTCGTTCAAGGAAGAGAGCTCCATTGGATCCAACTGCTCGGCGAATTCCGAGCCGACGTGGAGGCTGCTTTCAATGACCCGAGATGTCATCGTCGGCGCAGCGGCCGAACGGGCGGTCATGATGAAACCGCCTAGCCGGAGAGTTTGGCCTACAGCCAGGGCTCCCCCAGAGGTGGTCCTTGACAACGAGACAAGCCATCCAACCTTATGATGACGGCACAGAGGAACTCTCAATGAAAGCACCAATGTCGGTGTCAAAACCGGCGGATCTCGGGTAGGGGGTCCCGAACTGTGCGTCTAAGGCGGATGGTAACAGGAGGCGGGGGACAAGATGTTTACCCAGGTTCGGGCCCTCTCGATGGAGGTAATGCCCTACTTCCTACTTGATTGATCTTGATAATATGAGTATTACAAGAGTTGATCTACCACGAGATCGTAGAGGCTAAACCCTAGAAGCTAGCCTATGGTATGATTGTTGTTGTCCTACGGATTAAACCCTCCGGTTTATATAGACACCGGAGGGGGCTAGGGTTACACCGAGTCGGTTACAAGGGAGGAGATCTACATATCCGTATTGCCAAGCTTGCCTTCCACGCCAAGGAGAGTCCCATCCGGACCCGGGATGAAGTCTTCAATCTTGTATCTTCATAGTCCAACAGTCCGGCCAAAGGATATAGTCCGGCTGTCCGAGGACCCCCTAATCCAGGACTCCCTCGGCCATGTTGGAGACCAGCCCCGCGAATTCTTCAACAGGCTGCGCCGGCCTCCGCGTCGCCGCCTTCGTCTTCCCGCCCCGTTTGCTCGGGAGATGGAGCGTGACCCGCCCCAATCCCTCAGATTGCACATGAGGGGCTGTGGGAATGGGGGCACGCGAGTAGACATCGACTTCCCGGCTCCTCGGGTCATGTACCTCCGTCGTGGATGGAAGACGTTCGCTCGCATCCACAGCCTGACGGCGGGGCTCGTCCTCTGCTTCAAATTAATGGAGGACGGCCTGCTCTCCGTCAAGGTCTTCGGAGACTTCGGGACTCGCCTAAAGTGCTGCGTGGAGAGCTCCTCCGACGGAGATTCTGACGATGGACGCTCTTCCTCGAGCGAAAGTGATGAGGAGGACAGCGGGGCAGATGACGGGGATGAGTCCGACTAGGCATCGGATGCCCCGCGCCTGGGCGGGTGCGGTAGCAGCAGCATCTGCACCTGGCCGCTCCTCCAGCAGAGTTTTGCCGGGGGTGGGGCCAGCTGCTTGAACTTCTCGGGGCCGTCTCCTTGGGCGGCTGGCGTTGGGAGGTTGTGGAAGAGGAAGAGGGCGGGCGGCAAGGCCGTCAACTTGGAGTACGCGGGCACCGATGCCTTCATCGCGTATTGCCGGTCCTGCCGTCTCGTCTTCCAGCTCCTTTCCCGACACCGTCATCACCGGCCCACCCGTGGGCGGCCACCGAGGTGTTCTCTTGGTGCTTTCTGCTGCTCGTAGCTCGCCTAGGTGCCCCTTTTGCCCTTTAGCCTCCTTGACCTGCCTCCTGAGGAGAGGGACAAGAAAGGATCACGGGCATCTTATCTCTTTTTTTAATCTGTAAGCCTTCGTCCCTTGTTAAATTTAAAGCTTGTAATCCCCTTGCTGATGTTTTTCATTCCATACAGACTGTACCTGTGTGGGATGCTTTTAATGAAAAAGGGATGCTCATGTAGATCCCGCGACAAGGAGTGAATCCTTGTTACAATTTAAGATAAATGTTTTCACCCGGCAATAAGCCTTGCCGTCCCCCCACTTCGCTCGACCATTCTCGCACCCTTGGCAGAGGCAGGGATGAAGCGGGCTTAGGCTCCTCGTTCTACTTCCTTGCCACCGCGACTACAACCAAATCCGGGCCCATGAGATAATCCTTGGGTATAGAAATGGGGAGCACAGTGGCCTAGAAATAAAACGAGGTTTCACATATCCCAGTTCCGTTCCGAAATGCATGATAGAGGATGAAAGACTTATCTAGATCTGCAGCCCCCGGCAACCTTTTCTTGCCGCGCTTGGATCCTTGTGCTTGCAGCCCCCAGCAACTCTGGTTTGCCGGGGTCGGGACGTCGGTCCGTTTCCTTTCTTCCAAGTAGCTCAGCAGAAGTGCTCATGTGCCCTGCGAACCAAAGGAGGACAGAAAAGAAACAGATAGACGCGCACTCGACCTCTAGGCTAGGGGTTAGTCGCCGCTAAGCACTATCAACCCTAACCAAGGAAGAGACTCGACCTAGCATGCATGCTATAACTTAGGGCACCAGCACTTCATTTATTTATGCTCAGGGTCTGCGTCTGGCTTTGTACGAAGGGTTACATGCCTTGCCGGCAAATCTTGTACAAAAGGTGGCTTGCCGGGAGGCCCGGCAAGCCGCGCCTTACGGGTAAAACTTGCGAAGATGCTCGATGTTCCAGGAGTTGCTCACTGGGACAGCATCTTCGGTCTCCAGGCGGACTGCGCCGGGCCTGGTGACTCGCATTACCCGATAAGGGCCTTCCCACTTTGGCATCAACTTGTTGGAATTCTTGGCCGACTGAATGCGCCGAAGAACAAGGTCGCCTTCCTCAAAGCTCCGGGCATGAACCTTGCGGCTATGGTAGCGGTGCAGGCTTGCTGGTAGCATGCTGCTCTCACAGCCGCCCGAAGACGATCTTCCTCAAGGAGTGTCGTGTCATCTTGGCGCAACTGCTCTTGCTCAAGCTCATCATAAACGAGCACTCGAGGTGACCCGTATATGAGTTTCGTGGGGAGAACTGCTTCTGCCCCGTATACCAGGGCAAAAGGTGTCTGGCTGGTGGCTCGATTTGGCATCGTCCTGATCGACCAAAGAACCACCGGCAACTCATCAATCCAACGCCTTCCACTCTTGTGCAGCTTGTTAAAGGTCTTCGTTCTCAGGCCTCGCAACACTTCAGCATTTGCCCTCTCCCCTTGGCTGTTGCTCCGTGGGTGTGCCACGGAAGCAAAACAGACCTTGGTATCGAGGTCTTGAATGTATTGCATGAAGGTGTGGCTTGTGAACTGCGTGCCGTTGTCGGTGATGACTCTGTTTGGCACACCAAAATGGCAGGCCAGTCCCCTGAAGAACTTGACGGCTGATTGAGCAGTCACCTTTCTCACTGCTTCCACTTCCGGCCACTTTGTGAACTTGTCGATTGCAATGTACAAGTACTAAAAGCCCCCGACAGCGCGGGGGAAAGGGCCCAGTATATCGAGCCCCCAGACCGAGAATGGCCAGGAGAGAGGGATTGTTTGAAGGGCTTGAGCTGGTTGATGAACCTTCTTTGAATGGAACTGACACGCTTCACACTTGGTTACTAGTGTCGTCGCATCCTGGAGGGCGGTGGGCCAGAAGAAACCTTGCCAGAACGCCTTTCTGGCAAGGGCCCTCGACCCTATGTGGGAGCCACATATGCCTCCATGTATCTCTACCAGCAGCTCCAGTCCTTCCTCCCGGGGGATGCATTTCAGTTTCAGACCATTCGGCCTTCTCCTGTACAGGACGTCATCGACGAACTGGTACAGGGCGGACCGACAGGCTACTTTCTCCACTTCTTCCTGCTCCTCAGGAAGCTCCCCTGCTTGGAGGAATTGGACGGTATGCTGCGCCCATGCCGGAGCCTAGGGCTCGACGGCAAGGACCAAAGGCATCTCTTCCGCCATGGGAGCGGCTGTCTCTACGGCCAGGGCTTGACGCCCTGCCGGAGCCAGTTGCTCTTGGGCAGGCCCAGCGTCCGCGGCAGCACCCTTGCCGGCAGCCCCAGGGGGCTCGGTAGGAAAGTACTTGCCGGGACCTGACTTCCTCCACTTGTTTTGTCCCGTTGATGGCTCGACGGATGGTTGAGTTAACCGGAGCAAAAAGGTACCTGGTTCCACAGGTAGCTTGAATGCAGCACGCTTTGACAGGTAATCAGCGATGTCGTTCTCCATTCAGGGGACGTGCTCCGCTTGGATACCGTCAAAGAGTTCCTCCAGCTTCCTCACCTCATCTACGTAGGCCTCCATCAATGGGCTCTGGTAATCCTTGTTGACCTGCCTAACAACGAGTTGCGAGTCACCCCTGACGATGAGCTTCTTAACCCCGAGGTCTGCCGCGATCCTGAGACCGGCGAGCAATCCCTCGTACTCAGAAGTGTTGTTGGTGGACATCTCCCTGGGGAAGTGCATCTGGATCACGTACTTGAGGTGTTCTCCGATGGGCGCGACGAGCAGCACACCGGCACCGGCGCCTTGCAGCGAGAAAGCCCCATCAAAGTACATGATCCAGTCGCGGTCTGCTTCCTTGCCGGGGAGAGTGGTCTCCTGGATTTCTTCGTCAGGCGTTGAGGTCCATTCTGCAATGAACTCCGCCAAGACTCTGCTCTGGATTGTCAAGGTACTTTCAAACTTCAAACCGAAACTTGATAACTCCAAGGCCCATTCCACAATCCTTCCGGTTGCATCTGGGTTATGCAGTATCTGTTGCAACGGGAGGCGGGTGACGACAGTGATCTCGTGGGCTTGGAAGTAATGACACAGCTTCCTCGAGGCCATAAGGAGGCCGAAGAGCAATTTCTGCACACCGGAGTACCTCGATCTAGCTCCCTGCAAGAGGGAGCTGACAAAGTAAACCGGGTGCTACATCATCTTCTTCTTCTGCACCACCTCACTCGACCGCGCGGGCACTGCCTTGGTGGCATCAGACTCTGCCGGGGGCCTCGCCTTGCCGGCACCAGGCCCTGCAAGGGGAATCTTTGGTTTGCCATCTGCTGGCTCTGCCGCCAACAGTGCCTCCTCGTCGACCTCCCTCTGTGCCACCAGTGCAGCGCTGACCACTTGATTCGTCGCCGCCAGATACAGCAGCAACGGCTCTTGTGGTTTAGGCGCAACCAGTATTGGCCTGGAGGAAAGGTATTTCTTCATATCCTGCAATGCCGCCTCGGCTTCTGGGGTCCACTCCATTGGGCCTGCCTTCTTCACGATTTTGAAGAAAGGAAGGGCGCGCTCGGCGGACATGGAGATGAATCGGCTCATGGCGGCGACGCAGCCGGTGAGCCGACGCACATCCTTGATCCGCTTGGGCGCCTGCTCAATAGCCTTGATTTTGTCTGGGTTTGCCTCGATCCTACGCTGCGACACAAAGAACCCGAGAAGCTTGCCGGACGGAACGCCGAAGACACACTTCTCAGGGTTCAACTTGAGGTTGATCTTGCGCAGGTTGGCAAATGTCTCTTCTAGATCTTGCACAAGAGTTGCCCCGTCTTTGGTCTTGACCACTATGTCATCCATGTATGCTTCCATATTTCTATGGAGCTGGGGTTCAAAACCAATTTGGACTGCTCTTGCAAACGGCAAGCCAGCACTCTTCAACCTGAAAGGCATCCGCAAAAAGCAATACGTACCACATGGGGTGATGAATGATGTCTTCTCTTCATCCTCTCTTGTCATGAAGATTTGGTGTAGCCCGAGTAGGCGTCGAGGAATGATAACAGATCACACCCGGCCGTGGAGTCAACAATCTGGTCGATGCGTGGCAACGGGAAGGGGTCCTTAGGACAAGCCTTATTGATATCTGTGTAATCAATACACAGCCTCCACTTCCCATTCGCCTTGCGCACCGGATTGGCCAACCACGTCGGGTGGAGCACTCCTCTCACCAAACCTGCCGCTTCCAACTTCCTAATATCCTCTGTGATGAACTCCTGCCTCTCCAGAGCTTGCTTTCTGACCTTCTGCTTGACGGGCCGCGCATGAGGGAAGACAGCTAGGTGGTGCTCAACCACCTCCCTAGGAACACCGGGGATATCGGATGCTTGCCACGCAAACACGTCGACATTCGCCCGCAAGAAGGTGACGATCGCGCCTTCCTATTTGTTGTCGAGGGTGGAGCCTATGGTGAAGGCCCCTCCCGTGCCATCCTCCCTGGCGGACACCTTCTTGATCTGCGGTGGCTCGGCTCTAGATTTCTTGCTCTTGTCGGTAGAGCCCTCTGGCACGTCCTCGACGGTAGCGTAGCACTCCGAAGAGGCGTGCTTGCCGGAGTGGGTGCGAGAGGTCTTGCCGGGCTTTCTCTTCCCTTTCGGGCCTTCAGCGGCAGGAGCAGGTGCCTTGACAGCAGCTGCTGCAACTGCTTCCCGGTAGAGTTGGTCGGCGCAGATCAGCACGTCCTTCTTGTCGGAGGGGACGGAGATGATGGTCAACGGCCCGGGCATCTTTAGCATGTTGTAGGCGTAGTGTGATGCCGCCATGAACTTGGCTAGTGCCGGGCGGCCGAGGATCCCGTTGTAGGGCAAGGGGATCTCGGCCACGTCAAAGATGATCCTCTCCGTCCTGTAGTTCAACTCTCCTCCAAACGTCACGGGCAGTGTGACCTTCCCCTTCGGTTGGCTCCTCCTCGGATTGACCCCAACGTGCCCGTTTCCTCAAGGTCTCCATCAGGAATTTGCAGCCTTTTGATCACGACAGGTGAGATCAAGTTCAGGCCGGCCCCGCCGTCAACCAACATCTTGTTCACCTTGAGGTTGCGTATCGTTGGTGAGACCAACAATGGCAAACACCGGACTGCGGTTGTGTGGTCAGGGTGGTCCTCGGCGTCAAAGATGAGGGGCGTGCTGGACCACTTTAGCGGCTTCTGAGCGTCGAACGACGGCTCCGCTACCGTAATCTCACGCGCTCACTACTCGAGCTGGCGGTGAGAAGTATGCAGCGAGGCACCACCATCAACGCACATGGCCTCCGTAGCCTTCTGAAACTCTTGCTCACCGGACTCGTCGTCCTCGTCGTGATCATTGTCTTCTTGTTTCTTGTCATGGCCCCGGGCAGGCCTCTCTTGCTGGTTGTCCTTGCCGGGGCGGCTTCCTTGGCCGCCACGCTTCTTGCTGGATCCCTCGGCACCGTCCTGACCTTTCTCCTTGTCCCGCCTTTCATACTCGGCCTTTTGCTTTTCAGCAAGCAGCTCGACTTGTCGGCAGTTCTGGAGGTCGTGGCCCTTGGTGCGGTGGATCTTGCAGTACTGCTTGCTGGAGCCCCCTGGCTTGTCAGCAGCTGCTAAGGCCCGGCAAGTAGCGCACCCGGCAATCTCCTTGTCGGGGCCGTCTGCCTTGACCTTTTTGGCAGCGCTGGTGTCGTCAGACCCCTCGATGGCAAGTACGGCCTTGCCCTTGCGTTTCCTATTGCGACGCCGGCCCTTCTTCATCGGGGTGGCGGCGTCTTCGTCGGTAGAGTCGGTTTCCGCACCGGCATCTTCGCCAGGGTACTTCCTTCCCTCTTCAGCCCGGGCGCATCTATCAGCCAGAACGTAGAGCTCGGCCACATCCTTAACCTTGGTCATCGCCAGCTCTTCGCGCATCTTGCGGTTGCGCACGTTCTGATGGAACGCGCTGATCACAGCGGCGGGATGAACGTCGGGGATGTTGTACTGCACCCGGCTGAATCTCTGGATGTACTTGCGCAGGGTTTCCCTTCCTTCTGGGGAATGATATGCAGATCACTGGCCTGGCCATGAGCTTGGTGGCCTCCTGTGAAGGCGCCAACGAACTCATGGCACAGATCCGACCAAGAAGAAATGGAATCCGGCGGCAAGTGCATCAACCAAGACATAACATTAGGCTTCAGTGCCAGTGGGAAATAGTTGACAAGCACCTTGTCGTCGCGAGCTCCGACAGCCTGCATCGCGATGGTGTAGATGCTGAGGAACTCGGACGGATGGGTCTTGCCAGTGTACTTCTCGCCGACGTCAGGCTTGAACGTGCGGTGGGACGGCCACTGGAAGTGTCGCAGCTACGGGTAAAGGCCGGGCAGCCCACCTCGTAAGGTAGGCCGCCGGAGCCCCCCGGTGCTGGGCAGTCCATAGAGGGTCCCGCCCGATTGTCCGACTGGTGGCGTGTATCGCGCCGGCGCACGATGGTGGTCCGAGCATCTTCGTGAGCTCGTTCTCAAAGAACTTGGCGCTGGTCGCGGAGGGTCCGGGGGTCGGACGATGCTATGGAGATGTTATCACAAGCGTCGTCACGACGGGCCGACGCCCGCGGCGGCTGGCGAGGGGGAGGAGAGTGCACCGTGGCCACAGCTACCCCGGTCCTCCCAGCACCAGCACGTGGCGGCTCGGTGGAGCGCCGACCCAAGGGCCCTGCCGGTCGCGGATCGTCTTTGTTGGCGACGGCGACGAGGCTCCGGATGGTGGCCCTCCACTCGTCGAGCTTCTCTGCAGCAGGAGGGAAGTCGAGGAGCAGCTGCGCGCGCGCCAAAGCTTCTGCTGGCGTGGGCGGCGGCGATAGCTGCGTGGATCGCGGCGCGCTTCGACTTCTAACTGCGTTAGAAGGAGCTCCGATACGACCCAGCGGCTACGTGCCATTTTTGCCAGCACTTCGGCGGGCATGCTGAACCCCTTCATCCCGCGGATGACGCACGGGGCTCTTCTTACGGCGGTGCCCAGGGTCACCAGCGTGGTGACGCTGCTCGGCGCGCACACCATGGGAAGAGCGCGCGGTGGTCGCCGGTGTGGGCGTCTTGGAGGTCGCTGCGCCGCCCGGAGGTGGCACAACGACACCCCTGGAGGGCCCCGCGCCGCCTGCGGGCGGGCCAGCTCCGGCTTTGGATCTGGTGACGTGCGAACGACGCCGCGCGCCAGGCTCTGACTGCCAGGGCGATGCTGGTGCTCGCGGACCGCGGCCCGGGTCTTGTCCGCGACCGGTCCACTGCTCGTCCGCACCGGCACGGGCCGTTCGGCTCCGAACGAGCCGATCGCCGTGGTCGTCTTCTTCTTGGGAGCCATGGCGACGAAGAGCTGCTAGGCTAACTACTAGACCAGATTCTCACAATTGCGCCCCCTACCTGGCGCGCCAAAGATGTCGGTGTGGAGCGACACCTATGGGATCACAAGAATCCCTACTACGGTTGCCAGGGCGCAGGGTTGCGAGAAGAGCAGGATTAGTAACCAACACGAGGATCGTTTACCCAGGTTCGGGCCGCGAGGATGCGTAAAACCCTAGTCCTGCTTTGGTGGGTGTATTTCAGAGAGTTCTTGAGCTCTCGAACTAGCTGTGGTGAGTGCGTGGTTTGAAAGAGCCGAATCCTTCTCCAGTATGCCATGGGCCTCCTTTTATAGTCGAAAGGGGCTGCCACAGTGGCACACAGGAGGTGGAAAGGCGCACAGTGCTATGAGCTTATCGCTGATATTACAGGACAAGTCGCATTTAATGCGCCGCTGAGGTGTCCCCTAGCTTTATCGGGGACGGGGGCGAGGCCCGTCCCGTCCGTCGCCGCTCCTCCTCGCTTCGACACGCGCCCTGGCCAGCGATGTGTGTGGCGCTATGTAGGTAGGCAGGCAGCTGAGGTGGCGTGGTGGTAGGGTCTTGACGAAGATCTGCATGCCGCCACGCAGGCGCCTGCTGAGTTGGCCTGGAAGCTGCATGTTGCCATGCAGGTGCCTGCCTAGCTGGTTTGGGCTGGCAGCTGCATGCGAACGGCGGTGAAGACTTGGCTGGTGCGGGCCTGGTGGTGGCCCTGCTGGCGTCCTCGGTGAGGGCCTTGCCGGGTGGCCCGGCAAGGGTCTTGCCGTGGCGCGCTGTCGTCCCCGGCAAGGACCTTGCCGGGGGTCTGGTGGCCTTCCTCGGCAAGGACCCTGCCGAGGATCATCGTCTTCTAATCCTCATCTGATCTTGAGTGTTTCTTGTCTTCACAAAGATCTGCATGCCACCATGGCGGTGCCTCCCGAGCCCTGGGCCAACATGATGCTGGAGACCGTGGGCTCAAGGGTGGCTCGCTCTGTTGGTGTGGGGCGAGCTGCCCCGGCAAGCGTCTTGCCGGGGGAACCTGCTTCGTCCCTCTGCTCTTTGTGGTCTTGGCCTTGGCGTTGCTCTGGTTGTCTTGGGCTTCGGTCTTACCTTGGCTCACCTCCCCTGTTCTCCTTGGTGTGACCGTGGGCGCGGCTCCAACTGCCGTGCACAAGTAAAGGGGTACAAAGGTGCGCCCTTCTTTTGTACACCGACACCATTGCTTTTGTATCACACTATTTGTCCACAAAACTACAACACACGTTCGGCTGATAAACTCTAGCTCGCAACAAAACCAGAATCCAAAATCAAAATCCAACAAATGAAACTTGTATATTTACCATTTTTACCGCATCACAGATACAATAAACATTTTGTTAAATATAGGAAAAATGGCATTTTTTTTAAACGTCGGAGGGGCGGGGGTGGGGGTGGCTTCACCACCAGAAGTTTCAATGAAGGGGTTTATAGGCCAATCGTTTACCGAGAGGAGAAGAAGTCATGCCACATGTCGGGGTCTTCCTTTTCCTTAATTTTTCTTAGTCTGTGTGTCCAAAGGATCAGCTTGCCAACGGTGTTTTTAGTTATATCCGCCAAAGACAAACGGATTTTCCTTAAAACCCAGGCATTCTTGGAGTCCCGGATTTCCCAAAGAATTTGCAACGTCATAAAAGTTTGTTGAGATGATGGAAGGTGAGCTTGTAGCTTGATGTCTCTGCAGTTGTGGTTTATACCAGGGGCTCGCTCGATGGCTCTCGCATTGGGGCAGAGCAAGAAGGGGTGAGTGTTATCTTCAGATGCTTGCATGCACAGGGGTAGTCCACGCAGTCGACAATCTTTTTCATGATTAGATTTTTGCAGGTGTTTAGCGCTCAAGGAAGAGCAACTATCCAGAAAACTTTATTTTGTTTGGTACTTTTGAGGACCAAACGTCCAAACCTTGCCCGGAGTTGGGTCATCGACTGCGTTGTATAACATGGAATAGGCAGTTTTGGAGGAGAAGAGCCCGTCGCCTACAAGAGTTCTTTGATATAGCTGTTCTGTGAGCAGTACCCCCTGCAGTAAGACACGAAGCGATGCAAGTTCCTTTGTTGCAACAGAGGTAATTCTATTACGCAGTACAGAGCCGATCTCTGCATGCATAATCTCGTTGACAAAAGCGTGTTGTTTTAGGTGGTGTGGGTAAATTTCTGGAAATGCAGTGGCTAGTGGAACTGGGGTAAGCCATTTATCTAGCCAGAAGAAGGTGGAGGGGCCACTGTTTGACAGTGCATCCAGTTACTTCTCTGAGAGGTTCAAGATTTTTGTCGACTAATTTTGCTTGGTAAGCTACTCTTGAACCCATAGAGACTGGGAAAGGCGATTGGATTAGGATCCACTGCTTTCAAGGTTGGTTTGTTGAATGCAAGTTGTAAGCAAACCTCATCATAAGACAAAAAAGTTATGCGTCAATGTTTTAACCCCTAGACCACCTACTGTTTTGGGAGTGCATACTTTGTCCCATGCCACCAAACATTGAGCCCATAATCCTATATGTCCTTGTCTGACCAAAAGAAGCACCTACATTTTTTGTCAATCAATTCAATGAGGATTTTTGGCAGCTGAAAGGAGCCCATGAAATAAGTTGGAAGAGAGTCTAGTACTGCAAACTGTAGCACTATATGCCCCCTTTTGTGAACAGCAGATCATCCCAACCAGAAAGGTATCTACCAAAATTATCTAGTAGAGGTTGGAAGGTTGTGATTGTCAAGATATGTTTGGGGGAAATTAGTTAATGTGGTTTGAAGACCAGTAGCTAGTGCGTTGGCAAGACTTGGGTCAACGTTTAAAGTTAGAAAGGTTATTTTATTGTACTTTATATGGAGATTCGTGGATGCAGCGAAATCGTCAAGAGTTTGCTTTAGGTTTGGGCCGCCATTGGTGTGGTTTGAGCAGAATGAGTGTGTCCTCGGCGTACTGGAGAACAATTGGTGGGAAATCGTTTTTGATCGTGTGGTTAGGCTCGTTGTTTGAATGTGCCTACTCAATCATGCGTCTGAGTAGGTCTAAAATGATTATGAATAAAAAGGGTGAGATGAGTCCCTTGTTGGGGACCTTGCTTGTAGTTTATCCATGGACTAGGTCATCCATTTAGCAGGACAACCGTTTTGCCGCTGCCTAGCAATTCATTGATCCAGTTGGACCAACGTTGAGGAAAGCCCCTGATTGAAAGCATTTTAGGAGAGAATCCCAACTGACGGAGTCAAAGGCTTTTCTAAAGTCAAGTTTGATCATGAGCGTCCGATGATCTGATCTATGGCAGTGCTTCTTCTTTGAGTCAGTCTTCCGGGCTTTGATTCTCCTCAAATTTTCCCGTGGGAATGGATTAGACGGAACACCGGCTAGATTCTTGCTAACTCCTTGGGGCGCCGAGGTTAGGGTTTCTCATCGTGCGTACGCAACGGCGATATTGGTGTCAGGTTCTTCAGATTGTTTCAAGGATTCAAGGGCGGCGAATGCTGCTGCACGAAGACTTCTCGACTGTTATTGACAAGGTCAGGCCGGCTCCGGTATGAGAGCGGCGACAACGGCGCCTTGGCAGCTTGTTCTGGCGGCGGTAATGGTCGTTCAGTGGTCCATGGACCTCGATGTAATTTTATTATGTTTGAGGTGTTTTGTACATCCGATGAATCTTTATTTTTATTTATTATTTTGAGGGAGGTGAATCTATCTATCTATCTATATCTATCTATCTATCTATACCTCTATATATATATATATATATATACCTATACTAATTCTAGACTTCCAATAAATTATCACGTTAATTAGAAATTAGGAGCCGTTAATCTGGTGGGACCAAGTTATTACGGTGTAGATCAATCCTAGAAAACAATCAATAAATCTTTTTTATCAATCCTAGAAAACAATCAATAAATCTTTTTTTTCGAGCCTCCGCATTGATCCATAAAAACGTTGCACGTAATGCTAAAGGTTTGTGCTACATGGGCAACAAGTCCAATCTGGTCACGTTAAAAAAAGCAACATGTCAAATCTGGTCACGCTAAAAAAAACAAGTCCAATCTGGTCACGTAGGTATATAAAACTTGCAATTCCTGTCATGGCGTGTATAGCTTGATTAGGTATGATGAAAAAATAGGACTCCAAATATGTCACTCTCCCCCACGTTCCCATAATTAATGATAAAAAAATAGATGCAATCTTTTCCTAAAAGTATAGATGCAGGTAAAAAAATCGATTCCGAAAGAGATCTGATTCTAATCTCAGCGTGGAAAGTATTCCCCGATGGAAACTGAAATATCTAGCCCACGGTTCCTTCCTCTCCATTATCTCTCTCTCTCTCGCCCCATGCCATCGTTCCTTCCTCTCCATTATCTCTCTCTCCCCCCACGATTCCTTCCTCTCCATTATCTCTCTCTCTCTCTCTCGCCCCATGCCATCGTTCCTTCCTCTCCATTATCTCTCTCTCCCCCCATGGAACTATTTCACGTCCTTTCCTCCCTCCAATCTCTTTCCCGCATAAAAACCAAAGCCATTATCTCTCTCAAACTAAAGAAAAGCAAGCAGGTCCGTGGATCTAAGAGGAAAAGGAAGGGAAGCCATGGATCTGGCGTGGTCAAGAGGCTTACTGCCTCAATTTTGTTTTCCTGGTCTATATCAGGTTCGTTTCTAAAATATTTTGTGTTAAATTTTTCTTGCCGTTCTACCATCCTATATTTTAATGTTGATTCGTGTTACATTGTTTTGTATCGCTCTTTTGATTGGCGCTCGAATTCATCCTAATCAGGATTCGTATTGAACCCTGAATCTTCTCACGTACAATTTTTGGATGCCTCATGAAGATCGGGCTGGAGCACCACTATGCCCATCAGTTGTACTTATACTTCTTGACTATATAGGATTCCCTCGGGAGGCACAAGGCATCCAACGCTCTAGCCCCCGGGTTTGCCCGGCCACATCTCTCACGGGGAGCATGGGCATCCATTACACAAGAGATGCTGGAGAAGCGGGAGTAACCCCATCGCCTGCAGCTCAATAATTGTGGCATCCAGGTAGTTACTTCAATCGCAGACGACATGCTCAAATCCATGCCATGGCATGTACATCACGTCATCGATGCATGCATAAATTTGTACATTGGTGAAACCTGATCAGCGAGCTAGGGCGTTCAACAGGTTAGTATTGATTGGTGCAATCATATCTTTCTACTATTGTATAGATATTTTACTGCCACATTTATCTTCTACTATTCTCCACCACATGGAAGTGGAATCTATGTAAAAATTGTGCGTGGTTAAGATGATCAATGCAGGTTGGCAAAGCATCTGAGGAAAAATAGACAACTCAGGGATCTCAAAGACTCAAAATATTCTGATTCAGATTGAGTGTATATTGCAAGAAAGTAAACAAGTACAAATACAATGGTTGTCAATACTTACGACTCCTGGAATATACAGGGATAATAAAATGTTAAAACTATGGAGTCAGAGAGAAGGTCAACAAAATTGTGGAGCATTCTTTCCGTTGTGTTGTCATAGTAACATCAAACAACTGTCCAAAATTTGATATTTGTGTATTTCATATTAAAAGGATGTAAGTATTACTATGTGTATATTTACTTTATAGGAAAGTTAATATCAACTTCCACCACCGAGAAGATGCTGTGTGCTGCGCCCAGTCAATCCCACCGCACTTCCATACTTGCACTACTATTGCAGATGCCCAGCCGGCTAACTGCCATGGATGAGGCGCCACACATGATTGAGGATGACATGGAGTACCGGTGCACCGCCGTCCGCGCTCGCCCATTATCGCCGGAGCCCACGCACGATATGCTCGCCTGTGGCCACCGTTTCCATCCGAATGAGAGTTTTCCACATCATTACCACGGCTGGCAGGTAGGCCATTCCATCCGCTGCTGCTGTTCCTTTTGAGGTCTGTTTTCCATTTGATTTCAACTTGGGAAAGGTGGAAAAATACCTTTTAGCTGAAAGCAGTTTCATCCTATAGTTTGTACTATTTCTGGATTTCTTTAAATTGCTGTTGTTTTGTGAGCTTTAAACCTGATCTACTTTTGATTTTAAAGCAGGTGCTGCTTTGTGGAGTTTTTACTCAACATAATTTTGATCGTCCATGCTATTCGCGTATATTTGAAAATTAAATTTGTCTTAGTCTACAATGGTTGGGAGTGAAGGCTACAGCATTTTCATGTATTATTTGGTTCAATTTCTATTCCACAAAAACACCTCGGTCCCGTTTTTTGCTGTGACTACTCAACAGTCGACACTGTACTTCTCTTTTTCCTATTTAAGATTAGTTTATTTATGTCATTCCTTAATATTCCTCTGGTAGAATAGCAGGTTAGTTTCTCGCATAAAAATAATAAACTATAAACTCCGGCACTCCAGCACTTGCTAAACTGGTACGTGCAAAAATGTACCATGTGTGGAGAAAAGACACATTGATGCTCAACTCCATGACAAAATACATATGGCAGATCCACGCATACCCATGAGCTATTGTACACCGCAAGGCTGTGGCTACGTCCAGTTTATCCAAATATGATTCGCGTGCTACTATACATATGTTATCTTAGCCAATTTGGTCCAAGATCGTGCTAAAGCAACCAAAACGGTCTGATTTTTGCCACGCTTATCTGCCACTCTGGAGGGCAACCAACATAAAATAGATAACACACAGATTTTGAGATACGAGATTACATTTTTATGGCATCACCAATGATTCCATCGCACAGCTTTTCCAGGGCAGAAGTGGGATTCTGATGATTTCTTAGGTCACTATTACTGCATATGTAATGTTTTTAATTAAATTTTTATAATGGTCGAGACGCGGGTTGGCAGTGCAATGCAAGAACTGTTAGCAGCACAACCGAAAACAGACCAGGGACACACGGCATGGTATATGAAATTAAAAAGTGATCCAGATTTCACAGGTTAATCCGGTGAAGTATTCTTTGTCACTTGGAGCATATTTAATTTGGGTGGCGCTATGACTATCAGATGTTCTTATAAATCAATGAGGATGTACCACATATAACGAAAACGAAGGAGTCTCTCAATGTTGGCAACAACATCCCTTGCATGTTACTGAGTTAGGGATTCATCTTCCCATTTGTTCCTTTTCCTAACTATACTTTTAAGTTTCATAGTATTACGTTGTGCAAGAATTGACACTATAGCCTTGATTGTTGTTGCCCTGTAGGTTATATAACCAAATTGGACCTTCATTTGTTTTGTTCCTTTTCCCTGTTTTCAAACTTCTCTAATTCTTTGTGTGTGGAAATTATTGGGGAAGCAATAGCATGTGACACTACTGGAAATTGTTGGGTAAACAAAGAAGGTGAATCCAGTACGTGAACTGATTGTTGCTTTCATTTGATATGCTATCAACTTTATCAAGAAGTTACTAAATTTCGACAGAAATATTTTATTTTCACCGTTTGATAGTTTTTATTTGCAATTGTAATGAGATTACAAAACCCTTATTTTTACCATATCTTTCTTACTAGGTTACATAACAGCTGTCTCTATTAAGAATCTCATAGTTTACATGGTTCTGCATCTCCAGTATACAATATACCTCCATAGACATAGACTAACTTTCTTGCGTGAATATAACTTTGTTTGTGGTAACTTAATTAAGTTATACCTCTCACAAGAAATATCTGATGAAAAATAGTGTGGCGCGCATTGTAAGAGTGCAAGTAACAGAAATCTAATACAAGTATGAAAAAGTTATTTATTTATAATCACTTAAATTAAATAATGTCATACTACATGTTTTAATGTAGTAATTTGGCTTATAACCCATGGAACAAGTTTGTAAATGCATAAGCACCAATTGAAACATTATGACGTTTTACAAACTAGCATTTTTTGAAACATGCATTGACCATTATTTTGTAAATTTGATTATTAATGAAACTATTTTTATTGAAAATTGATATGGTAGGTAAAATTTTAAGCAATGCATGTGCAAATTTGATGCACGAAGTTTTGCACATAGCTGAAATATGAACAACAAATATACCATTTTTCATGGCAATATAGAAACTTACCCATAGATAACCAAATGTTGAACTAATTCAATGGAAATAATCAATGTATTTCATAATATTCATTTCAATTAGGCATTAAATACACTAGCCCGTGCAAATGCACGGGTTGACGACTAGTCTTTATAATAGATCTGATACTTAAAAAAAGATAAATGTACGGGCATTTAGCTAATACACGCATGCTTTTTTACGTAGATCCTAGCATCAATGTTAGACTAATTTTTGGACCGCGATAGTCGGCGAACGTTTGTTAGAGAGATGGTATTTGCGAACATTTTTTTTTTGGCAGTTTCTTCAGATTCGCATGGCATTTTCTTCAAGAACATGCCAGTTCTATAATGAAAGACATTTTTCTTTAGAGGAAGACATTTTTTCTTCTAAAACTACCACCACTTGATCTCACGTCACAACTAAAACTGCAAGGAAAATGTGTTTGCTTGCCACCCCACTCCGAGGAAACGTTCGCCAGTTAGTATTTTCGTAATTTTTTTGTTAGATAAACATGATTCTTCATATCTGTTCTTTTAGTTTTGAAGGGAATTATAATTTTCAACCAATCAATTATATTTGTTTTCATGAACTTTTCAACTCCAGCATATCGTGATAATATTGTGGATGATAAGGTTTTAATTATCACATTAATTCTTAATGTGTGGCGATTCATTGCAATTACACACACAGAGAGTGGCTGGGGGAGAGAACGGAAAGGAGGATAAATGGCGACACAGATGGGGTGACGTGTCAAAACAGAGGATGTTGGCATTTCCATGTGTTGGGGGGTTACGACTATGTGACGGTTTTTGTCCCCGTTCACGCACACTCATGTTTGCTATTTGATATACCAATCTTAGGAGGGATTCTGATAATTACCATTGCTTTTGTATCACACTATTTGTCCACATAACTACAACACACGTTCGGCTGATAAACTCTAGCTCGCAACAAAAACAGAATCCAAAATCAAAATCCAACAAATGAAACTTGTATATTTACCATTTTTACTACATGACCGATACAATAAACATTTTGTTAAATGTAGGAAAATTGGCATTTTTTAAAACATCGGAGGGGCGGGGGTGTGGGGGTGGCTTCACCACCAGAAGTTTCAATGAAGGGGTTTACAGGACAATCGTTTACCAAGAGGAGTAGAAATCATGCCACATGTCGGGTCTTCCTTTTGCTCAATTTTTCTTAGTCTGTGTGTCCAAAGGATCAGCTCGCCAACCGTGTTTTTAGTTATATCCGCCAGAGACAAGCGGATTTTCCTTAAAACCCAGGCATTCTTGGAGTCCCGGATTTCCCAAAGAATTTGCAACGTCATAAAAGTTTATTGAGATGATGGAAGGTGAGCTTGTAGCTTGATGTCTCTGCAGTTGTGGTTTATACCAGGGGCTCGCCCGTCGCATTGGGGCAGAGCAAGAAGGGGTGAGTATTATCTTTAGATGCTTGCATGCACAGGGGTAGTCCATAGAGTCGACAATCTTTTTCATGATTAGATTTTTGCAGGTGTTTAGCGCTCAAGGAAGAGCAACTATCCAAAAAACTTTATTTGTTTGGTACTTTTGAGGACCAAATGTCCAAACTTTGCTCGGAGTTGGGTCATCGACTGCGTTGCATAACATGGAATAGGCAGTTTTGGAGGAGAAGAGCCCGTTGCCTACAAGAGTTCTTTGATATGGTTGTTCTGTGAGCAGTACCCCCTGCAGCAAGACACGAAGCGATGCAAGTTCCTTTGTTGCAACATAGGTTATTCTATTACGCAGTACAGAGCCGATCTCTTCATGCATAATCTCGTTGACAAAACCGTGTTGTTTGAGGTGGTGTGAGTAAATTTCTTGAAATGAAGTGGCCAGTGGAACTAGCGTAAGCCATTTATCTAGCCAAAAGAAGGTGGAGGGGCCACTGTTTGACAGTGCATCCAGTTAATTCTCTGAGAGGTTCAACATTTTTGTCGTATAATTTTGCTAGGTAAGCTACTCTTGAACCCATAGAGACTGGGAAAGGCGATTGGATCAGGATCCACTGCTTTCAAGTTAGGTTTGTGGAATGCAAGTTGTAAGAAAACCTCATCATAAGACAAAAGAGTTCTGCTTCAATGTTTTAACCCCTAGACCACCTGCTGTTTTGGGAGTGCATACTTTGTCCCATGCCACCAAACATTGAGCCCATAATCCTATATGTCCTTGTCTGACCAAAAGAAGCACCTACATTTTTTGTCAATCAATTCAATGAGGATTTTTGGCAGCTGAAAGGAGCCCATGAAATAAGTTGGAAGAGAGTCTAGTACTGCAAACTATAGCACTATATGCGCCCTTTTGTGAACAACAGATCAGCCCAACCAGAAAGGTATCTACCAAAATTATCTAGTAGAGGTTGGAAGGTTGTGATTGTCAAGATATGTTTGGGGGAAATTAGTTAATGTGGTTTGAAGATCAGTAGCTAGTGCGTTGGCAAGACTTGGCTCAACGTTTAAAGTTAGAAAGGTTATTTTATTGTACTTTAGATGGAGATTCGTGGCTGTGGCGAAATCATCAAGAGTTTGCTTTAGGTTTGGGCCGCCATTGGTGTGGCTTTGAGCAGAATGAGTGTGTCCTCGGCATACTGGAGAACAATTGGTGGGAAATCATTTTTGATCGTGTGGTTAAGCTCGTTGTTTGAATGTGCCTACTCAATCATGCGTCTGAGTAGGTCTCCAATGATTATGAATAAAAAGGGTGAGATGAGTCCCTTGTCGGGGACCTTGCTTGTAGTTTATCCATGGACTAGGGCATCCATTTAGCAGGACCACCGTTTTGCCGCTGCCTAGCAATTCATTGATCCAGTTGGACCAACGTTGAGGAAAGCCCCTGATTGAAAGGATTTTAGGAGAGAATCCCAACTGACAGAGTCAAAGGCTTTTCTAAAGTCAAGTTTGATCATGAGCGTCCGTTAATCTGATCTATGGTAGCAGTTAAGCAGGTTAGCTGCATAGAGGAAGTTTTTCGAAATTAATCTACCTGCTAGAAAACCTTTTTGATCGTCTGAGACAAGCAATGAAATGATTGGCTTTAGGGTGTGTTCGGAAGTTGTGCTCCGCAAACTGCGCATGAGAAGCTAGGCCGAACACTCTAGCTTCATGGAGGCATCTTCGAGAAACTTTACCGAGTCGTTGTGCAATTTGAAGGAGTTAGGGTTTTCACAGCTTTCTGAGAAAGGCTTTCGCCCATCTTTATACATAAAGCAACGATCATCAACAACCCGGTATAAACGCATGCCACCACAACACATGCACACACCCAAGGCATGATAGATAGGCGCTGAGTGCAGCAACACCACCCCTAGCACTACAAGAGCAACCGCGGGCTTCAACCGGGAACGCGCCACCGCAAAGAGATGAAGCCGCATACGACAAACCATGGGCTCCAAGGCAGCGCCGTCTAGAATACGACACTGGAGCGCCGCCACCGCCCAATCCGAGGATCAGAGTTTCCCCTGGAGCAACACGAGGGGCAATGAGAGCTGCGACGACACCTTCAAGAAGGGAGCGAGCTTCGTCGCCGTCTGTCCGTTCGAAGATAGAACAGGTTTTCACCCCGGCCAACACTCACCGCCACTAAACGCCACGCCCCGGCTACCTCACCGCCCAAACGTCCATGGCCCCCGAGCAGCAGCAAGCCACGGCCTCAGCCCACGAGCACCGCGCACCAGGGCCGCCACCCTGTCATCTGAGACCTTGACACCACCTCACCCGAGACTCGCCACTACCCCAACCAAAACCAAAGAAACAAGCGGAAAGGTCCCGCCTTTCACACCCTGGGCGGCCCCAGCACCGAGATTCAATAGGTCTTCCAAAACTGGCCTCCATCGACCCGTTTTGCATCACCGGGCGTGATACGAGCTCAGTCCTGCAGCACCATGTGCGAGATGAGGCTGGTCCTGCAGCACCGGCGTGAGACGAGCGATGGACCGCAGCTGGGAGGAGGCCAACCCTTCAACGAGAGTAGCGCCTGGACAACGAGGAGAGGGATCAAAGGCTGACACAAGCCGCTACTACTTCGCTGCATTGGGATTTCCCCGAAGAGGAGAGGATGATGTAGTATTTCTCTCAGTTAAGAACCAAAGTTATCAATCCATTAGGAGAACCACGTGAAACCTCGTTAGTAGAACCTACACACAAAAGAGCAAATACTTGCACCCAACGCGATCAAGGGGGTTGTCAATCCCCTAGGCGGTTATTTGCAAGAATAAAATCTGATAGTGATAGATAGATAAAATAAAACACAAAATAAAATAACGGTAAATAAATTACAGTAAGGTATTTTTGGATTTAATATATGATAAAGGTAGACCCGGGGGCATAGTTTTCACTAGAGGCTTCTCTCTCGAATAAAAAGCATACAATGGGGTAAACAAATTACTGTTGGGAAATTGATAGAAAACCGCATAGTTATGACGATATTCAAGGCAATGATCATGTATATAGGTATTACGTCGAGACAACTAGACCGACTCCTGCCTGCATCTATTACTATTACTCCACCCATCAACCGCTATCCAGCATGCATCTAGGGTATTAAGTTCATGAAAAACGGAGTAACGCCTTAAGCAAGATGACATGATGTAGACAAAGTAAACCCAAGCAATATGAATAAACCCCATCGTTTTCTCCTTAATGGAAACTATACAAATATGTGTCATGTCCCCTTCTGTCACTGGGATTGAGCACCGCAAGATTGAACCCATTACAAAGCACCTCTCCCATTGCAAGATAAATCAATCTAGTTGCCCAAACCAAATGGATAGATCAGAGAGAAATACAAAGCTATAATAGTCATGCATAAAATAATTTAGAGAAGAGTCAATTAATATTCATGAATAATCTGATCATAAATCCACAATTCATCAGATCCCAACAAACACACTGGAAAAGAAGATTACATCGAATAGATCTCCAAGAACATTGTATTGAAGAGAGAGAAGAAGCCATCTAGCTACTAGCTAGGGACTCATAGGTATGTGGTAAAGTACTCACACATCATCAGAAGGGCAGCAAAGTTGATGTAGAAGCCCTCCATGATTGATTCCCCATCCGTCGGCCTCCAGATGGGATAGCGGAAGAATAGAAACTTGCCCGGCAGAAAAAGTATTTTGGGTGGCTCTCTGATGTATTGGGAATTTATAGAGGTGGAATTAGGTTAAGAGGTGCTACAAGGGGCCCACAAGCCTAGCACCAAACTTTTTTCTTCGTTTGGACTCTGTTTGATATTGATTTTCTGAAACACCAAAAACAAGCAAAAAACAACAACTGCCACTGGGCAATAGGTTAATAGATTAGTCCTGGAAAATGATATATAATTGCATATAATGTTGGGAATCGTAGCATAATTTAAAATTTTCCTACGCTCACCAAGATGCATCTATGGAGTCTACTAGCAACGAGGGGAAAGGAGTGCATCTACATACCCTTGTAGATCGCGAGCGGAAGCGTTCCAATGAACGTGGATGACGGAGTCGTACTCGTCGTGATCCAAATCACCGATGACCGAGTGCCGAACGGACGGCACCTCCGCGTTCAACACACGTACGGTGCAGCGACGTCTCCTCCTTCTTGATCCAGCAAGGGGGAAGGAGAGGTTGATGGAGATCCAGCAGCACGACGGCGTGGTGGTGGATGTAGCGGGTCTCGGCAGGGCTTCGCTAAGCTTCTGCGAGAGAGAGAGAGGTGTTGCAGGGGAGGAGGGAGGCGCCCAAGGCTGTTGTTTGCTGCCCTCCCTCCCCCCTTTATATAGGCCCCCTGGGGGGCGCTGGCCCCAAGAGATGAGATCTCAAGGGGGGGCGGCGGCCACAAGGGGGGAAGGGGTTGCCTTGCCCCCCAAGGCAAGGGGGAACTCCCGCCCCCCCAGGGTTCCCAACCCTAGGCGCATGGGGGGAGGCCCAAGTGGGGAGCCCCAGCCCACTAAGGGCTGGTTCCCTTCCACTTTCAGCCCACGGGGCCCTCCGGGATAGGTGGCCCCACCCGGTGGACCCCCGGGACCCTTCTGGTGGTCCCGGTACAATACCGGTAACCCCCGAAACTTTCCCGGTGGCCGAAACTGGACTTCCTATATATAATTCTTCACCTCCGGACCATTCCGGAACCTCTCGTGACGTCCGGGGTCTCATCCGGGACTCCGAACAACTTTCGGGTTTCCGCATACATATATCTCTACAACCCTAGCGTCACCGAACCTTAAGTGTGTAGACCCTACGGGTTCGGGAGACATGCAGACATGACCGAGACGCCTCTCCGGTCAATAACCAACAGCGGGATCTGGATACCCATGTTGGCTCCCACATGTTCCACGATGATCTCATCGGATGAACCACGGTGTCGAGGATTCAATCAATCCGTATGCAATTCCCTTTGTCAATCGGTATGTTACTTGCCCGAGATTCGATCGTCGGTATCCCAATACCTTGTTCAATCTCGTTACCGGCAAGTCTCTTTACTCGTACCGCAATGCATGATCCCGTGACTAACGCCTTAGTCACATTGAGCTCATTATGATGATGCATTACCGAGTGGGCCCAGAGATACCTCTCCGTCACACGGAGTGACAAATCCCAGTCTCGATCCGTGCCAACCCAACAGACACTTTCGGAGATACCCGTAGTGCACCTTTATAGTCACCCAGTTACGTTGTGACGTTTGGCACACCCAAAGCACTCTTACGGTATCCGGGAGTTGCACGATCTCATGGTCTAAGGAAAAGATACTTGACATTGGAAAAGCTCTAGCAAACGAAACTACACGATCTTTTATGCTATGCTTAGGATTGGGTCTTGTCCATCACATCATTCTCCTAATGATGTGATCCCGTTATCAATGACATCCAATGTCCATAGTCAGGAAACCATGACTATCTGTTGATCAACGAGCTAGTCAACTAGAGGCTTACTAGGGACACTTTGTGGTCTATGTATTCACACATGTATTACGATTTCCGGACAATACAATTATAGCATGAACAATAGACAATTACCATGAACAAAGAAATATAATAATAACCATTTATTATTGCCTCTAGGGCATATTTCCAACAGTCTCCCACTTGCACTAGAGTCAATAATCTAGTTACATTGTGATGAATCGAACACCCATTGCGTCCTGGTGTTGATCATGTTTTGCCCTAGGGAGAGGTTTAGTCAACGGATCTGCTACATTCAGGTCCGTATGTACTTTACAAATATCTATGTCTCCATTTTGAACACTTTCACGAATGGAGTTGAAGCGACGCTTGATATGCCTGGTCTTCCTGTGAAACCTGGGCTCCTTCGCAAGGGCAATAGCTCCAGTGTTGTCACAGAAGAGAGTCATCGGGCCCGACGCATTGGGAATCACCCCTAGGTCGGTAATGAACTCCTTCATCCAGACTGCTTCCTGTGCTGCCTCCGAGGCTGCCATGTACTCCGCTTCACATGTAGATCCCGCCACGACGCTTTGCTTGCAACTGCACCAGCTTACTGCTCCTCCATTCAAAATATACACGTATCCGGTCTGTGACTTCGAGTCATCCAGATCTGTGTCGAAGCTAGCGTCGACGTAACCCTTTACGACGAGCTCTTCGTCACCTCCATAAACGAGAAACATATCCTTAGTCCTCTTCAGGTACTTCAGGATATTCTTGACCGCTGTCCAGTGTTCCTTGCCGGGATTACTTTGGTACCTTCCTACCAAACTTACGGCAAGGTTTACATCAGGTCTGGTACACAGCATGGCATACATAATAGACCCTATGGCCGAGGCATAGGGGATGACACTCATCTCTTCTATATCTTCTGCCGTGGTCGGGCATTGAGCCGTGCTCAATTGCACACCTTGCAATACAGGCAAGAACCCCTTCTTGGACTGATCCATATTGAACTTCTTCAATATCTTGTCAAGGTATGTACTCTGTGAAAGACCAATGAGGCGTCTTGATCTATCTCTATAGATCTTGATGCCTAATATATAAGCAGCTTCTCCAAGGTCCTTCATTGAAAAACACTTATTCAAATAGGCCTTTATACTTTCCAAGAATTCTATATCATTTCCCATCAACAGTATGTCATCCACATATAATATGAGAAATGCTACAGAGCTCCCACTCACTTTCTTGTAAACACAGGCTTCTCCATAAGTCTGTGTGAACCCAAACGCTTTGATCATCTCATCAAAGCGAATGTTCCAACTCCGAGATGCTTGCACCAGCCCATAGATTGAGCGTTGGAGCTTGCATACTTTGTTAGCATTCTTAGGATCGACAAAACCTTCCGGCTGCATCATATACAACTCTTCCTTAAGGAAGCCGTTAAGGAATGCCGTTTTGACGTCCATCTGCCATATCTCATAATCATAGTATGCGGCAATTGCTAACATGATTCGGACGGACTTCAGCTTCGCTACGGGTGAGAAAGTCTCATCGTAGTCAACCCCTTGAACTTGTCGATAACCCTTAGCGACAAGTCGAGCTTTGTAGATGGTCACATTACCATCTGCGTCCGTCTTCTTCTTAAAGATCCATTTGTTTTCTATGGCTCGCCGATCATCGGGCAAGTCAGTCAAAGTCCATACTTTGTTTTCATACATGGATCCTATCTCGGATTTCATGGCTTCTAGCCATTTGTCGGAATCCGGGCCCGCCATCGCTTCTTCATAGTTCGAAGGTTCACCGTTGTCTAACAACATGATTTCCAGGACAGGGTTGCCGTACCACTCTGGTGCGGAACGTGTCCTTGTGGACCTACGAAGTTCAGTAACTTGATCTGAAGTTTCATGATCATCATCATTAACTTCCTCCCCAGTCGGTGTAGGCACCACAGGAACATTTTCCCGCGCTGCGCTACTTTCCGGTTCGGAAGGGGTGACTATCACCTCATCAAGTTCCACTTTCCTCCCACTCAATTCTTTCGAGAGAAACTCCTTCTCTAGAAAGGACCCGTTCTTGGCAACGAAGATCTTGCCTTCGGATCTGAGGTAGAAGGTATACCCAATAGTTTCCTTAGGGTATCCTATGAAGACGCATTTTTCCGATTTGGGTTCGAGCTTTTCAGGTTGAAGTTTCTTGACATAAGCATCGCATCCCCAAACTTTTAGAAACGACAGCTTAGGTTTCTTCCCAAACCATAATTCATACGGTGTCGTCTCAACGGATTTAGACGGAGCCCTATTTAAAGTGAATGCGGCAGTCTCTAAAGCATAACCCCAAAATGAGAGCGGTAAATCGGTAAGAGACATCATAGATCGCACCATATCCAATAGAGTGCGATTACGACGTTCGGACACACCATTTCTCTGAGGTGTTCCAGGCGGCGTGAGTTGTGAAACTATTCCACATTTCCTTAAGTGTGTACCAAATTCGTGACTTAAATATTCTCCACCACGATCTGATCGTAAGAATTTTATTTTCTGTCACGTTGATTCTCAACTTCACTCTGAAATTCCTTGAACTTTTCAAAGGTTTCAGACTTGTGTTTCATTAGGTAGACATACCCATATCTACTTAAATCATCAGTGAGAGTGAGAACATAACGATATCCTCCGCGAGCCTCAACACTCATTGGACCGCACACATCGGTATGTATGATTTCCAATAAGTTGGTTGCTCGCTCCATTGTTCCGGAGAACGGAGTCTTGGTCATCTTACCCATGAGGCATGGTTCGCACGTGTCAAATGATTCGTAATCAAGAGACTCCAAAAGTCCATCTGCATGGAGCTTCTTCATGCGCTTGACACCAATGTGACCAAGGCGGCAGTGCCACAAGTATGTGGGACTATCGTTATCAACTTTACATCTTTTGGTATTCACACTATGAACATGTGTAACATCACGTTCGAGATTCATCAAAAATAAACCATTGACCAGCGGGGCATGACCATAAAACATATCTCTCAAATAAATAGAACAACCATTATTCTCGGATTTAAATGAGTAGCCATCTCGAATTAAACGAGATCCAGATACAATGTTCATGCTCAAAGCTGGCACTAAATAACAATTATTGAGGTTTAAAACTAATCCCGTGGGTAGATGCAGAGGTAGCGTGCCGACGGCGATCACATCGACCTTGGAACCATTCCCGACGCGCATCGTCACCTCGTCCTTTGCCAGTCTCCGTTTATTCCGTAGTTCCTGCTTTGAGTTACAAATATGAGCAACCGCACCGGTATCAAATACCCAGGAGCTACTACGAGTACTGGTAAGGTACACATCAATTACTTGTATATCACATATACCTTGGGTGTTGCCGGCCTTCTTCTTGTCCGCTAAATATTTGGGGCAGTTCCGCTTCCAGTGACCACTTCCCTTGCAATAAAAGCACTCAGTCTCGGGCTTGGGTCCATTCTTTGACTTCTTCCCGGTAACTGGTTTACCGGGCGCGGCAACTCCCTTGCCGTCCTTCTTGAAGTTCTTCTTACCCTTGCCCTTCTTGAACTTAGTGGTTTTATTCACCATCAACACTTGATGTTCTTTTCTGATCTCCCCTTCCGCTGATTTCAGCATTGAATATACCTCGGGAATGGTCTTTTCCATCCCCTGCATATTGTAGTTCATCACAAAGCTCTTGTAGCTTGGTGGAAGCGACTGGAGGATTCTGTCAATGACCGCGTCATCCGGGAGATTAACTCCCAGCTGAGACAAGCGGTTGTGCAACCCAGACATTCTGAGTATGTGCTCACTAACAGAACTATTCTCCTCCATTTTACAGCTGAAGAACTTGTCGGAGACTTCATATCTCTCGACCCGGGCATGAGCTTGAAAAACCAGTTTCAGCTCCTCGAACATCTCATATGCTCCATGTTTCTCAAAACGCTTTTGGAGACCCGGTTCTAAGCTGTAAAGCATGCCGCACTGAACGAGGGAGTAATCATCAGCACGCTGCTGCCAAGCGTTCATAACGTCTTGGTTCTCAGGGATTGGTGCTTCACCTAGCGGTGCTTCTAAGACATAATCTTTCTTGGCTACTATGAGGATGAGCCTCAGGTTCCGGACCCAGTCCGTATAGTTGCTGCCATCATCTTTCAGCTTGGTTTTCTCTAGGAACGCGTTGAAATTGAGGACAACGTTGGCCATTTGATCTACAATACATAGTGTAAAGATTTTAGACTAAGTTCATGATAATTAAGTTCATATAATCAAATTATTTAATGAACTCCCACTCAGATAGACATCCCTCTAGTCATCTAAGTGAAACATGATCCGAATTCAACTAGGCCGTGTCCGATCATCACGTGAGACGGACTAGTCAAGATCGGTGAACATCTCCATGTTGATCGTATCTTCTATACGACTCATGCTCGACCTTTCGGTCCTCCGTGTTCCGAGGCCATGTCTGTACATGCTAGGCTCGTCAAGTCAACCTAAGTGTATTGCGTGTGTTCCGAGGCCATGTCTGTACATGCTAGGCTCGTCAACACCCGTTGTATTCGAACGTTAGAATCTATCACACCCGATCATCACGTGGTGCTTCGAAACAACGAACCTTCGCAACGGTGCACAGTTAGGGTGAACACTTTCTTGAAATTATTATAAGGGATCATCTTACTTACTACCGTCGTTCTAAGCAAATAAGATGCAAAAACATGATAAACATCACATGCAATCAAATAGTGACATGATATGGCCAATATCATCATGCTCCTTTGATCTCCATCTTCGGGGCACCATGATCATCTTTGTCACCGGCATGACACCATGATCTCCATCATCATGATCTCCATCATTGTGTCTTCATGAAGTCGTCACGCCAACGATTACTTCTACTTGTATGGCTAACGCGTTTAGCAACAAAGTAAAGTAAATTACATGGCGTTATTCAATGACACGCAGGTCATGCAAAATAATAAAGACAACTCCTATGGCTCCTGCCGGTTGTCATACTCATCGACATGCAAGTCGTGATTCCTATTACAAGAATATGATCAATCTCATACATCACATATATCATTCATCACATCTTCTGGCCATATCACATCACATAGCACTTGCTGCAAAAACAAGTTAGACGTCCTCTAATTGTTGTTGCAAGTTTTTACGTGGTTTGTAGGTTTCTAGCAAGAACGTTTTCTTACCTACGTATGACCACAACGTGATTTGCCAATTTCTATTTACCCTTCATAAGGACCCTTTTCATCGAATCCGTTCCGACTAAAGTAGGAGAGACAGACACCCGCTAGCCACCTTATGCAACTAGTGCATGTCAGTCGGTGGAACCTGTCTCACGTAAGCGTACGTGTAAGGTCGGTCCGGGCCGCTTCATCCTACAATGCCGCCGAAACAAGAAAGACTAGTAGCGGCAAGAAGAATTGGCAAACTCAACGCCCACAACTGCTTTGTGTTCTACTCGTGCATAGTAACTACGCATAGACCTGGCTCTGATGCCACTGTTGGGAATCGTAGCATAATTTAAAATTTTCCTACGCTCACCAAGATGCATCTATGGAGTCTACTAGCAACGAGGGGAAAGGAGTGCATCTACATACCCTTGTAGATCGCGAGCGGAAGCGTTCCAATGAACGTGGATGACGGAGTCGTACTCGCCGTGATCCAAATCACCGATGACCGAGTGCCGAACGGACGGCACCTCTGCGTTCAACACACATACGGTGCAGCGACGTCTCCTCCTTCTTGATCCAGCAAGGGGGAAGGAGAGGTTGATGGAGATCCAGCAGCACGACGGCGTGGTGGTGGATGTAGCGGGTCTCGGCAGGGCTTCGCTAAGCTTCTGCGAGAGAGAGAGAGAGGTGTTGCAGGGGAGGAGGGAGGCGCCCAAGGCTGTTGTTTGCTGCCCTCCCTCCCCCCCCTTTATATAGGGCCCCTGGGGGGGCGCCGGCCCCAAGAGATGAGATCTCAAGGGGGGGCAAAAGGGGGGAAGGGGTTGCCTTGCCCCCCAAGGCAAGGGGGAACTCCCCCCCTAGGGTTCCCAACCCTAGGCGCATGGGGGAGGCCCAAGGGGGGCGCCCCAGCCCACTAAGGGCTGGTTCCCTTCCACTTTCAGCCCACGGGGCCCTCCGGGATAGGTGGCCCCACCCGGTGGACCCCCGGGACCCTTCTGGTGGTCCCGGTACAATACCGGTAACCCCCGAAACTTTCCCGGTGGCCGAAACTGGACTTCCTATATATAATTCTTCACCTCCAGACCATTCCGGAACCTCTCGTGACGTCCGGGGTCTCATCCGGGACTCCGAACAACTTTCGGGTTTCCGCATACATATATCTCTACAACCCTAGCGTCACCGAACCTTAAGTGTGTAGACCCTACGGGTTCGGGAGACATGCAGACATGACCGAGACGCCTCTCCGGTCAATAACCAACAGCGGGATCTGGATACCCATGTTGGCTCCCACATGTTCCACGATGATCTCATCGGATGAACCACGGTGTCGAGGATTCAATCAATCCGTATGCAATTCCCTTTGTCAATCGGTATGTTACTTGCCCGAGATTCGATCGTCGGTATCCCAATACCTTGTTCAATCTCGTTACCGGCAAGTCTCTTTACTCGTACCGCAATGCATGATCCCGTGACTAACGCCTTAGTCACATTGAGCTCATTATGATGATGCATTACCGAGTGGGCCCAGAGATACCTCTCCGTCACACGGAGTGACAAATCCCAGTCTCGATCCGTGCCAACCCAACAGACACTTTCGGAGATACCCGTAGTGCACCTTTATAGTCACCCAGTTACGTTGTGACGTTTGGCACACCCAAAGCACTCTTACGGTATCCGGGAGTTGCACGATCTCATGGTCTAAGGAAAAGATACTTGACATTGAAAAAGCTCTAGCAAACGAAACTACACGATCTTTTATGCTATGCTTAGGATTGGGTCTTGTCCATCACATCATTCTCCTAATGATGTGATCCCGTTATCAATGACATCCAATGTCCATAGTCAGGAAACCATGACTATCTGTTGATCAACGAGCTAGTCAACTAGAGGCTTACTAGGGACACTTTGTGGTCTATGTATTCACACATGTATTACGATTTCCGGACAATACAATTATAGCATGAACAATAGACAATTACCATGAACAAAGAAATATAATAATAACCATTTATTATTGCCTCTAGGACATATTTCCAACATATAAAACATCCAAGATTGGTACTGTAATAGAATAGAACAATAAAAAATTATAGATATGTTGGAGACGTATCAAGCGTCCCCAAGCTTAATTCATGCTCGTCCTCGAGTAGGTAAATGATAAAAACAAAAAAAATTGATGTGGAATGCTACCTAACATGTCTGTCATGTAATCTTTCTTTTATGGTATGAATATTTAGATCCGAGTGATTCAAAGCAATAATCTATAATTTGACATAAAGACATTAATACTCAGGCATACTAACAAACAATCATGCCTTTCAAATATAAATGCTAAACAACGCCATCCCTACAAAATCATATAGCCTTGTCATGCTCCATCTTCTTAACACAAAGTACAAATCATGCACTACCCCGGTGTCAGCCATGCAATTGGTTCATACTTTTTAATGCACTTTAGCTTTTTCAACCCCCACGCAAGACATGAGCGCAAGCCATGTATATAGCACTATGGGTGGAATGCAGAGGTAGAGACTAATTTGGAGAAGACAAAAAGGTGAAGTCTCAGATTGACGCGGCTAATCAACGAGCTATGGAGATGCCCATCAATTGATGTCAATGCAAGGAGTAAGGTTTGCCATGCAACGGATGCACTAGGAGCTATAAGTGTATGGAAGCTCAAAATGAAAACTAAGTGGGTGTGCATCCAACTTGCTTGCTCTAGAAGAGCTCGGGCATTTGAGGAAGTCCATCATCGGAATATGCAAGACAAGTTCTATAAAAAAAATTCCCACTAGTATATGAAAGTGACTACATAGGGGACTCTCTATATGAAAAACATGGTGCTACTTTGAAGCACAAGTGTGAAAAAAGATAGTAAAGTTGCCCCTTCTCTCAATTTCTCTCATGTATTCTTTGGTGGGCTCTTTTTGGCCTCTTTTTCTGGGCTTTTTTGGACTTTTTTTTATTTCCTCATTGGGACAATGCTCTAATAATGAATAATGATGATCATTACACTTCTTTCTACTTACAACTCAAAATTACAACTCGATATTAGAAAAATATATGACTCTATATGAATGCCTCTCATGGTGTACCAGGATGTGCAATTATCTAGCATAACATGTATAAAAAATGATGAGCAGTGGCCGAGCCACAAATACAATGTCAGCTATATGATCATGCAAAGCAATATGCCAATGATGATGTTTGTCATAATAACAGAATGGTGGAAGGCGCCTGGCAATATATCTCGGAATGGCTATGGAAATGCTATAATAAGTAGGTATGGTGGTTGTTTTGAGGAAGATATAAAGAGGCTTATGTGTGATAGAGCGTATTATATCACGGGATTTGGATGCACCGGTGAAGTTTGTACCATATATCGAGGTGAGAAAGGGCAATGCACAGTACTGAAGAGGCTAGCAAATGGAGGAAATGTGAGAGTGTGTATAATCCATGGACGAGCAGCCATGGCCACGCGGGTGGGTGGTCGCTGGTTGTTGGCGGAGCTAGGATGCATCTGGGAGTGCCATGGTACATCACTTTCCCAATCATTGTATTGGCCGTGGACACCGTATCCTTCACGAAGGATCCGTCCTGGTGTCCCTACTCCTTCCGTCCTTCGAGATGCTCCAGGTGAAAACACGATCTTCAGGATCGGATGGTGGCGGCTATCAGTGGACGTTCCCTTTTAGGAGGCACCATCTTGGAGTCTTTCTTTCATCGTTTTCCATTTCACCTCTCCTCGGAGGATTGCTCGTGGTGGAGGTCTCAGTTGGCTCCAAGCGGTTCGTCTTCGCACATATGTAGTGGCTTGGTAGTCGTTGGGGTGGTGTGGCGGTGCTCGGCACCTTTGTTTCTTGCCCTGAATGTGTGTGTGTTGTGTGCGATGGTGGCGTGAATTTGTATCATGATGCTTGTGGATCGGTGCTTTTATATACACTAGTAGAAAAAGGGCCTTTAGTCCCGGTTCATAAGGGCCTTTAGTCAAGGGTCGTTACTAAAGCCTCCCCCTTTAGTCCCGGTTCTTACACGAACCGGGACTGAAGGCCCTCCACGTGGCCGCTGCCTGGAGGTCCACCTTTAGTCCCGGTTGGTAACACCAACCGGTACTAAAGGAAATTTTATGATTTTTTTTAAAAAAAATTTGATTTTTTTATTTTCAAATTTCTGAATTATTTTAACCTCTAATCTCTAATCACCCCTCATCACTGCTCAATTTAACCTCTAATCTCTAATCACCCCTCATTATTCCAAATCATCTAACTTCCCGGACAGTCACCCATCCTCTCACTACTCCAGCCTGAGCACGCTTAACTTCCGGATTCTATTCTCCCTCGTTTCCAAGTCTGCACTTGTTGTTTTCCTGACAATAGTAAGATGTCAATCCTATTAACCCTCGGGAATTTAGCTTGAGCATGAAGTCACACATTTCACTGTTTGAGTTTGAAACTATTGTTCTAAAAAACAATAATTATTTAGTAACACTAATATTTCTTGAATAAGTAGTTTGACCATAGTTTGACAATAGTTTGACCGGATTTGACCAAAATTCAAAAAAAACTGAAATAATTATTTAGTAACACTAATATTTCTTGAATAATTAGTTTGACCATTGTTTGACCATAGTTTGACCAGATTTGACCAAAATTCAAAAAAACTGAAATAATTATTTAGTAACACTAATATTCTTGAATAATTATTTAGTAACACTAATACTTCTTGAATAAGTAGTTTGACCATAGTTTGACCAGATTTAACAAAAATTAAAAAAAAACAGAAATTTGAGCATAACTTTTTTTCCTTTTAGAATTTGAGGATTCTAAAATTTAGAATTTGACCAGATTCAATCCAAGCATTACTGATGATTGGGCCGCAGTGTGGGTGGGCCACCTATGCATTTTCAAGACCGAATAGCGCGTGAGGAGGGATTGTTGTATCCATGTGCATCTGAAGCTTGTCTCTAAAAAAATGTGCATCTGAAGGGGGGAGCTCCCCGGCGCCTTCTGTGCCCTTGAACCCAGAAAAATGTGTAGTGACCAATCAGGACTTTACTTGGGTTCTTCTGCTGTGGTCTTCCAAGGAATTAATGATCCACTGATTCTGGAAACGTATGCTTGTCGAGAAGCTCTAGCTCTTGCGGAGGATCTCGCCGTGCAAAATATATTGGTGGCCTCAGACTGTCAAGAAGCGGTGAACGGCATCAACAAAGGGACAGGGGGTCCTAATGCTGCCATAGTACATGAAATATCGGCTCGTCGGAATAGTTTTACTTCTAGTGCTTTCATTCATGAACATAGAAACTTTAACTTTGAGGCTCACAAACTCGCCAAGTTCGTTTGTAATTTAGGTGTAGGTCGACATATTTGGTTGGGCAATCCTCATGACCCAAACCTTGTACCTATGACCTTTGCTTTGGTTGAATAAAGATGGCGAGTTTCTCTCAAAAAAACTGGCGCACATGCGCGCCCAAGCCGGCAGCGCCCTAGCAACGGGACTTCGCTCCCCTGCTCGCCCAGCCGCAGGCTAGTTTTTTTTCATTTTTTGTGTTGTTGGCCTGGTAGAAAAAAATTATGATATTTTTTGTGAATTACGAAAATTCATTAAAGAGTTCATCCATTTGGAGAGAAGTTATCACCGATTTTAAAAAAATTCATAAATTTTGGAAAAATGTTCACAAAATAAAGAAAAAAATATGACTTTTTTAGAAAATAATTTATTTAAAAAGTAATTCATCGGTTTTAAAAAGTTCATTTTTTAAAAAAAAATCATCCTTTAAAAAAAACTTAGTTCAGAAAAAACTTTGAAAAAATTTCATCAATTTTGAAAATTTTCATTGAATTTGAAAAACAAAAATCATCGCTTTTGAAAAAATTCACTTATTTTGAAAAATAAATTACTCACACAATTAAAGAAAAAATAATTAAAAATGTCCAAAAAACCAGAAAAAGGGAAAACACGCTGTGATTTTTTAGCGTTATATTTACAGAAGGAAAAAGAAGTAGACTAGGCACAGCACAACTGTTTTCCCAATGTCCCAGTTGGTTACCTTGGCTTGTACTAAGCGAAGAGATTTGGTATTGTGATCTCATCGGTTGCACTCTTTTTTGAAAGGTTTACAGAAAAAGAAAAATACTACCTGGGCCGGCCCATATAGCGCTTAAGGCGCCAAATAGGAAATGGCTTGAAGAGGGGCATGATCGCTAATGAAACAGGTGAGAGAGGTTAATGTAGTGTTTGGAAAAAGCTAGGGACCACACATTGTTAATGAAGACTGTCAATTTTCTCAAGTGTGGTTTCGTCTCTCTTGTTGTACCAAGTAAACTTTCTGTCAAGCAGCGGGATTTTGACGAGTGCGAGAGAGTTGAGCGAAGCGTTAAAGAGATCGGCTTCCGCCTGCCTGAAGCGATTATTTTTCTGTTCCTCCACCGCATAGGGTTAAAATCACCAAGTATCAGCGAAGGAGAGTTTTGGTGGGCTGGATTGAGGTGAGCTCAGCAAGGAAGGAAGGTTTGAGAGTGTGGTCAGTATGGGGCATAAACGTTTGTCATACTGATCGGTGCAGTACACTGCAGACAGTGCAGCGTGGTGGTTAGTGTGAAGTCTCGTTCTCTGAGCTGATGATCGTCCAATGGCTCTGAGCGAAGGAGGAAAGAATTCCACCCGACGATTCATCTTGAAGGAAAGATCTGGCTTTAATTGGGGGATTGCAATTTGTTTCTAAAGAAAAACAGCATGTGGTTTTGAGCTGCAATAGTTCAGACAAAATGTCTGCACACTTGCCCGGCTGGCCAAGCCCGGGCACAAAACCCAGGAGACAATAGAGTGGTGTTTTTCATGGATGAACTAGGTGAGCACCAAGCCAGAAGTAATTAAGATAAACTAGCATTACGGGTAGGCGACCAAAGGCATAGTACAATACAGACCAAGTGACCATAAGGATCAGATTAAACGGGAATAGAACTGCAACAAACTGGGTACATACTAGATAGCCACTATGGCGCTGCATCATCAGCAGGGATGAAAAGACTCCAAGTCCACGGCGAGAAAACTTGTGTCGAGGAGTCAGACTTCAGTTGGCGATCTTGAATGTCCCATTAACACTCGATGACATTCTCGAACTATTATCATTTACAGTGTCATTTTACAGTGTTCCCCCCGATAAATACTGACGTCGCCAGATAGATAGGCGCGCCACTGGATTGATACAACATTGACTACACTAGTAAAGAAAGAAAGAGCTCTTGGTATGAATGAAATAAATAACACTGCAGTGCTGGATTGCTTGAAAGGGAATCACACTGGTGAACAGTTTCACCAGGAGTTTTGGTTTTCACGAGACCGAGGAGGCTCGTTCAGAACTCTGCATGGCTTGGTAGGTCGATGACGTCCCGTCGGGGCGTTCCGCTCCAGAAGGAACCGGAGTTCTGGTAGAATACGTAGAACAGGACGGCTGATGCAAGGAAGAGCGCCAAGAGTATGAGCCAGATTTGCCATTCTGCAAAACATAAAGAGTAACAGCTTGGTCAGTAAAGCATATCACTTGAGTGCCAGACAGCAATTTGGCTTAGAGATATACCTTTCCAGTCAGCAGGCACATTCAGTCTTGTCAGCTCTGCTCCCCACTGTGGCGATGTGGAGATTACAACTCTGGAATATCAGTAGGCATGATATAATTAATAGCAGAAACAAGGAGAAACTTCTGAAAATTTGTTCTTGCAATGGCTATTGTTCCCAGTTCTTTATGATATAGTACAAGTCCTTACCTTTCAGTAGGACAAAATTCAATTCCGCATATAGGGGAACCAAGATGGACCTTCTTGCTCCAGTGAGAAATCTCCATCTCCTTTACATCCACAACACAAAAATCACCATCCTGGTTTCCTCTGAAAGAAATACAGAAGCATGTCAGGTTTCACAAGCAATGGAAGTCAAAAGATGGTAACCGATACAACGAAACAAGCTATTAGCAAATAAAACAAAATGTCAGCTGATGCTGTCATTATTTATGTATTCGGATTAATGGAAGGGGTAGTGTTCATGAACTTTTCAGGGCATGCAACACACTGGGCTTAACCTATATGATAAGCTGATAGCCCCTAACAACCAGAGTAAAGTACTCGACAAGACAAAGTAATAGGAAAACATAGAATACGAGATTTTCCTAGGTATGGTAAAGGAAATCTCACAACTGCAACACTGTACGAAAGAAAAAACACAAGCAGTATTTTATCCACTTACAAAGCCAGAAATTTCCCATCCAAGCTAACTGAAAGTGTGGAGGCAGGTTTTCCCAGTAGTCTTTTGTACCCAATTCTAGACCAATCACTTATGTTCCAAACAACAGTCACAGCTTTGCTACCTGTCCAATGATGAAAACATATCCAGTTAAACTGGGCAGATGCATACATTTCTTTTTTTGACTTGGATAGAAAACATACCTTTTGCAACTGTGCAAAACAGGAACGGTTTCATGCCATCCCTAGAAAAGCGGCAACACTCAATCTTCTCGTCCTGCATAGAAAAGCAAAAGCACCAGAGAATAAGTTTCTGACATAGAAACAAGGAAACAGGAAATGTACAAATGTATAATATGTACCGAAGATCGAGTCAAGTTGACCAATGGTACCCCCTCATTTATCTTCCAAATTCTTGCAGTGCCATCAGTAGACGATGAAACTAAAAACTCTGAATCTAAGCTACAAGAGAGAAGGCAACAGCCTAATATCAGTCCTGCTGTTTACTGAATAAAGTGTAGAAAAGATAGCCAAGGACCATAAGACTTGACTTGCATGTTTGGGATTAGCATTACATTATTAGTGTTTTTAGTTGAGACAATGCCTGTGTACTTGTATGTGCTTACATCAAGTCTGTTGTTCAATCTGTTAAGGAAAAATACTGTTTGACTTGGCCTAACCTGATATCCATGTCTCTGAAGGATTTATGAGCGTTGGGTTCATCTAAGAGCACCTTCATGCTTGGCCAATGAAATATTCTTAGATGCCCATCCTAGAGTAGTACAAAAAAGATACTATGAGAAAATTAAATGCAGTAGCCACGTCTCAGAAAATTAGCTACAAGAATAGTGCTATCAAAGAAAATGCATTGCCAAAGCAAACCACAAAAAATGAACAAGCTCCAAGAAATAGCATAAAGGAATGGAATCACGGTTACTGTTAATGTTGAAAGCTTGCACAGCTAACAAATGTCATAGTTAAAAAAAAATACTCCCTCCGATCCAAAGTTGTACTGGTGACTAGGGTGAGCGTCAGTTAATTTGGATCGGAGGGAGTAGAAGAAAAATGTAACCAAGTAACAGAAAGGAGGCAATATCATAGTAAAATTTAATACCTCACCACCGATAGCAAATTTAGCACCATCTGTGCTGAAGGCAACACATTTCTGCAGTCCAACAGATTCGATCGCTGGAGCTTTACTTTCAATAAAGCGAACGGTGAACTCTTCAAAAATCAGTTTAAATAGCCTGCAATTTTAACATTCTTTCGTTACAAGTCCTAGACTTCATGAAAGTAAGCTTTAAAGGAAAAACAGAAGGTAATAGTAAATCAGAGTTAACAAAGAGAGAATATGTGTGTTGCTCTCAGCCTCTCACGATAATTTTATCAGTGCAATTAAGCTTACTTTGAGTTCATCAGAAAATATAACAAAAGAAACAACAGTGCTAAAAATAACAGGAACCAGATGTGAAATAAACCTGTATATCACGTGCAACTCACACAGGTATTGTCCCATGCATTTATGATTCTCATTACTTCTAAGAATCTATAAATAACATCAGCTATTGATGAGAAATTCAAAGTGCAAGCAGTATCTTCTCTCAACAAGTCGTGAAGCATGTGTTTGTTACTGTAATCCCAGAAACAGGAGGAGAAAGTTCTTGTTGGACACTACATCGCCTTGCATTGCACATTTGGACGGTCTCATAGATCTTCAGAACTTATAAACAGCCAACAGCACTAAAATCCCTCACTTAATTTATAGTAGTTCTATTTAAGCTTTTCAGGTGTTTGGGAACATTGTACCACTGATATTGGTTTCCAGAGTATGTGCAAGGAGAACTTGAATCAACACTGCCGATAGTAATCAATTTAACACTCTAATACTCCCTCCACCCAGATAAGGAAGCCGTATAAGACACTTTAGTCTCCAATGCAACACAACGACTAGATTTTTCATAATATACTAGCCATTAAAATGAGTGTTTACCAAATAAAATCATTTTGTTTACACAATCACATTAATATGGCAGGTAAATCACGGGCAAATATGTAGTAAGAGTAATAAAGATAAGATAAATAAAGTGCAGCGGCCTTCTAGTTTTAGCATCAATTCACACAAACACACCTGGCTCTAGAGCAGCAAGCCAGTTTCCTCCTCTAGATTGCCATGACCACACGATAATCCAAATATCTAATTAGCCTTGACACAAATTGTAACGCAGACCTTCAGATCAGCTCGATTCAGCACTATCCAAACTATGTAGCAGGGCACAAACAGAGTAGGCAGAGAGAAGCAGAGTCGTGCACGCACCTGCACCCCTTGGCCGTGGTGCACACGAGCTCGTCGCCGGTGGGGTGCACCGCGACGGCGAGCGGCGCGTCGTCTGGATCGTCCCCGAGCACAATCCTCGCCTGCAGCCCAAAACCCAAAACCCCAAAGAGAGAAAAGAGGGCACACACAGGTCAACGGTCAACCACAGTCGAATCTGAAGCCCAACCAAAATCGAAGCAAAAAACAGGCCGCCGGGCGGCGACGGCGACGCACCAGGGGCTCCTCGGAGAGCGAGCAGCTCCCGGAGTCGAAGCCGAGAACCTCCAGGGCCGGCGGGGAGGGCCGGCCGTGCACCGCGAAGACGCGGGTGGCCTTGTCCTCCCGGCGCCGGATCCACGCCGCGCACGCCACCTTCCCGCCGCCGCCTGCCATGGGGTTCGGGAGCTCGCTGGTGATCGTGCTTGGAGGTGGGAGCTATGGAGTCCGTACGAGATGGCTTCAAATTGGGAGATTTTTCGGGGGGTTTAAAAGGGGACGGGAGGGGAGGGGTGGGGATGGACGACGGAGGAGGGTGGCGCCGATCAGGAGGAAATCATTTTGTTATGCGGGGGTTGGAGGATTATCCGTGGCCCCCAAGGGATATGCTTTCGGTTATCCGTTGACATATCGTATAGTTAACGCAGCCTGGGGCCATCTCATGTTTATACTTCTTCATTCATTACATTGCAATCAAGGGTTTGTTGCTGTTGGCTTCAATGATTTTGGAGAGTATTTGAGTATTGGTTGACTTTGTGCAAAGATTAGTAATGGTTGACCTGCAACTAAAATGGAAGGCTAAGGGCGTGTTTGGTTGCCGTGTGCTACAGTATCAGCGTTGCATACCCTTCTTCACTCAGCCTAGCTCTGAAAAAACAGCCTCATATGCGACATGTGCGAGTTGTTTGGTTGTCTGCATATGGACTTCCTGCATTAGGGGATCAACTTTGGCATGTTGTTTGGTTGCCTGCATTGTCTCGGCGCATACAACTACACGCTGTTTGGTTGCCCGCATGGGGTATGATTAAGAGCTAGCACTTGCACTTAGCACACAGGGTTAAGAACTAGCAGAGAAAGGGGGAGAAGAAATGCAGTGTGCGACGGACCATGGCGACTGCGGTGGACAGTGGCCATGGCGTCGTGTCCGACATGACAAGCATGGAGTCGTGGGCGAGCGACCCCGTCGGCCGCACGGCGAGCGACACTGTCGGCGAACTAGTTGCGGTGCTCGCACAAAGACAGTGGACAGGGGAGGAGAATGCAGTGCTCGCGCCATGGTATCATCCGTGCGGTAGGACGAGAGAGGAGGCCGAGATGATCGACGCCGGAAACGACTCCAGTGTAGTGGGACGAGAGAGAGGAGGCCAAGATGATCGACCCCGTCGGCGGCGCGGCGAACTGCAGTGTGCGCGTCATTGCAGCGTCAGTGCAGTAGGAGGACGACAGAGAGTAGACCGAGATGAGCGACGCCGAAAACGACTCTAGTGTAGTAGGACGCGGGCAAGGAGATCAGGGGGAAGGGTGTCGGCGTCGAGAGGGACGAATATGAGGGCTTCGAGCAGAGGACAAAGGAGCTCGGCATGGCGGCGTCAGTGCAGTAGACTACTGTTCAAAGAGAGATGAAGCTACGATCGTCGAAATCAAAAACTTACAACACGAATGTTGTGAGGAACTGCGAGATTAGGCTGCTGGTCAAAGGGAATTTCAAATGATCAATCGTGCGCGACGAATCTGACAAAATTCATCCAGAATAGCTCCAAACGGGAAGACGAAATTAAGAACTTACGGCTGACGAAACTACGAACCGATCGCCTGAATGGAACCGTAGCATCAGGTTCATCTTTTTCGTGTAGAGCTTACCTCGAACCGAAGCACCGTTGTGTAGTTCAAAAGGGAGGAGATTAGAAAGGAGCTTACTGGAGGTTGAAGAAGACCTCACCTAATCACGTAGCATCCCTCCTGTCTTCACTCGTGCAAGGGCCCACTCGATTGCGCTCGGCTCGGCCTTGCTCGCGAGAAACTGCCGATTCCAGCGTTTCCAGCGAGCCAGCCTCTGGGCTGCTTTAAGAAGCGTGCGAAGTAGGCCTAACAGTGAAACCAGGCAACCAAAAAGGCCTATTGCTTCCCGCGGGGGCCTGGTTGGGCTCTATGCAGGCAACCAAACATGCCCTAAGGCGTCATTTTAGGGGTTGTTTGTAGGCTGCAGCAACTTGGCCATGCTGCATGAGGCTTGGTTGAGAAAAATGGTGCAAAAAAGGCGTAAGCATGTATTTTGGTCCCCTCAATCAGTGGGGGAGCTAGACCATGAAGATTGGGGGGCTAAAGAGAAATTACTATTTCTACGGAGGGCAAAATCTCTATTTTTTCCAATCTAAAAATCTATATAAAATATTTCTTCACTAAGTTTACTCAGGTTGGGGGGGGGGGGGCATGACACCTGCAGGGATGCATGTAGCTCCACCAGTGCACTCAATGATGGTTGGTGGGGTTTGGTCGCATGCATGGTGCCTTGTTTGTTTGTGACGGCTTCTCGCATGCTATATGAGAGAAGGATGCAGCTTGACACGAAAAATGTGAGAATCTTTCCCACCTCATGGTCCATGACAGGATGCATGAGCGGCAACGGTCGATTCAGTCGCTCCTCCTCGGGAAGGCCCGATAGTGCTTTAAATAGCATGTGATGCAGGAATCTCATGAAACACAAGCAAGTGAACACCACGTAAAAGCAAAAGATTGCTTCCACATGCAGTCTACCTACCATCGTGCAAGAAACCAACCCCCATAGGTTTCACAGGATCCTCCAGGGATCCCTGCCTATTCCTCGGGCCAAGTAACCACGGGCCAAGTTAGCCCCGGGTGATCCATCGACGCATTTGAAAGCCCATGAGACAGGGGTATCCCCCCCCCCTTTCTGTGGCCTTTCCTCGGGAGAGCCTTCCACGTGTGCATAGGTCGGGGAGGCCACGCTCGTTCAGCCTCGTGAACGAGAGGCGGTGGCGATAAGATTCAAGAACAATGCTCCACTCTCCTTCGTCCAACCCCTTGCCCTCATTTGTCCAGCCATCCAACCTGTAACTGTAAGCAACACACTCACTACTAGGGAAAAGCCTAGCAGTAGTGCGGGGGCCTGCGCTACTGATACGGCGCTACAGCTAACATGTATCAGTAGCGTGGGTTGCCCCACGCTACTGCTATACATGGCTAGCAGCAGCGAGCTTTAGCTCAATGCGCTACTGCTAATAGCTGCAGCGCTTTTAACTAGGGCGTGCTACTGGTAAGAGCGCGCTGCTGCTAACTTTATTCCCCTCGCTACTGTTAGTTTTATTAGTTTTTGTTTTTTTTCTGCATATTTGTTTTGTATTTGAACATGCTTTATACAATAATCTTTAGCATATCATACACATACAAATGTAATCATAGCATCAAATCATGTCATCATCATAATCATCATCCAACACAAAGTGGTCTCTGGTCATCATCTCGAAAATAGCGATACAATTCTTGATTACTTGCAACTACATCGTCAGCCATCTAAACAATGATATACACGAGAAGAGCTATCACTATGAGTGAGAGCGGAACTATGCAGTACATGAGTTCGTATCCCTCTCTCGCACTAGCGTAAACCTAAACTAACTACTGGCTGTCGCTCGGAAACCGAAAACCGGTACACCTGGGCCTGACACTCCGGCCACTCGTCGTATACTCCTGGCGTAGCACTTCTTGGTCATCGATGATCTATGCACCTGCATCGTCACATGGGTCGATGATATGCAACATATATAGTTGAGCAACAGAAAAAGACAGACTTAGCAAAAATAGAAGCAACATATCATAAGCATAAATAACAAAGTTCATCGTACCCAAAATGCCCTAACCAGAGTGATCTTCGCTAGTTGAGGAGGACGATTTAATTACATCACAAGTAAAGTTTCGTTGTGCATAACTCAATGTTTCGTCATTTAGAAAGTATGGACTAAATGGACACATTGTCATATATCGACAATCACTCCAACATGTCGTTCCATCCATCCAAGTCAGGGAGATACTCCCCGAGCTTAGTGAAAGGCTTCAGGTCGAGACGCTGAGCGGCTACGCGTGTTCGGACGTCTTTCCGTGCCCTTCCTCGTAGAACAAACCTATTTGTCGAGGACCTCATTCATGATGACTTGGGCAAGTTCACACTGGATGTGATAGAACTCAGCTCGAAGTCAATGATCCGGGAGATCTCCTACGTTCTTTGCCCATTGCAGAATATGGGCGTCGCCGGATTTAGGTGATATGCGAAGGTTCTGCTGATCCCGTCTGTACTCCAACATGTGGTGTAGGACATAGAATCCATCACTAAGAGTATCACTCGGTTGCTGGATGCAGCAGAAGTCGGTCTTATGGCCGAAGGCGGGCCTGCCGTCCCTTTTCTTCTTGTCCTTGATCTCTCCAACCCGTACGCCGTAGTAAAAGATAGCACTGTCGAGAACAGACTTGATGTGGGTGTAATCCTTTTTGTTCATGTTCTTCGACGAGTCCAAGTAAAGAGCGTGGGAGTATCGGGGGTAAAGGATGATGAGGACGGCGCGCCCGCCGCTGCGCAAAATAAGTACACCTCAAACTTATTTGCCTCCACCGTGCAAATGAATGATTGAAATCGAAGGAAGGATATCCGCGCGGATGACTTACAGGGGATGATAAGGCACGAGAATCGCCTCCTTGTCCATATTGGCAACCACGAAATCGGTGATGTAGTCCCTCGCGTATTCACGGTGCTCTGCGCAGACTGCCAAGAAGCCCTCGTGCATGAAGTACGGGCCAGCGACACAGATATAAGGTATCTGCTCAATCCCGATGATGTAGTTCATGTACAAGTGCTACCTCTTGAGCATGCGTTGGTTTTCCCTTGAAGAGGAAAAGGTTATGCAGCAAAGTAGCGTAAGTATTTTCCTTAGTTTTTGAGAACCAAGGTATCAATCCAGTAGGAGACTACACGCAAATCGCCTAGTACCTGGACAAAACAATCAAGAACCTTGCAACCAATGCGATAAAGGTGTTGTCAATCCCTTCACGGCCACTTGCAAAAGTGAGATCTGATAGAGATAATAAGATAAATATTTTTGGTATTTTTGTTGTATAGATTGGAAAGTAAAGATTGCAAAATAAACGGCGATAGAAATTGGCAAGTTGATGATAAACTAATATGATGTAAAATAGACCTAGGGGCCATAGGTTTCACTACTGGCTTCTCTCAAGATAGCATATATTACGGTGGGTGAACAAATTACTGCCGAGCAATTGATAGAAAAGCGCATAGTTATGAGAATATCTAGGCATGATCATGAACATAGGCATCACGTCCGTGTCAAGTAGACCGAAACAATTCTGCATCTACTACTATTACTCCACACATCGACCGCTATCCAGCATGCATCTAGAGTATTAAGTTCATAAGAACAGAGTAACGCATTAAGCAAGATGACATGATGTAGAGGGATAAACTGAAGCAATATGGTATAAACCCCATCTTTTTATCCTCGATGGCAAGAATACAATACATGTCGGTTCCCTTTCTGTCACTGGGATCGAGCACCGCAAAATTAAACCCAAAGCTAAGCACTTCTCCCATTGCAAGAAAGATCAGTCTAGTAGGACAAACTAAACCGATAATTCGAAGACACTTGCAAAGATATCAAATCATGCATATAAGAATTCACAAAAGAATCAAATATCACTACTAGGAAAAGGGCTATAGATGGAATGGCCACTAATGGCGCACCAGACATGTGGTGCGCCATTGCTATGTAGCAGTGGCGCACCATGTGCTGGTGCGCCATTAGTGTGAAATACACTAATGTCGCACCAAACACACGGTGCGCCGTTAGTAACAATTTTTTTTATTTTGCCAGACATACTAATGGCGCACCAGGGCACAGTGCGCCATTACTAGTTCTAACTAGTAATGGCGCACCAGCAACATAGTGCGCCACTACAATTTTTTTTATTTTTTACTTTTTTGCAAAACTACTAATGGCGCACCTGGGGCAGTGCGCCATTACTAGTTTAAGCTAGTAATGGCGCACTGCTCCCTGGTGCGCCATTAGTGTTTTTGTTTGCAAAACTACTAATGGCGCACCACCAGCAGGTGCGCCATTAGTAACCAGGGTTACTAATGGCGCATTAGGTGGTGGTGCGCCATTAGTAACCTGGGACGAGCTAGATATTTTGGACAGCCACACCTACCCACTCACTTTCCCCACTTCATTCTCTCCTCCCTCCTCCAAGCTTGTCTCGGCTGCCTCCTCCTCCTCACCTCATTTGCACCAATAAATTCATCCAAATTACGTGGTTAAACCCCTTTTTTTGATAGGTAAGTAAGGGGGAAGCTATCTTTATGTTGTTCTCCCTCCAACAACGTGCACATGCACTTTTTATGTCCTAGCTAGATCTATGTATGTTTGTGGTGTTGCATATGTTTGTGGTGTTGCATATATGTTTTGTTTGCAGGTACCGGTATTTGAAATGCGATAGTTGCCAATATTTTGCCGGAATGTTGATTCATTTCCGTTTCGGCGAGAATTTTGGCACTATGCATTCTTTTTGGTCCTATTTTTAGGGAAAGTCATGCCAAATTTTTTCTTGGTTCTAAAATATCGTTTTGCTCTACCCCGCACGCGACCATGGTCCGCACGATGACCGAAGGCAACGTGAATAGGTTTTTGAGCTCCGCGAAGGCCGAGATGCTTGAAAAGAACGAGACGGAGATAAGATGTCCGTGTCGAAGATGCAAGCTGAAGAGCCTTATTGCGGACCCGGATTCCGGGCAGGTGTGGGACCACCTGCTCTTGCGTGGTTTCATGGATGGCTATCGGTGGCAAGGTGATGAAGATGACTATGAAGTCGTCCATGGGGGTCAGGCAAGAAATGAGGATGGGCAGCAAGACAACCACCGCGGCTCGGGCGGGCGAGAAGACGAAGAATCTCCAGGACATGATCACGACGGTGATGCTGTACACAGTCATCATGTAGAAGATGCCGGACATGATGATGAGGAAGATGCGGGAGCAGACGAAGGGCATGATCATGAAGATGAAGATGCCGGCGGAGCAGACGACGATGGACCATCGATGGGCTGGGTGCAGGACCCTCATATTCAAGAGCTGCTTCTCAAGCAGACGGATAACGCAAGAGCTGCCGCCCGAGAGAAAGCCAAGCTGGATCAACTGGAGATAGACGCGGTTACTCCATTGTATGAAGGATGCAGGCCCGAGGATACCCGCCTGAAAGTAACGCTCATGGCTCTGGAGATGAAGGTAAAGCACAAAATGACCGACGCATGCTTCGACGAGAACATGTCATTCTGGCACGAACGTCTTCCCAAGGGGAACAAGTGCCCGACCAGTTTCGAGGAGGCGAAGAAAATCGTGTGTCCTCTGGATTTACCGCACGTGAAATACCATGTGTGCATGAACAATTGCATCATTTATCGGGACGAGCATGCGGAGTCTACCTTATGTCCGGTGTGCGGCGTCACTCGATACAAGAAGAGGAAGAAAGCTCCTCGAAAAGTGGTGTGGTACTTTCCGATCACTCCTCGTCTGCAGCGGTATTTCGCGGACCCTAAGGTAGCAAAGCTCCTGCGTTGGCACGCAGATAGGGAGGAGAAGAAGCGAGAAGATGACGCAAATGATCCGGAGATAAATAAAAAAGACAAGATGTGGAGTCACCCTAAGGATGGGAGCCAGTGGCAAGCGTTGAACTTCGAACACCCAGAATTTGGGAACGAACCAAGGAACATCGTGCTGGGCGCGAGCACCGATGGAGTCAATCCGTTTGGCAGCCAGAGAAGCACACATAGCACCTGGCCTGTGTTTGTGTGGATGTACAACCTTCCCCCCTGGTTGTGCATGAAGAGGAAGTACATTCACATGAGTATGCTAATTGAAGGGCCGAAACAACCTGGGAACGACATCAATCTGTATCTGGGGCTGCTGGAAGAGGAGCTAGACACGCTGTGGAAAACGCCAGCCAATACGTGGAACGCCGCAGAGAAAGAATATTTCCCTATGAGAGCCGCACTGCTCACGACGGTGCACGACTATCTCGGTTTCAGATATCTCGCGGGGCAGGTCGTCCACGGATTTTCTGGATGCGTCAGGTGCATGGATGACACAACGTATCGCCAGCTAGATAGAGATCCCGGGTCTTCGAAAACCGTGTTCATGGGACATCGAAGGTGGCTTCGCGACGATGACCCGTGGAGGAAACGCAAGGATCTGTTCGATGGTGAAACCGAACCCCGAAGGCGCCCGCGTACGAGGAGCGGCGAGGAAATAGACGAGCTGTTGAAAAATTGGAAAGATTGCCCACTGCCGGGAAAGAAGCAAAAGGCGCCAGAACCGGGAAAGAAGCGAAAGGCGCCAGAGCCACTGCTGAAGGTATGGAAAACGAGGTCTGTTTTCTGGGACTTGCCGTACTGGAAGATCCACCGTGTGCCTCACAGCCTTGATGTCATGCATATCACGAAGAACGTGTGCGAGAGTCTGCTTGGTACCCTGCTCAACATGCCAGAGAGGACCAAAGATGGGCCGAAAGCAAGGGCAGACTTGAAATCAATGGGCATCAGGGAGGAGCTTCATGCTAATGATGATGATGATGATGATGATGATGATGAGGCGAAGCAAGACACGGAAAGTCATCGCAAAGGCAAAAAGGCCAAGAAGACCGGAAATGACTTCCCTCCCGCGTGCTTCACTCTAAGTCAGGAGGAGATCGATCAGTTTTTCACCTGCCTCGTCGGAGTAAAACTTCCTTACGGTTACGCGGGGAAGATAAGCAGATACCTAGACTCAGTGAAGCAGAAGTTCAGCGGGATGAAGTCTCACGACTGTCACGTGCTGATGACGCAGATACTTCCAGTTGCAATCCGTGGGATCATGGACGCGCACGTCCGTGAAACGCTATTTGGCCTATGCAACTTTTTCGACGTCATCTCTCGGAAGTCGGTTGGCGTGAGGCAACTCAGAAAGCTACAGGAAGAGATCGTGGTGATACTATGCGAGCTTGAGATGTACTTCCCTCCCGCATTCTTCGACGTTATGGTGCATCTGCTGGTCCATATCGTGGAGGATATCATCCAACTCGGGCCGACGTTCCTGCACAGCATGATGCCGTTCGAAAGGATGAATGGTGTCATCAAAGGATACGTTCGCAACATGTCACGTCCAGAGGGAAGCATAGCCAGGGGCTTTCTGACCGAAGAGTGCATCTCCTACTGCACGAATTATCTAGGCATCGAGAACCCCGTTGGTCTGCCCGTCAACAGGCACCTCGGCAGGCTCGCTGGATGGGGTCACCGTGAGGGTCGCCGCGAAATGCATGTCGACTTCGATGGTCGACTCGCCGACTTTGAAAGAGCAAACCTAGTCGCGCTACAACACATAGACGTGGTCGATCCTTGGGTGGTAGAGCACAAAACGTTTATTGAGAAGACGTACAATGACCGAGGCCAACAGAGGACGGACAGAGATATAATCAAAGAGCACAACTCATGTTTCACGCGTTGGTTCAAGCAGAAGCTTCTGTCGTACCCTTTACATGAGGATTCTTCCACGGAAGAGCAACTCATATTCGCCTTGTCACAGGGCGCCGAGCACAACCTGATGACGTATGAGGCGTACGATACCAACGGCTACACATTCTACACCGAGGACAAGGACATGAAGAGCGATGGTTATCAGAACTCCGGGGTAACGATGGAATCCTACACCGGTAACGACAAGGACAGATACTACGGAAGGATCGAGGAGATCTGGGAGCTGAGCTACGCTGGAGAGAAGGTCCCGATGTTCCGTGTCAGATGGGCCAAGAGCGTCATAAAAGAAGACCGGTATTTCACCACCATGGTTATACCCGAAGCCAAATCCAAGACCGCAGGCGCGAACGTCACCGCGAAAAATGAGCCATGGGTACTGGCTTCCCAAGTGGACCAATGCTTCTTCATTACCGACCCATCAAAGCCCAGTCGTGTTGTCGTGAGGAGAGGCAAAAGGAAGATCATCGGAATGGATGGAGTCGCCAATGAGCAAGACTTCGACAAGTACGGCGACCCGAAGATGGAACATGACGACGACGATGAAGTATCAGCATACACCACAAGAAGAAGCAGGACCACCCCACCTAAAGGACGTCCGTTCAAGAGAAGAACTCCATTTACGAAAAATAAGGGCAAGAAGATTGTGAACAGATAGCTAGCTAACATCGATTGTATTTAAATTGTAGCCTTCATTTCTCGATTGTATTTCATGGGCACTTTTTGAACTCATGAATGTTTTTAAATTTCATGGACACTCGATCTCGATCCCCCTCCATCTCGATCGCTATCCCACCTCGCCAGATTCGGTCCCTCTTGACGCCGAGCACCCCCCACACCATCTCCCCCGCTCCACCGGCCGCCGCCGCTGACCCCCCGCACCCTCCCCCACTCCACCGCCGCCGACGACCCACCGCACCCTCCCCCGCTCCACCGGCCGCCGCCGCCGACCCCCGGCCCGCACCCTCCCCCACTCCACCGTCGCCGACGACCCACCGCACCCTCCCCCGCTCCACCGGCCGTCGCCGCCGACCCCTGGCCCGCACCCTCCCCCACTCCATCGCGTTGGAGATATAATCAAAGAGCACAACTCATGTTTCACGCGTTGGTTCAAGCAGAAGCTTCTGTCGTACCCTTTACATGAGGATTCTTCCACGGAAGAACAACTCATATTCGCCGCCGCCGAGCACCCCCCACACCATCTCCCCCGCTCCACCGGCCGCCGCCGCTGACCCCCCGCACCCTCCCCCACTCCACCGCCGCCGACAACCCACCGCACCCTCCCCCGCTCCACCGGCCGCCGCCGCCGACCCCCGGCCCGCACCCTCCCCCACTCCACCGTCGCCGACCACCCACCGCACCCTCCCCCGCTCCACCGGCCATCGCCGCCGACCCCCGGCCCGCACCCTCCCCCACTCCACCGCCGCCGACGACCCCCCGCACCCTCCCCGGCCCGCTCCACCGTCACAAATGAATGCAACTAAATTTGCAAAAAAAAGCAAATTTGATTATATTTTCAAATAACAAATTTGATGATATTTTTTAAAAAATCATTACTGTTTTTATAAAAAAAATTACTGTTATGATTTAAACAAGTTTGAACATATTTAAACACAAATAAATATCAAACAACATTTTAAATGCATAAAAACAAAAATTGGGGAGCCTGGGAATCGAACCCAGGACATCCTAGTGTGTGTGCTGCGTGCTAACCAGTCAGGCTAGTGGGCGTGTTCTGATGGAGATAGGGTTAGGTGGAATATAACCTGACCAGTCGGGCTAGTAATTAAAACAAAATTCTAATGGCGCACCTAGGGGGAGGTGCGCCATTAGAATCGACGTACTTATGGCGCACTAGAGGGAGGTGCGCCATTGCTAACCCACTCCACTTGTTCCCCTCGCACTGTGGCCTCCCTCCCTTCCTCGCCAGATCCCCCACTCGACCCCAACCGTACGCCGCCGCCCCCTTCCTCCGCCCCCTTCGTCCGCCGCGCCTGCACGCCGTCCGCCGCTGTGGTCTTGCGCTGCCTCGACGCCACCGCCCCGACCCCCGCGGGACTCCACCCCCGCCGCCCCCGCGCCCCCCGAACGGGATCGGCCGAGCGCGCGCCGCCCGCTCCTCTCCTCTCCTCCTCCCTCCGATGAGCGAGGGCCTCCTCCGGCCCCTGCAGCAGCCGGCGAGCGCGGCCCCGACACGCCCATCCTGCCTGCCCCTGCCGTCCTCCGCCACCGGCCCCTGCTCTCCTTCGACCGCGGCGAGCGAGGACCCGGACGAGCTTGGACCCCGACCGCGACCCCTTCGCAGACCCCGACCCCGACCCCTCCGGCGACCAGGTACCTCTCCTCCTTCCTCCTTCCTCCCTCTCTCCACCATTCCCCATTCCCTCCCTCCCTTCCCTCGACCGTGGCAGTGTAGGTCATCTGACAGGGTAGTCCATGGATTCAAACTAGCTAAAGGATATTCAAACTACCGAACCTTTAGGTTAACAACTCAACACAAACCAATCCCTGAAAGCAAAAACTCAACACACACCAAGTGCATTTTTTTTGTGACTGTTTTCATGTTTGCATAACCAATATTTTTGTGCCAACAATCAGTTTACTCCCTCATGCCAACAACCACTCATTTTTCAGTTAACTCCTTACAGTTCAGATCATATTTTGATTGTCAACAATAGTGGACTTTTAAGGCTTTTTTTAGAGGCAATACTAGTGGATATTAGGCCTTTTTACAGGCAATAATAGTGGAAGTTTAGGCTTTTTTCGGAGGAGTGTGTTTCATGCTGGCCTACAGTGATGAATTAGTCAGAATTGTGTATGATTGTGCCTAAAGTACATAATCTAAAGATACAGACAAAATAATTAGGGGAGCATGTGTGAATCTAAAGTATATTGTCAACTTCCAACATTTGCTCTGTTGTCCATGTGGTTGATGATGATGATGATGATGATGATGCATAGTAGTTTTATGTTGTTGTAGTAGTTGTAGTTGTAGATACAGTAGAAGTATCATGTGCTACAGTAACAAGTGTCATGTTGTTGTATTAGATACAGTAGCAGTATCATGTGCTGCTGAAGATGAGTAGTTGTAGGAAGATGATGCCCTAATGGAAGTGACATGAGTATTTGGCCTGCCCATCATGTTTGTTGGTTGTTTGCTGTCATGTTGTTATTACTTCCATTAGGGCATCTGTTGGTTCATTAATCTTAAGCCCATTATTCCATGGAATAGCTGAACTATAATACTATTATTCATTTATGATAGTTTGTGAGATACAGAAATAGATAAATTTAAGTTTGTAATGGCTAACAGCCAGACATGTGAATCTGTTCTTGATACTCCTTTTCCCTTTTCTTAGAGTCATCATATACAAATTAGAACCTTTCTAACATCTGCATATTTCAGGTTTCCGAGGAGGTAAAGGAAGTGAAGTCCAGACAGTGCAGCAGCAGCAACACCTCCAAGGTGAGAAATATGTTCCTATTTATCTTTTTTTGCTCAAGTTCTTCAGTACATCATATAATATAAAGAAGTGCAGATCAAGTGGTGCAATCATATACATCTGGCCACTTATTTGCTCCAATGGCACAAACTTGAGCTGCTAGCATAAAAAGTGTTGCAGGCGACAGACAGTGAGGAGCTACTGTCAAAAACTTGAGCTACTGTAAAAAAATTCAGTTATGGCATCTAGAATTATGTCAGTTTTGTTTTGTAACTAGAAGACCAAAGTGTTAGGAATTCTGTCCAAACTGTAGTTTTCAGTATTCTGTCCAAACTGAAAACTGTTAAAAAGACCATGTGTTTTTTGGTCAAAATCTGCATGTAAAACTGAAATAATCAGTCATAAAGAATATCCTCAAGACCATGTGTTTCTTGGATTTCTGTAATGATGATGGAACATTATAAAGCATTGTACTCCAGTGTGTATGAAGGATACAAAAAATTTAGCAACTTCTCTCATTTTATAAAGTTGTTCTTATATGGGTGAAACTTCACTTGTTTTTAGGCTAGTGCAGGGGGTTGCTTTATTGTGATGCCTCTGAATTACTTGTGATCACATTGAGAAAGACTTGCAAAGATGATGATCATCTTTTACAGAAAACAATTTCTGTAAACACGTCAGTAACTTTGCTAGTTTGCTCGGTTTTGTCTCCGACCATTGTGTCGTGATAAATTTGCAGGTACCCCGACAGGCCCTTGAGTTTGCTGGAATGTCGATTAACTTCCGTTCCGGCAAATTCGGGTACTCCATATGTCCTATTTTCAGCAAAGGTCATGCTGAAATTTTCCGTGAATTTTAGCATGACTTTGCTAAAAATAGGACTTATGGGGTACTTGTGACTAATGCATGGGCCGGGGTATCTTAGTACTTAGTTAAGTAGGATCAACTGCCCCGCCATTCTTGCTGCATTAAACCATAGGTGGCAATAGAGCCAAGTGATTACGCCCAACTTAGAATTCTCCTTAGCATCGATAAACCCTAGATGATAAACCCAACATAGGTGGCAATAGAGCCAAGTGATTAGTGCCAAGTGATTAGGCCCAACCTAGGGTGCCTCGGCATCGATAAACCCTAAATGATGAAAACTTAACTTAGCATTTAGGGTGCCTCGGCGTCGACAAACCCTAAATGATGAAACCTTGGCTTCTATAGGGTGCCTCGGTGTCGATGAGAACCTAAATGATGTACGCTTAGGCTTTTAGGGTGCCTCGGCGTCGACAAACCCTAAATGATAAAAGCTTAGCTTTTAGGATGCCTCGGTGTCGACAAACCCTAAATGATGAGACCATGATCTTGTTCCTTGACAATAACCAACTTTTTGACCAAACTTTTTTCCTATTTAGAGCGAAACATGGCCCACAACGATGAGGCCGGCGGTTCGGGCGGCAAGCAATTCTGGGAGCTGTCCCAGGAGATGGAGGAAGAACCTCACCGCTATGAGGACGCCGCGGAAGACACCGATCCTGACTACACAACCCCTAGTGGCGTCGGGGATGACACCACTGATGGTGCCGCCGAGGATGCCACCACTGATGATGGCGGCGCACGCACAGATGGCAGCCAACCGAAGAGGCAACGGAAGGACCGGCGCCCGAACGTGCTCGGCACCGTCAAGGAGGAATTTACTGAAGTGAACTCCGACGGGCATCCAACGGCGCCCAAACATGTAGTCAAGGGGTACTCGGTTCAGCTCGGGTGCATTCTCCGGAGCACCGTCTCGATCAACACCGAGAACCTAAGGCATAAGGACCGAGGGAATTTGCGCAGCCTCCTCTTCACGAAGCTGCACGAACGATACAAGTTCCCCGATGAGTTTGCAAACACACGCCTCTCAGGGAATAAAGTGAACAGTGCCGCCCTCACGAGGATGAGCACGGCCCTGTCTACATGGAGAAGCACGGTGAAGGCAATGATTGAAAAAGGTGATAGTTATGAGAAGATCAAGGCGAAATATCCTTTGATGAGCGAAGATGACTACAAGGAGTTCAAGATCAAGTGCGAGAGCAGCGCAACCTCCGAATCAAGTCAGTGGGGGAAAGAAATGCGGCAGTTGAACTTAGGGGTCCACCAACTCGGTCCCGGCGGTTACAGAGTGGCGGAGCCTATATGGGACAAGGAGGACGCGGAGCGTGCCGAGCAAGGCCTACCGCCCCGCTTCGAGAAATTCCCTGACAAGCAGACCAGGAACTTTGTCAGGGCCCGGTACAAGGAGGACCCGGTAACAAAGGAGCTTACCACGGATCCGAAGACCAGGGCGCTTGAGCTTGTTCTGGTAAGGAATACACCCCCGCGTAATTAGCTCCATATGGTTGCATTCTAATTAATGAAGCCAAATTTCTAAATGGTTCACATTCCTTCCGCAGGAGGCTGAAAGCAGTAGCGCGGGGTCATCTCAGAGCTCCCCTTTTGACACCCCTTTAAATAGGGCGTTGAACGTAATGAAAAACAAGGATAAGCTCAGTAAGCCGTCGTCAGCTGGTCGTGTGGCCGGCAAAGGCTTGTCCACAAAATGGTCGTCATACTATACCGCTGGTGGGCGAAAGGAGAAAAAGACCAGCTCGGAAAGCCAGTCGCGCGAGGTTCAAGAACTCAAGGCACAAGTGGCGCGGATTCCGGAGATTGTCCAAGAGCAAGTGCAACAACAACTGGGAACGACGCTCACCGCCATTGTGCCTACCTTGATTCAGGGGCTGACGACGTGGATTGCGGGCGGCCAACAGGGGCCTCCCCCGGTTCCCAGCTTCACGGCCAGCAACTCGCACAACGCGCAGGCGGCGCCATTGGTGTCTCCGGCGGAGGCGGTATTCGTGTCTCCGGCGCCGGCACGGGCATTGGAGCTTAATGCACCCGGGTGTACGCCGGCCGGCACCTCGCCAGCAAGCGGCCCCTCCGTCAGTTGCACGCGCACGCCCGCCGTTGGCGGTGCCTCGACATTAGCCGAGCTCGACGGCATCACGGTAACTAAGCCTCTCGGCCGATGACTTCATCTCCTTGCCTTTGACTGGGCATCCCTGACGCCCTACATGTTTTCGCAGGGCGCCACCGATGTTCCTTGCACTCTCCTGCACTTCGTGGGCGGCGAGTTGGTCGATGTCGCCAAGGGCAGAATCGTTCAACCGGGCAACCGCGTGTTCCACGGTAATCCGATGCCACCCACCTTGTATAGGGTTGAACTGGTTCGGGTGCTGCCAGGCTGCGACGAGTTGTTACCTCCGATTCGACCCGCTGGGGCCGACGAAGATGATGTGATGACCCTCAGCGCCTGTGTAATCTGGCCCCTGCTTTGGCCGAAGAGCCAGATTCGTTTGGGGGGGGGGACACCACCCCACAGACAAGACCGCCAGTCGTGCCAGCGCCAAGCCATGGCAAGAACGCCGCAATGCTACCGGACATGCCGGACATCCCTATGGCACAGGATCCGGACATGCATATGGCACAGGATCCGGACGACGACGACAACGACGACGGTACATTTACCAACGTCGATAAGTACTTTGCCGAACATGGGTACGGTGACGAGTTCTGCGGGCCTCCTTCTCAAGAACCCAACCCTCAAAAAGATGACCGCGATCTAGCTGGTACGGCGGAGAAACCCAATTGCAATAGGCGTCGTCTGGCGTTCAGTTCTCAGGAGACGCCTCCAGCTGCCGCCTTCACCGAGCCTCAGATAGCTGAGGTGCCAAATATTATCAGCCCCAACACGCTCAAGAAGGCGGTCTGTGAGCAGAACTCGATCCCATTACAGCAGATCAAGAAGAAGGGACGGAAACGAAAGACTAACAAGGGCGCCAGTGCGAGCCAGCCGGCACCGAGTACGATCCGTGCTCAGGACGGGCCACCTTCACCTAAGGATATCTCGAGGAGGGTGCATGTGGCGGGTAGGCCGATGCTACCGACAAATATGCTCAATGCTGCAACCGGTGCTATGCGGAGTCTGCATGACAGTGTTCTTTCTTTGGAGAAGCGGCGTCTCAGAGAGAATGATGTGGCATACCCGGTTTTCGTGGCCAAGGTGCCAGAGGGCAAGGGCTTTGTGGATAGCGCCGTCGGGGGTACGATCGTCCTGCGGTTTGATGACATCTTTGCTATGCTTAACCTTCATCCGCTGCACTACACCTTCGTTCGGCTGTTTTCGCTGAGTATGGAGATGCGGATCATTAGAGACAAGACCCCGGACATTGTGATAGTCGACCCCTTCTACATGCGTGCCAAGATCTTGGGCAGCGCTGGGGACCGGCAAGTCGCGAGTTCACACCTCGAAGGCGTCATTCTGGCAAACCCAGATAAGGATAACTTCCTCGTGCCTTACTTTCCCGAGTAAGTCATCTCCTAACCGCCTTGTAACATATGATTTCTTAGATTTCGATCATTCTTTTTTTTCTAACATTCCGTGTTCTGTGCAGTGACACACATTGCACACTCATCCTCTTAAGCTCGAAATATTCCATGGCCACGTATTTCGACCCGGACCGTGACTCCAAGATAGACTACACAAATATCAAGAAAGTTCTTGATGATGCTCTCCCCGGCTACGCCGCATCTGGAGGCACCTTTAAGAGGCCAGTTCGTAGGTACGGCAGGCACGTGTTCACCCACAATACGACGTTCCCCTGCGTCAAGCAGCCGCCTGGCGGTCAGAAGGATGCCTACTACGCCCTCCATCACATGCGGGCGATCGTGCGGGACCATAATCACCTTCTGCTAGCAAATAATCTCAAAGATTGGGTCGCAAGCTTGGCGGCAATCCAGGACGCGGACATCCGACAAGAATTCTTTCACATCCAGTCGGAGTTTGCAGAAATCATCCATCAAGATGTCCTTCGTACCTCGGGGCAGTTCTACCTCAAATTTCAACTTTCCAACAGCGAGATAGACACAACGCTACAAATGCAGGCTGACAACGCCCGCGACTTCATGACCATCACGACAGACGGCGGCTTCATCCACGCTCCGGTCCCATGAGTCGAGTCGAAAGTAGTGATGCTATGTGTAGTTCTGAAACATTCATTAGCTCATGTTGTAATTAAACTTTAGTGAACTTGTATGTCTCTTTGGTTTGGACAGTCGTTCAACTTAGATGTAATCGATGCTATTTGTTAGTAGGACCATGAATCGTGCTATTAATGTCTTGCTTTTCTCTTCCGATCCATTTGTTGCATACTTATATATTGCTTATGTATTGTCTGTTGTTTGGCTAGTGCATAGAGATGTCGTCGTATGTCGTGTACAAGGGTAAGGTTCCCGGAGTCTACGACGACTAGGAGGAGTGTCGGAGACAGGTTCACCATTTCAGCGGTAACAGTTACAAAGGGTACACCACTAGGGCAGAGGCGGAATCTAGATACGCGGGCTATCTGGCGGGAGAGAGGAGGGAGCGTTGGAGGAACCGGATGAAGACCAGTTTCATCGCGATGATGCTCATCGTGATGACCGCAGCTCTCTTCTATGTGATGGTAGTTTAGATGATCGATATCGACTTGTAATGTGAAGACAAACTCGCTACTCGCGGTCTCGAGACTTGTAATGTTCTATCTTCGTTCGGTCTTTTGAATTCAGAGACTAATATGATGAATTGTATTCGGAGACTAATCTTCTATTGTATTCGATGAATCCGCTGTTGCTGTGTCCTGCTGCTTATATTCTGTCCAATAATATATTTTGTAATCTGTGCAAAAATCAGAAAAGAAAAAAATAATAATCCCTAATATACATACTAATGGCGCATCACGCCAACTTGCGCCATTAGTATGCCAAAGGATACTAATGGCGCATCGCAGCGCAGTGCGCCATTAGTATGCCAGAGGGTACTAATGGTGCATCACCCAGTAGTGCGCCATTAGTATGCCAAAGGATACTAATGGCGCATCACACCGCAGTGCGCCATTAGTATGGCAAATCACATGGGTATATATGGCCCCCTGGGAGGCATACTAATGGCGCACCGTGGCTTATACTAATGGCGCACAGCCCGGTGCGCCATTAGAGTACCAGATACTAATGGCGCACCAGCGGTGCGCCATTAGTAAAAAATACTAGTGGCGTGATGCTAGTGGTGCACCAGTAGTGCGCCATTAGTAGGCAAAACTAGTGCGTCACTAGTAAGCCTTTTCCTAGTAGTGTATTGTTCATAGATAATCTTGATCATAAACCAACAATTCATCGGATCTCGACAAACACACCGCAAAAAGTATTACATCGAATAGATCTCCAAGAACATCGAGGAGAACTTTGTATTGAGAACCAAAGAGAGAGAAGAAGCCATCTAGCTAATAACTATGGACCCGAAGGTCTGTGGTAAACTACTCACACATCATCGGAGAGGCTATGGTGTTGATGTAGAAGCCCTCCGTGATCGAATCCCCCTCCGGCAGATCACCGAAAAAGGCCCTAAGATGGTATCTCACGGGTACAGAAGGTTGTGGCGGTGGAAAAGTGTTTTCGTGGCTCCTCTGGATGTTTTCAGGGTATAAGAGTATACATAGGCGAAAGAAGTAGGTCGGTGGAGCTACGAGGGGCCCACGAGGGTGGGGGCGCGCCTACCCCCTGGACGCGCCCTCCTGCCTCGTGGTCGCCTCGTTGCATCTCTGACTTCCACTCCAAGTCTCCTGGATTGCGTTTGTTCCAAGAAAGATCCTTGCGAAGGTTTCGTTTCAGTTGGATTCCGTTTGATATTCCTTTTCTGCGAAACACTGAAATAGGCAAAAAACAGCAAGTGGCACTGGGCCTTTGGTTAATAGGCTAGTCCCAAAAATAATATAAAAGAGAATATTAAAGCCCATCAAACATCCAAAACAAATAATATAATAGAATGGAATGATAAAAAATTATAGATACGTTGGAGACGTATCAGCATCCCCAAGCTTAATTCCTGCTCGTCCTCGAGTAGGTAAATGATAAAAACAGATTTTTTGATGTGGAATGCTACCTAACATAATTTTCAATGTAATTTTCTTTATTGTGGCATGAATGTTCAGATCCGAAAGATTCAAGACAAAAGTTTAATATTGACATAAAACTAATAATACTTCAAGCATACTAATAAAGCAATCACGTGTTCTCAAAATAACATGGCCAAAGAAAGTTATCCCTACAAAATCATATAGTCTGGCTATGCTCTATCTTCATCACATGAAGTATTTAATCATGCACAACCCCGATGACAAGCCAAGCAATTGTTTCATACTTTGATGTTCTCAAACCTTTTCAACTTTCACGCAATACATGAGCGTGAGCCATGGACATAGCACTATAGGTGGAATAGAATGGTGGTTGTGGAGAAGACAAAAAGGGGAAGATAGTCTCACATCAACTAGGCGTATCAACGGGCTATGGAGATGCCCATCAATAGATATCAATGTGAGTGAGTAGGGATTGCCATGCAACGGATGCACTAGAGCTATATATAAGTGTATGAAAGCTCAACAAAAGAAACTAAGTGGTGTGCATCTAACTTGCTTGCTCACGAAGACCTAGGGCATTTTGAGGAAGCCCATCATTGGAATATACAAGCCAAGTTCTATAATGTAAAAAATCCGCTAGTACATGAAAGTGACAAAATAAGAGACTCTCTATCAATGAAGAACACAGTGCTATTTTGAAGCACAAGTGTGGAAAAAGGATAGTAACATTGTCCCTTCTCTCTTTTTCTCTCATCATTTTTTTATGGTGGGCTTCTTTGGCCTCTTTTTATTTTTTCGTTCGGAGTCTCATCCCGACTTATGGGGGAATCATAGTCTCCATCATCCTTTCCTCACATGGGACAATGCTCTAATAATGAAGATCATCACACTTTTATTGACTTACAACTCAAGAATTACAACTCGATACTTAGAACAAATATGACTCTAAGTGAATGCCTCCGGTGGTGTACCGGGATATGCAATGAATCAAGAGTGACATGTATGAAAGAATTATGAAAGGTGGCTTTGCCACAAATACGATGTCAACTACATGATCATGCAAAGCAATATGACAATGATGGAGCGTGTCATAATAAACGGAACGGTGGAAAGTTGCATGGCAATATATCTCGGAATGGCTATGGAAGTGCCATAATAGGTAGGTATGGTGGCTGTTTTGCGGAGGGTATATGGTGGGTGTATGATACCGGTGAAAGGTGCGCGGTATTAGAGAGGCTAGCAATGGTGGAAGGATGAGAGTGCGTATAATCCATGGACTCAACATTAGTCATAAAGAACTCACATACTTATTGCAAAGATCTATTAGTTATCGAAATGAAGTACTACGCGCATGCTCCTAGGGGTATAGATTGGTAGGAAAAGACCACCACTCGTCCCCAACCGCCACTCATAAGGAAGACAATCAATAAATAAATCATGCTCCGACTTCATCACATAATGGTTCACCATATGTGCATGCTACGAGAATCACAAACTTTAACACAAGTGTCTCTCAAATTCACAACTACTCAACTAGCATGACTATAATATCACCATCTTCATATCTCAAAACAATCATAAGGAATCAAACTTCTCATAGTATTCAATGCACTACATATGATAGTTTTATTATACCCATCTTGGATGCTCATCATATTAGGACTAATTTTATAGTCAAAGCAAATTACCATGCTGTTCTAAAAGACTCTCAAAATGATATAAGTGAAGCATGAGAGATCAATAATTTCTATAAAATAAAACCACCACCGTGCTCTAAAAAGATATAAGCGAAGCACTAGAGCAAAATTATCTAACTCAAAAGATATAAGTGAAGCACATAGAGTATTCCAATAAATTCTGATTCATGTGTGTCTCTCCCAAAAGGTGTGTACAGCAAGGATGATTGTGGTAAACTAAAAAGCAAAGACTCAAATCATACAAGACGCTCCAAGCAAAACACATATCATGTGGTGAATAAAAATATAGCCTCAAGTAAAGTTACTGATAGACGAAGACGAAAGAGGGGATGCCTTCCGGGGCATCCCCAAGCTTAGGCTTTTGGTTGTCCTTGAATTTTACCTTGGGTACCTTGGGCATCCCCAAGCTTAGGCTTTTGGTTGTCCTTGAATTTTACCTTGGGTACCTTGGGCATCCCCAAGCTTAGGCTCTTGCCACTCCTTATTCCAAAATCCATCAAATCTTTACCCAAAAACTTGAAAACTTCACAACACAAAACTTAAACAGAAAATCTCATGAGCTCCGTTAGTGTAAGAAAACAAACCACCACTTTAAGACACTGTAATGAAATAATTCTTTATTTATATTAGTGTTAAACCTACTGTATTCAAACTTCTCTATTGTTCATACCCCCTGATACTAGCCATAGATTCATCAAAATAAGCAAACAACACACGAAAAACAGAATCTGTCAAAAACAGAACAGTCTGGCGTAATCTGTATCAAACATATACTTCTGGAACTCCAAAAATTCTGAAATAAATTGGTGGACGTGAGGAATTTATCTATCAATTATCTTCAAAAAGAATCAACCTAAAATCACTCTCCAGTAAAAAATGGCAGCTAATCTCGTGAGCGCTAAAGTTTCTGTTTTTTAAGCAAGATCGCAAAGACTTCACCCAAGTCTTCCCAAAGGTTCTACTTGGCACAAACACTAATTAAAACATAAAACCACAACTAAATAGAGGCTAGATGAATTATTTATTACTAAACACGAGCAAAAGGCAAAGAACAAAAATAAAATTGGGTTGCCTCCCAACAAGCGCTATCGTTTAACGCCTCTAGCTAGGCATAAAAACAAGAATAGATCTAGGTATTACCGTAATGATAAGGCAAATCACGAAAACTCATCTCATACTCCCTATGTTCAGCAGAAAGTTTTCTTTGCAGCAGGCAAAAGTAATAAAAAGGGCTAAATTCAATGGGACAAAAGTCCCCAAGATCAAGCTCGAGAGGTATTGATTCCTCCTTTGGCCCCTCATATTGCACAACCAATTCATCATTATAAGCATTCTTTTGGCAAAAAGTCATGAGCCTATGTTCAAGAGGAAATCCTAACCCATTATTCCTAATAGCAAAATCATCATTAAGTTCAGAGATTCTATTAACTAGAACATCGGTAGGAACCTTCTTTCTAAGGTTTTCTTTATAAGCAACATGATCTAAAGATCGTAAACAAATTATGTCTTCTTGATTAAAAAGGATAGATTCTATGGGAGGACGGCCAGCGTCCACCCTATAACGCGCAAAAATTTCATTGGCCTCTTTCATTATAAATCTGAACTCATGTGCTAAAAAGATAGTAGCTGCTCGATCGCTTAACAGAAGAATGCTCAATATTGGAAAATTCTAGAAAAATCCTTTGTATGCAAGGGTGCATATGAATAAACTGTCTTTCAAGTTCAACTACGAGCAAAGATATAGCATCCGCAAGACTACTAGTTCTATGAAGAATAGACCCACCCATAGTGGGCAGGGCACCGGCACAAGTAAAGAAATCTTGAATAACTCCTTTTCTAATAATATTACCACTACCAATCTGAAACTTTTTAGTGTGTAAAATAGTAGGTTCTTCATGAGGATCATCAAAAGCATCAAAGTTTCCCCCGTTATTACTATTATCCTTAACAATGATAACCTCCCCAGTTTCAGACATGATGGCAACAAGCCGCACAAAGAGCGAACACACAAAAAGGTAAGCAAAAAGAGGCGAACGGAAAAGGGCGAATAAAACGGTAAAGGTGAAGTGGGGGAGAGGAAAACGAGAGGCAAATGGCAAATAATGTAATGCGAGGGATAAGAGTTTGTGTTGGGTACTTGGTATGTCTTGACTTGAGCGTAGATCTCCCCGGCAACGGCGCCAGAATCCTTCTTGCTACCTCTTGAGCGTGCGTTGGCTTTCCCTTGAAGAGGAAAGGGTGATGCAGCAAAGTAGCGTAAGTATTTCCCTCAGTATTTGAGAACCAAGGTATCAATCCAGTAGGAGACAACACGCAAATCGCCTAGTACCTGCACAAACAATCAAGAACCTTGCAACCAACGCGATAAAGGGGTTGTCAATCCCTTCACGACCACTTGCAAAAGTGAGATCTGATAGAGATAATAAGATAAATATTTTTGGTATTTTTGTTGTATAGATTGGAAAGTAAAGATTGCAAAATAAACGGCGATAGAAATTGGCAAGTTGACGATAAACTAATATGATGTAAAATAGACCCGGGGGCCATAGGTTTCACTAGTGGCTTCTCTCAAGATAGCATATATTACGGTGGGTGAACAAATTACTGCCGAGCAATTGATAGAAAAGCGCATAGTTATGAGAATATCTAGGCATGATCATGAACATAGGCATCACGTCCGTGTCAAGTAGACCAAAACGATTCTGCATCTACTACTATTACTCCACACATCGACCGCTATCCAGCTAGCATGCATCTAGAGTATTAAGTTCATAAGAACAGAGTAACGCATTAAGCAAGATGACATGATGTAGAGGGATAAACTCAAGCAATATGATATAAACCCCATCTTTTTAGCCTTGATGGCAATAATACAATACGTGTCGGTTCCCTTTCTGTCACTGGGATCGAGCACCGCAAGATTGAACCCAAAGCTAAGCACTTCTTCCATTGCAAGAAAGATCAATCTAGTAGGCCAAACTACACCGATAATTCAAAGAGACTTGCAAAGATATCAAATCATGCATATAAGAATTCACAGAAGAATCAAATATTGTTCATAGATAATCTTGATCATAAACCCACAATTCATCGGATCTCGACAAACACACCACAAAAAGTATTACATCGAATAGATATCCAAGAACATCGAGGATAACTTTGTATTGAGAACCAAAGAGAGAGAAGAAGCCATCTAGCTAATAACTATGGACCCGAAGGTCTGTGGTAAACTACTCACACATCATTGGAGAGGCTATGATGATGTAGAAGCCCTCCGTGATCGAATCCCCCTCCTGCAGATTGCCGAAAAAGGCCCCAAGATGGGATCTCACGGGTACAAAAGGTTGCCGCGGTGGAAAAGTGGTTTCGTGGCTCCTCTGGATGTTTTCAGGGTATAAGAGTATATATAGGCAAAATAAGTAGGTAGGTGGAGCTACGAGGGGCCCACGAGGGTGGGGGCGCGCCCTCCTGCCTCGTGGCCGCCTCGTTGCATCTCTGACTTCCACTTCAAGTCTCCTGGATTGCGTTTGTTCCAAGAAAGATCCTTGCGAAGGTTTCGTTCCGTTTGATATTCCTTTTCTGCAAAACACTAAAATAGGCAAAAAAACATCAACTGGCACTGGGCCTCCGGTTAATGGGTTAGTCCCAAAAATAATATAAAAGAGCATATTAAAGCCCATTAAACATCCAAAACAAATAATATAATTGCATGGAACGATCAAAAATTATAGATACGTTGGAGACGTATCAACAATGCATAAAGGCGGGCAAACGTAAAATCCAGCTTCTTCAAGTGAAACATGTCGAAGATGTAATCGAATCGAAGGAAGAACTTGTCCGCGGGGCATGTATGGACGTACGACCTTTGCTGCGGCACGTTAACCACGTAGAGTGGGTATCCTGGATTTTCCGAGGCGATGAGGCTTTTCTCTCTCCACAGCACATCGTCATGAAGTCTCCTTAGATCGCCGTGTGTGGCCTCTACCGCTCCCTTAGGTAGGATTGGTTCACCGAGGATATGCCATTTTGCCGCACCGGGGATAGGTATACGGTCTTCAACACGAAGTTGCTGAGGCGGCTGGATCATAGAAGCAGCTTTGTTGCCTTTCCTCGGTCTCTTCCTATGCTTCTTTCCTACTGGAGGTTCGTCTATAATACGTTCAGCCTCCGGAGGCGGCAATTCAGGCACCGACTCATGACGCTCAAACCCTGAGTACTCATCATAGGCGCCAGTATTGAGATACTTTTGAGTGTCATCATCATGCTTATCCTCATCTATGGCGACGTCATCAGCGACTAATGTAGCGTCTTCCTCACCCCATCCGCTATCATCCAGCACGACAGCCGACGCTAATTGGGTAGCCGGGGTGTTGATGTTCATACCTTGCTGAGGTTGCGTGCTCGTGGGTGTGCTCCCGGCCGCCTCCAGACGAAGCAGACTCTTTGGCCACAACAGGACCCACCCATTGCAACCACCAAGCCGCCGCGGGGTCTCGTGGCCCGGTTTGACACTGGCCACAAAAACCTTGAAGACATCAGGGGGGATTGGCCAGCTGTGGAACAATGGTTCCTTCGGCTTCATTATCGTTGCCTTCCCCACGTCCACCTTTTGGTCGCCGGATCGTGTACGATATGGTGCACGGGGTTACGTCGGCCTGCAAAGACATGTCTGCGACGTGAGACATCCAAAAGGCAACGGAAACGGGAGATTATACATTTATTGAAGAGGGCCGGTGTGACAGATACCGTGAGGGCGTCGAGCTCAGCCAAAGATGAAGCACCGCCGAGCACGTCCGAGACGGAGGACGGGCTGCTATGAGCAGGTGCGGGAGCCGGTGCAGGAGCAGGAGCAGGTGTTGGAGCAATGCTAGTCGAGCTGCTCTCGAAGAAGTCGGCAAGGGGAAAGTCAGCTGCATTTTTTCTGGATTTTGCCTGCTCCAACTGACAACGGCTGGAAACAAGACACCAGACATATCTGCAATCACGTGTTTTGAGGCAGCTACCACTGTTGCGACTGTCTTAGCTGATTTCTTCTCAACCGCAATCTCAACCTTCTTATCGATGTTTTCTTTAGTTAACCTCCGTCCTTCCTTTCTCTCCTCTGTGGTCTCACGGTAGTACTTCTTCCACGTGGCGCCGTCTCCGACACCGTGCACGCGTCCATACGACGGTCGAGTGTCCACCGGGAGTCCTTTCAATATGTCCAACGCCCGGTTGAATGGGGTGTCCCACTTGGGCCTCGCCAACGCCTCAGACGGCGAGTCACTTTGATCCGCAATCCTGTGCTGCTCTCTCTGCAAAAGGAACAAGGATCATTTACAAATCTGACTAAACGTGTAGTCGAATTGATCAGAAACTAAAATTACCAGCAGTCTCATGAACTCTGTCATGACCGGGTCTGTCTCGGAAACCTTCTTGACTGGGTCCCAATGGTATCGGGCCCTAAGGACGTCATGCTCCCGTGGGACGGTGAAGTCCGCCAAGGGGTCAGGGATGCCCAGACTTTCGCGTTCCGCGTCCTCCTTGGCCCATATGGACCTCTTCCCGCCGTAACCACGGCTTCCGAGGTGGTGGCACCCCATGTTCCTCTCTCGAAGCCCCTTCATGTACTTCGACTTCTTTTTGGCAGCTTCGGCCTTGCAAGCCGCATTGAATATTTGAAACCGCTCTTCCGTGATTGTCGGATTATCCTTTACAATCTTGGAGTAGGGTTCCTTTTTCTTGACGATCCGATGTTTCACCCTTGCTTTCCAGGCGGCCAACGCGTCGCTAAACTTGGTCATGGCGTGTTTGTTTATCTTCTTCATTGTTGGGTCTTTATCTGGATTTTTATATTCCTTTTCGTCCCGGCCCAGGAACAAGAATATCTGGTGCAGCTTCTTTAGGAGGGAGGGCCTCATATTATCTATTTTCTGTAGTTTCTCATCCTTGATGGTGCCGGTTGTCCGTACGATGCAGCCTATTTGATTGCCGTAGCACGCGTGCGCTTCCGCGGGCTCTTTTGGCTCAAAAATGCCGTCGTCCACCTCTGTGACCACCAGTCTAGTAGTCATGAGCTGGTTTGGGCGCCGTTATCTCTTTGCTTTCGATTCTATACCGGCTGCGCTAATCTCGGCGCCGGCCTCAGTCTCAGCGCCGGTCTCAATGTCGGTCTCAGTCTCCGATGTGGTAGGTGGGCCCAGCAACAAGAACCGTTTATCGTCGGCAAGGCTCAAAAATTCGTCTGCCGCCAGGTAGGCATTGTCGCAATCAGCAGAACCCTATCCTTCATCGTTGCTAGCCATGTTTCCTATGATTAAATCTAGTCAATTAATTCTAGACCTAATAAAATGAATAATGACATAAAAAGGTCTATGTTTTGCAGGAACGTTGACCCCTTCCCACTACGGCAAATCCTGGGCACTCGATATGTCCTAGTTTGTAGCACAAGTCATGCCGAAATTCACGGAAAATTTCGGCATAACCTTTGCTAAAAAGTGGACAAATCGAGCACCGCAAATTTGCCAGAACGGAAATGAATCAACATTCCGGCAAAACATAGGCCACTCGGCTTCATTCCTCGGAAACAACAAAAGGCCACTTGGGCACAATCGAACCACTTCAATGAAAAGATATAGCACGACCACTTCAATGAAAAGATATAATCAACAATAAAAGTCTAGGAAGTGATCATCTTTAAAATAAAAATCGCCTAAGTTCTTTTCCTAGAAAAATAGTGGTCTTTTCAAAAATCAAAAACCTTTGCAAAATGACCTCACTAAACACTTCTCTGTCTAGGACAGAACCCAAATTCTGTTCTAACTATTCCTCTCTCTCTCTCTCTCACACACACACACACATTATTTTCTCTAACCCTTCTCTGCCTAGAACAGAACCCAATTAAATTGCAAAGGAACTCCATTTCTCTAACCCTTCTGACCTAATGCTCTAAAATAATTTTTTGCTCTAACCTAGCGAACCTAGTTAACCTAGCTTGTTAACCTAACGAACCTAATTAACCTAGCTATTTAACCTAGTTAGTTAGCCTAGCTAGTTAACCTAGTTTACCTAGATAATTAACCTAATTAAACTAGTTAGCCTAGCTAGTTCTCTGTCAAAGCCCTAAATAATTTTTTTCCTAACCTACATAATTAACCTAATTAAACTAGTTAACCTAACTAGTTCTCTGTCAAAGTCCTAACTATTTGTTTGCACTAACCTAGATAATTAACCTAATTAAACTAGTTAACCTAGCTAGTTAGTTCTCTCTCCAATGTTTGTGCTATGCATGAGAGAGAGGAGGGGTGGGGGCTTAGAGAGGATGGCCCGGGTGGTGGCGAGGGAGGCAGGGGCGTCTCCGGTGACGGCGAGGGAGGCAGTTGTGGCGAGGGAGGCAGGGGCGTCGAGGGTGGCCCCTGTGGCGCCGAGGGCGGCTCCGGTGGCATTGATGAGGCGGCGCAGCTCCGGTGGCGTTGGGGGCGGCTCCGGTGGCGTCGACGGCGTGCGGCTCTGGTGGCTCCAGGGGCGTCGACGTCGGCAGGAGACGGCGGCGAAGTGGGGCGACGGCGAACTGGGGAGACGGCGGCGAAGTGGGGCGAGGGATTTGGGGGAGAAGTGGTGGCCGGGGGGAGGAAAACCGCTTTTGGGTTAAGTCAATCTAAGCGGTAGCGCGTTGCTGAAAACGCGCTATAGCTAAGTTACTAAACGCACTACTGCTATAGCTATGTATTTTCCTTTTCTTTTCTTATTTTCTTTTCTCTTTCTATAGCGGGGGTCTAAAAAACGCGTTGCTGCTATATTATCTATAGCGCCTCTTATGAACAGACGCTACTGCTATGCCTTTCTCCTTTTATTCTTTTTCATTTATTTTTCTTTACATTATATTTTTTCCTTTTTCTATTTCTTTCATTTTCATTTACTTCTCTATTTGTTTTTCATTTTATTTTATTTTCATTAGCAGTAGCGCCTTTCTCCGTAAACGCGCTGCTACAACAATCTTATCGGTGGCGCGGTTTTTATAAGACCGCTACTACTATGTGTAGCCTATCGGCCTAGTAGTGGGAATTTTAGTAGTAGCGCTTTTACAGGAAGATGCACTACTGCTACATATGTATCTGCAGCGCGGTTGTCCTACACACGCTACTGCTATGTAGCACTAGCGCGCTTTTTTAACAAGCGCTACTGCTAAAGTTTTGTGTATAAGGTTTTCCCTAGTAGTGACTCTTGCCCAACACCTCCATGCTCCGCCTTTCCAGCGGGGCAGACGACGGCCGGGGTCGTCATCCCCCCCTTACCAAGTATTTACTCCCCTCGATTTTTGACCGGAAGCGGGACGAGGAGGTGGTGGAGGACAGCGACGGAGGCCTACAAGTCTTCCTCTGCGGCCGGTCGATGCCAGCGCGGAGGGGGGAGGGGTAGAAGGGCCAACGAGGGCAAAGATGCGGCGCGGGAGGGGACAGAGAGGGAGCATAGGAGAGTCGCGTCGTTTACTCGGTCGAGCAAAGTTGAAGTAAATATAGGAAATTTGTTAGGGAGAGGAATAAAATTTTACTCCGTTAGGCCGGATAGGGGATTGGCTAGGTGCGGGTTAGTGGAGTAAAAAGCTAAATATACTCCACTAGCCGATTATATGGAATCGGTTAGAAATGGCCTTACAATCGTAGCCCTCTCTTGTAATGTAGGTTTGATCTTGACACAAGTTTGCATAAACAATTCTCTCTCTCTGCTTTGTATCCATTCCTCAACATGCAAGAGTAGAGGGACATGCAAGAGTAGAGGGGGTTGTTATGAAAGTTGGATATCTTCTAAAATGTCTAATTGTGATTCTTGTTTTCTTTGATCTTACTCTTCTAGTAAAGAATAGTGAATTATTATGTAATCCAATGTCGTTGAATGAAATAAAGAAGCAATAAATGTGTTTCGATGGCTGAAATTGAAATGCAAATTTGTTTTACTCCGCTAAGTTTACGGGATCGGCTAGATCTGGAGAAAACTTAGTAGAGTATTTATACTCAACTAAGCCTTTTACTCCCTTAAATTTTAGGGGATCGGTTAGAAATTCCCTTACTTCACAACTGATACCCTTTTTCAATTGCTTCAGTGTTGATGGAACATGCCAATCTTGCACCGCTTGTATTTTACTTGGATCTGTTCCCACACCTGAGGAACTCACACTATTTCCCAAGTATTCTAAACTATTCCGTGTTAAAGAACACTTGCTCTTCTTAACGTGCAATTTGTAGTGATCCAAAATCTTGGAAACAACAGCTAGATGCTCTTTATGTTCCTCCAAAGATATGCTATAAACAAGTATGCCATCCATGAAAAAAATAACATGAAAAACATTACTCATTTCGTCTTTATTTATAAGCTAGTGTCCTCGTTATATGACTTTACTGGGTAGCACATAGATCATTGCAGGATATTGGCATATGTTTATCTAATGCAGATCGAACTAGTCTTAATATAGTCCCTCCGTCTAGGTGTGTAAGTCACCTTATGAAAACCAAATAATTCCAAAACACTTAGGCACAGTACATTAACTCCCTCCTCGTTTATTGTTTCGTGACATATCAACCAATAAGAGATGTGGTCCGTGTATGTTTTTAATGACTTGAGACTAACAAACATGACATGCAGTGGTTAGTTCATTGCATGCAATGCTATTAATTAGCAAAAAGACATTAAGTTATCTTGTTTTCCCCTCCGTCTTGGTCACAGTGCACAACCTAAGGTGACTTATACACCTAGACGGAGAGAGTAATATGGAAGATCTTGGGGACAAGGAGCTTAAACGTTATCGATCGACATATTAGCTCGATCAGGGCCCAGGCTCTGCCCTCCGAGCACTTAGCATGCATCCGGATTCGGGCTCTGGGCTTGCTCATCAATATGTCAGTGTGGCAAGTGCTTAATGTAGCATTCTTGTCAAGGACTTCCCAATGTTTAAATAGAGTCCAGGGATCTGCAGGCTTGTATTGGGAATGCCATCTGGTTCTAGCGTGCGGTTGAACGGGCTGCCGGCACAATAATTTAGGGTTTGCATATGCTCTAGCATTCATTTTTGTTCTTGGTCTTGCTTGTTCTCCCTGGATCTCACTGCTTCCTTCCTACCTCTGCTAGCAAAAGTCACGAGGGTCATAAGAAAGGCCCATTTGTTTCATTGAGATAAACACTCTGATAAAGTTGGTGCACCGTACAAATCATAAAATACCCGTTTACAGAAGAAAAAGGCATCAAGATCTCTTTTGTGGGTGCTTGGTGAGAAATTTTAAGATGGTTTAAACTCTTGTCGATCGTCCATTATTTCTTATTCGAGGATCCATATTGCTGACGTTACCCATGAGTAAAGATGACGATTTTATCGCAAGGGTACCACATGCATAGGATATGGACTCAATTTGGTGCCCACAGGTAGCGCGTGAACCCTACCCGACTTGTCATGGGTAGGGTATGGTTACAACTATTTATCCACGGGCATACTCAAACCAGATCCAACAAGCTAACATGTGGGTTCAAACTATTTTCCGTATTCTTGAAATATTATAGTCAACTATAACCAGAAAAATGATCGTGAGCACGAGAATGATGCAGAGGCAAGTGGTTTCAGCCTTCTAAAAAAATCCTATCCGTAATCGAAACTCCAATATTTGCGTTGGATAGCTGTACAAAATTGTACTGTCCCATCCACCTTACTTCAGTTGTTTCTGTCCTCACACTAGCATAATACCATGTTGCCACTACTAGGAAAAGGGCTATAGATGAAATGGCCACTAATGGCGCACCAGACAAGTGGTGCGCCATTGCTATGTAGCAGTGGCGCACCATGTGCTGGTGTGCCATTAGTGTGAAATACACTAATGGCGCACCAGACACACGGTGCACCGTTAGTAACAATTTTTTTTTCAGACATACTAATGGCGCATCAGGGCACAGTGCGCCATTACTAGTTCTAACTAGTAATGGCGCACCAGCCACACAGTGCGCCACTACAATATTTTTTTTATTTTTTACTTTTTTGCAAAACTACTAATGGCGCACCTGGGTATAGTGCGCCATTACTAGTTTAAGCTAGCAATGGCGCACTGTTCCCTGGTGCGCCATTAGTGTCTTTTTTTTTGCAAAACTACTAATGGCGCACCACCAGCAGGTGCGCCATTAGTAACCAGGGTTACTAATGGCGCATTAGGTGGTGGTGCGCCATTAGTAACCTGGGACGAGCTAGATATTTTGGACAGCCACACCTACCCACTCACTTTCCCCACTTCATTCTCTCCTCCTCCTCCTCCAAGCTTGTCTCGGCTGCCTCCTCCTCCTCACCTCATTTGCACCATAAATTCATCCAAATTAAGTGGTTAAACCCCTTTTTTTGATAGGTAAGTAAGGGGGAAGCTATCTTTATGTTGTGCTCCCTCCAACAATGTGCACATGCACTTTTTATGTCCTAGCTAGATCTATGTATGTTTGTGGTGTTGCATATATGTTTGTGTTTGCAGGTACCGGTATTTGAAATGCGATAGTTGCCAATATTTCCGGAATGTTGATTCATTTCCGTTTCGGCGAGAATTTTGGCACTATGCATTCTTTTTGGTCCTATTTTTAGGGAAAGTCATGCCAAATTTTTTCTTGGTTCTAAAATATCGTTTTGCTCTACCCCGCAGGCGACCATGGTCCGCACGATGACCGAAGGCATCATGAATAGGTTTTTGAGCTCTGCGAAGGCCGAGATGCTTGAAAAGAACGAGACGGAGATAAGATGTCCGTGTCGAAGATGCAAGCTGAAGAGTCTTATTGCGGACCCGGATTCCGGGCAGGTGCGGGACCACCTACTCTTGCGTGGTTTCATGGATGGCTATCGGTGGCAAGGTGATGAAGATGACTATGAAGTCGTCCATGGGGGTCGGGCAAGAAATGAGGATGGGCAGCAAGACAACCACCGCGGCTCGGGCGGGCGAGAAGACGAAGAATCTCCAGGGCATGATCACGACGGTGATGCTGTACACAGTCATCATGTAGAAGATGCCGAACATGATGATGAGGAAGATGCGGGAGCACACGAAGGGCATGATCATGAAGATGAAGATGCCGGTGGAGCAGACGACGATGGACCATCGATGGGCTGGGTGCAGGACCCTCATATTCAAGAGCTGCTTCTCAAGCAGACGGATAACGCAAGGGCTGCCGCCTGAGAGAAAGCCAAGCTGGATCAACTGGAGATAGACGCGGTTACTCCATTGTATGAAGGATGCAGGCCCGAGGATACCCTCCTGAAAGTAAATGTCATGGCTCTGGAGATGAAGGAAAAACACAAAATGACCGACGCCTGCTTCGACGAGAACATGTCATTCTGGCACGAACGTCTTCCCAAGGGGAACAAGTGCCCGACCAGTTTCGAGGAGGCGAATAAAATCGTGTGTCCTCTGGATTTACCGCACGTGAAATACCATGTGTGCATGAACAATTGCATCATTTATCGGGACGAGCACGCGGAGTCTACCATATGTCCGGTGTGCGGCGTCACTCGATACAAGAAGAGGAAGAAAGCTCCTCGAAAAGTGGTGTGGTACTTTCCGATCACTCCTCGTCTGCAGCGGTATTTCGCGGACCCTAAGGTAGCAAAGCTCCTGCGTTGGCACGCGGATAGGGAGGAGAAGAAGCGAGAAGATGACGCAAATGATCCGGAGATAAATAAAAAAGACAAGATGCTGAGTCACCCTATGGATGGGAGCCAGTGGCAAGCGTTGAACTTCGAACACCCAGAATTTGGGAACGATCCAAGGAACATCGTGCTGGGCACGAGCACCGATGGAGTCAATCCGTTTGGCAGCCAGAGAAGCACACATAGCACCTGGCCTGTGTTTGTGTGGATGTACAACCTTCCCCCCTGGTTGTGCATGAAGAGGAAGTACATTCACATGAGTATGCTAATTGAAGGGCCGAAACAACCAGGGAACGACATCAATCTGTATCTGGGGCTGCTGAAAGAGGAGCTAGACACGCTGTGGAAAACGCCAGCCAATACGTGGGACGCCGCAGAGAAAGAATATTTCCCTATGAGAGCCGCACTGCTCACGACGGTGCACGACTATCTCGGTTACGGGTATCTCGCGGGGCAGGTGGTCCACGGATTTTCTGGATGCGTCAGGTGCATGGATGACACAACATATCACCAGCTAGATAGAGATCCCGGGTCTTCGAAAACCGTGTTCATGGGACATCGAAGGTGGCTTCGCGACGATGACCCGTGGAGGAAACGCAAGGATCTGTTCAATGGTGAAACCGAACGCCGAAGACGCCCGCGTACGAGGAGCGGCGAGGAAATAGACGAGTTGTTGAAAAATTGGAAAGATTGCCCACTGCCGGGAAAGAAGCAAAAGGCGCCAGAGCCGGGAAAGAAGCGAAAGCTTAAGGCGCCAGAGCCACTGCTGAAGGTATGGAAAACAAGGTCTGTTTTCTGGGACTTGACGTACTGGAAGATCCACCGTGTGCCTCACAGCCTTGATGTCATGCATATCACGAAGAACGTGTGCGAGAGTCTACTTGGTACCCTGCTCAACATGCCAGAGGGGACCAAAGATGGGCCGAAAGCAAGGGCAGACTTGAAATCAATGGGCATCAGGGAGGAGCTTCGCGCTAATGATGATGATGATGATGAGGCGAAGCAAGACACGGAAAGTCGTTGCAAAGGCAAAAAGGTGAAGAAGACCGGAAATGACTTCCCTCCCGCGTGCTTCACTCTAAGTCAGGAGGAGATCGATCAGTTTTTCACCTGCCTCGTAGGAGTAAAACTTCCTTACGGTTACGCGGGGAAGATAAGCAGATACCTAGACTCAGCAAAGCAGAAGTTCAGCGGGATGAAGTCTCACGACTGTCACGTGCTGATGACGCAGATACTTCCAGTTGCAATCCGTGGGATCATGGACGCGTACGTCCATGAAACGCTATTTGGCCTATGCAACTTTTTTGACGTCATCTCTCGGAAGTCGGTTGGCGTGAGGCAACTCAGAAGGCTACAGGAAGAGATTGTGGTGATACTATGCGAGCTTGAGATGTACTTCCCGCCCGCATTCTTCGACGTTATGGTGCATCTGCTGGTCCATATATTGGAGGATATCATCCAACTCAGGCCGACGTTCCTGCACATCATGATGCCGTTTGAAAGGATGAATGGTGTCATCAAAGGATACGTTCGCAACATGTCACGTCCAGAGGGAAGCATAGCCAGGGGCTTTCTGACCGAAGAGTGCATCTCCTACTGCATGAATTATCTAGGCATCGAGAACCCCGTTGGTCTGCCCGTCAACAGGCACCTCGGCAGGCTCGCTGGATGGGGTCACCGTGAGGGTCGCCGCGAAATGCATGTCGACTTCGATGGTCGACTCGCCGACTTTGAAAGAGCAAACCTAGTCGCGCTACAACACATAGACGTGGTCGATCCTTGGGTGGTAGAGCACAAAACGTTTATTGAGAAGACGTACAATGACCGAGGCCAACAGAGGACGGACGGAGATATAATCAAAGAGCACAACTCATGTTTCACGCGTTGGTTCAAGCAGAAGCTTCTGTCGTACCCTTTACATGAGGATTCTTCCGCGGAAGAACAACTCATATTCGCCTTGTCACAGGGCGCCGAGCACAACCTGATGACGTATGAGGCGTACGATATCAACGGCTACACATTCTACACCGAGGACAAGGACATGAAGAGCGATGGTTATCAGAACTCCGGGGTAACGATGGAATCCTACACCGGTAACGACAAGGACAGATACTACGGAAGGATCGAGGAGATCTGGGAGCTGAGCTACGCTGGAGAGAAGGTCCCGATGTTCCGTGTCAGATGGGCCAAGAGCGTCATAAAAGAAGACCGGTATTTCACCACCATGGTTATACCCGAAGCCAAATCCAAGACCGCAGGCGCGAACGTCACCGCGAAAAATGAGCCATGGGTACTGGCTTCCCAAGTGGACCAATGCTTCTTCATTACCAACCCGCCAAAGCCCAGTCGTGTTGTCGTGAGGAGAGGCAAAAGGAAGATCATCGGAATGGATGGAATCGCCAATGAGAAAGACTTCGACAAGTACGGCGACCCGAAGATGGAACATGACGACGGCGATGAAGTATTAGCACACACCACAAGAAGAAGCAGGACCACCCTACCTAAAGGACGTCCGTTCAAGAGAAGAACTCCATTTACGAAAAATAAGGGCAAGAAGATTGTGAACAGATAGCTAGCTAAGATCGATTATATTTAAATTGTAGTCTTCATTTCTCGATTGTATTTCATGAGCACTTTTTGAACTCATGAATGTTTTTAAATTTCATGGACACTCGATATCGATCCCCCTCCATCTCGATCGCTATCCCACCTCGCCAGATCCGGTCCCCCTCGCCGGCGAGCACCCCCCGCACCATCTCCCCCGCTCCACCGGCCGCCGGCGCCGACCCCCCGCATCCTCCCCCCACTCCACCGCCGCCGACGACCCAC